>NC_082713.1:22194972-22505584 GCF_030144855.1 Hypanus sabinus | reverse complement strand
AAAGCAAAGTATTCATGAAGGACCTTACCTATCTCTTCCTACTCCAGGGCACGCCTTGAAGTTTTCCTTAATCTTACTCACCAACGTTCTCCAAAATCCCTTTGTGAGTACCTTCCAGACAACCTTATATGATCAAGAGGCCTAACTGCTTCTTAAACCTTAAATATCCTTCCTTCTTCCTTTTGATCAGATGCTGTCTTCTCTTGAAATACCATGGTACCTTCATCCTACCATCCTTTCCCTCCCTCAGTGGGACAAACCTATCCAGAACTCCCAGAAAGAGCTCCCAAGAAAACCTCCATGCTTCCTTGAAAATATCTGTTCCCAATTTACACTCCCAAGTTCCTGCCTAATAACATGATAATTCAACCTGCCCAATTAAGTACTTTCCTATACCATCTACTCCTATCCTTGCCCATGGCTATGTCAAAGGTCAGGGTGTTGTGTCACTGTCTCTGAAATGTTCAGAAGATGATCTCTCCTTATGAAGAAGCCTTTCTTCTGTGGCACCAGAATAGGTGACCACACGCATGGGCTAGCTGCACCTGTTTGCTTTGATGTACACACATGACAAATAAACTTGAATCTTGAATCCTGAAAAATGAAAAAAGAAAATGTTTTATTTTAGAAGCCCTGTTGTAGGAAAGCCCTAATACACAAACTATCAATACAATTGCCCTCAGACCTAGTTGCATCACAAGTATCAAATATGTAAGATTTTGGGAGAGGCTACTTTCCACATGCTGTATCACAAGGGAAAATAATAATTTCTCATTGGTTCCAGGATAGGCTAAGGAAATTCTGCATGTTACTGATGACCTTCTCTAAATTTTCTAGATGCACCATAGACAGCATTCTATGTGGATGCATCAAAGCTTGGTATGAAGGCTGCTCTGCCCAAGACCACAAGGATTTACAGAGAACTGTGAACAATGCCCTGTTTATCATTGAAATCAGCCCTCCGTCCAGCAACTCTGTCTCCACTTTCTCAGGAGAGCAGCAGCCAACACAATCAAACATCCCTCTCACCCAAGTCGTTCTTTCTTTGACCCCCCCCCCCCCCCCACTGGGCAGAAGATACAAAAACTTAAAAGCACACTACCAGGTTCACGAACAGTTTCTACCCTCCTGTTTTAAGCCACTTTAATGGACACCTTCTCATTTGTACAATGAAAAAGAATTGTTGATCTCTCAATCTATCATATTATTGCCCTTGCAGCTTGTTTGTCTACTGGCACTGCAATCCCTCTGCAACTGTATCACTGTATTCTGCATCATGTTATTGCTTTTCCTTTTGTCCTTCTTCAATGTACGTATGTTTGGAATAATCAGTCTGGGTGGCATGCAAAATAACAAACAATCTACCTGCCAGAGGGTTAGGGAGAAGTGGAAATGAGAATCCAAGATTTATTGCTCTGCCTAGTAGGTTGTTATCAATGGAATATTCAAATCTATAATATGCAGTTAGATTAGGAGATATTACTGAAATCCTTGCAATTTCTGACAAATCATCGGTGACCAATTATCTGCAGAACGAAGTGCTTTTCTTTAAAGGGTATCCCCAGGAACCAACCTTAAATCAAACTTCCAAACCAAAATATTGCTGATTCTGGAAATATGAAATAAAAAGAGAAAGTAGTGGAAACACAGCAGACCAGATAACATATAGCAGGAGGAAATAGATGTAACACTTCATGTTCACTTCTCAATAGCACTGGCCAGTTCTGATGATAGGTTTCCAACCAGAAATGTTAACTTTGTTCCCGCACCTTAGATGCTGCCTGAGTATTTTCAAATTTTCTGCGTCTTGGGGTCCAAGGAAAACCTCAGCAGAAGTGAACTAATTAGGCCTTTGAAATACATATTTTAAGTACTTAGACAATCTAGCAAAGTGGACTTTAACAAAGGAGATGGAATTAAATACCAAAGGACGGGAAGCACTGCAGTTTACTAGGAAGACCAAGAAGTGATCATAGAAACTGAATCTTCTGATTTGAAGCCGGAAAGGGAACAGAGAAAACTGAGGGTACCTGGGCCTAACTGTTAGAATGACATTCTGTGTGGAATGAGCTTCCTGTAGAAGTAGTAGAGGCCAGTTCAGTTGTGTCATTTAAGGTAAAATTGGATAGGTATATAGACAGGAAAGGAGTGGAGGGTTATGGGCTGAGTGCGGGTAGGTGGGACTAGGTGAAATTAAGAGTTCGGCACGGACTAGGAGGGCCGAGATGGCCTGTTTCTGTGCTGTGATTGTTATATGGTTATATGGTTAGGATGTGGCCTTGAAATGTTAGCCAATTGAGATACAAGAGACTGCAGGTGTTGGAATCCGAAGCAACAATCTTCTGGAAAGAGTCAAAGGGTCAAGCAGCATTCATGGTGGAGAGGAATTGTCAATGTTTTTGGTGAAAAATACATCAGTGCTCAAAGTGAAGAGAAGTATAAAGAGGTGAGGGAAAATGGTTAGACAGGTTCAGCAAAAGAAGGTAAAGTTTCAAAAATCTTGTGAGATCCTTGATCTTATACGGACGAATACTGGATACAAAAGGAATGGAACTATAAAATACATCCATAAGTCACCCTTCAGCCCATTTCCAGAGACTTGTTTCATTTAAGGCCTTGAGGTACTAAAAGGGGTGTCACAGTTCCAATATGAATAGCAGGTGGGGGAAGTATTAGTTGGAGAGGGGTATCTGCAATGCAGGATTTCATATAGGTGGAAAGATTGAAAAGTTTGAGGTAGAGCAGAGCCAGTGCAGGAGAAATTTATTGAAGTGTTAGAAATCATGAAGTGGAAGACAATGGGAACTTAATTCCATTGACATGAGAATTAGTAACCTGAGTACACTTGTCTAAAAAGCCAAGCGAAGATTTTTTTTAATGCAATGTGCCATCATGATAACATAGATTGGGAGACTACTTCGCCGAGCACCTACGCTCTGTTTGCCAGAAAAAGTGAGACTTCCCAGTGGCCACCCATTTTAATTCTATTTCCCATTCCTATTCAAACACGTCAGTCTATGGCCTCCTCTACTGCTGCAATGAGGCCACACTCAGGTTGGAGGAGCAACACCTTATACTCCATCAGGGTAGCCTCCAACCTAATGACATGAACCTTGATTTCTTGAACTTCCAGTAATGGCCTCCCATTTCGCTCTCTCACCTTATCTCCTTACCTGTTCATCACCTACTTCTGGTGCACCTCCTCCTTTTCTGACTTCTCCTATCAGATTCCCCCTTCTCCAGCTCTTTATCTTTTTCGCCAATCATCTTCCCAGCTCTTTACTTCACCCCTTCCCTGTCCCAGTTTCACCCATCACCTAGTACCTTGTATTTCTTCCTCTCCTCTTACTCTGACTTCTCATCTGTTTTCTCCAGTCCTGATGTCAGGTCTCAGCCTGAAACATCCCATGTTTGCTCCTTTCCATAGATTCTACCCGGCCTGCTGAGTTCCACCAGCATTTTGTGTGCGTTGCTTGGAATTCCAACATCTGCAGACTTTCTTGTGTGGCACCACCTTCAATTGTGATGGAAGTTTGTCCAATGGTATATCATGAATAAATACATAAACAAGAAGATTTTACTTAGTACAGGGAAAAGAATGGGATGAGACAAATTGGATATTAATGGACCGTATGATGGACCCGGGACTTCCTTATATGATCTCAAGATTTAAGATAAAAGATCGTTTAATGTAATTTCCAGTCCACAAGTGTGAAGAACAAAATAATTGTTGCTCTGGATCTGCTGCAGCACAGATAAAATGTCAATAAGATAAAGAACACAATAATGAAAAAAACACGATAAATATAAATACATGTGATAGCTTATATACATAGATTGATTGCATGTACATAATGCAATGCTCTGTACAGGAGTGTCTGCACAAAAGGTGACTATGAGAGGAAGTGATGGAGTACATTTGGGTGGAGGGGTGTTGTGGAGTGTGTTATTGATCTGCTATTCAATATGATTTTAAGAATGAACCTTCACTTTTTACAGTAGCAAACATTTTGAGAACTAAACTGTTTTATATGGCTTTTGATTAGGTATATGTAGTCCAACAATCATCCCTCCCCAGCCAAAGAATAAGTGCTTTCATTGTATATGTGCATTTCTTTAATTATCTCACCTTTGTGTTCCGGGAAAGGAATGTTTGAAAGGCTATATTGATCACTCTCTTGTGATGGTATGGAAGGAAGTCCGTTTATGCACAGACGATAACCTTGATTGTTCTGGCTGAAAGATGTGCATGGTTTAAGATACCTGCGTTTATCCTTTTCAGCCAAGTAGAAAGAAATTCATAATGCCTATGTGATCAATACACAACTTGGTACAGATATATGTAAAAACCATCATGAGGATCAAGGTGACATTTCTCATGTTACCTCTTAATCCAGAGATTTAAGTTTACTCTTCATTCACTGCCAGTTTATTCTAGATATCCAAGATAAAATTGAAGATGATTACATTATTCATTTGAGGCACAACGCAAGCAATATGCTAAAACAATACTCACAATTCACACTTTATAACTGTATGCAGATATCCAGTCTATAAGGTATCCTCTATTGTAAACTAAATTTACAAGACATCTAATAACAGATAATTGATATAAAGCAGAGCAATGAAAATTCTCATAATTTTTATTCTCCTGAATTTTTAAAATCTGTCTCTAAAATACAATAATAATATTTTATTAGAATTGCCACTTCCTATATGCTTGACTGAAACCCATTATATATCAGAGGCAAAGAGAGCACAACCTATTCAGTGACCCTTAATCTTTTCTGGTGTTATTTTTAAACAGCAATCACAATCTAACATCGGACCCTTTTAGGAAGAAAGAAACATTACAGTTAAACAATAATTATTTCAACATTAAATTTTATAAATGAAAGGTAAATCATGCATAACCTTTAAAAGTCATTCTGAGGGACTTTGGATTAATATATCAATTTCACTGATCTTGGAGACAGATTTCTTGATTTACAATAATGTCCCAGTACAAGTTACTCATTAATAACCTGATCTTAAACACTTCACATATTTGCCATTCAAGGAAAATACTTACACAATTCTGTCTGATAATTTGTATACAAATCTTTGTAATCTTCCATTGTTTTTTTAACAATTATTTAATTAATCGATTTAATTATTCTTATCTACATCTTATGCCTCTTCCAGTCTTTAATCACACTCTTTCAAGAGATACCAGTTTCATGAATATGACCATGTAAGTAATTTGTAGTGGTGAGGAGTGGGCGAGTGCGATGACAAGGCAGGAAATCAATGCAGAATTGGAAAATATGTCTATTTATCACAATAAAAGCTTAAAAAAGCAAACCGGGATTCCTTTTTATGCCTTTGAACTGTCTTTATATAAGCAAATAAAAAGATCTTTGTCAAACATTATTTTAAATGCTCCTTTAAGATTAATCAGCATTGGATAACATTAATCTTTAAATCCTGCATTTGTTGGAAAATAATATCACAAAGATACAGATAAAAAAAGCAAGGAGTTGTTCTGGACACGAGGGATGGTGGAGGCTTGTTGCCTGATACTAATCTATTATTGAATTTTTATATTATAAAGAAAATTTATGACAGGGATATGTGCAGCTCATGGTCATGTGATGTTGCACTATCCTTTCGGTTGTCTCCACACCTTTCCAAGGCTTCACCATTTAAAGTAACTGCACAACTCCTTTTCGATAATAAATCATTTAAAAAACTTACTGCAGATGCGAGAAATCTGAAACAAAAATGCTAAATGCTACATAAGCACAAAAGATTCTGCAGATGCTGGAAATCCAGAGGAACCCTTCTGGAGGAGCTCAGCAGGTCAGGCAGCATCTATGGAAAGAAATAAAGATTTAACGTTTTGGGCTGAGACCCTTCATCAGGACTATCTGTGGAGAGAGAAACAGAGTTAATATTTTGGGATGATGACCTTTCAGGAAAGGTTGTTAATCTGTTTCTCCCCTCGGAGATGTTGCCTGACCTGCTGAGTATCTCTAGCATTTCCCTTTTGACAGTATATTGATTTTACCACTTTGTAACAACACTGTTCAAAGATATCTTTTTAATATCCCCTTTAAGCTTTACACAAATCTATAGAATTTAATGAGCTTGATTATCATGACCCAGAATAATGCATCAGTCTGGTCATTGATGATAATGGAATAAATACTTTTATATTCCTCGCCTTAATTGCACAGTCTTTACATTTTCAGTTCGTATGCTGTTTGCAAAAATGGATTGTTTGGAGACTAGAATTATTTGGTAAAAGTTAGAGGACAGATGGGAGGAAAAGTTTATTTTGTGGAGATGTAGCTCTTAGTAAGGATTCATTCCCTGTATGGCTGGTGGAAACAGAGTTATTCAAAACTTTCAGAAAAGATCTAGATAGGTCTTGAGGGAAAGGCTTTGTGGAAAGATTAGCCTTCCTCATTTCCCTAATCAATGGGCTGAAATACTCTCTGAGGATCATCCACCTTGTAGTGGTGAAGAGGCTTGTGAGTTCCTGAGTGGTGCCTCTGGAATTTAGCTCCTGGTAGGGTCATCCATAGCAATAAGATAAAGGAGGAGGTTCCAGACAAAGAGCGATCCAACCAAATATGAGTTGTGGAGCTGGTGGAAGATGATGACCCATCACATAATGAGTGCAGCGGATAGAGGGGAACAGGTGGATGTTGTATACTTGGATATCCAGAAAGCATTCAATAAGAAGGCACAAGAGACTTGTAAATATGATACAGATGCATGGAGTCAGAGGAAGTGTATTGGCATGGATAGTGGATTGGTTAACCAATAGAAGGCAGGGAGTTGGTATAAATGGGTGTTTCTCTGCTTGGCAGTCAGTGGTGAGTGGGGTGCCGCAGGGGTCAGTGCTGGGCCCGCATCTGCTTACCATTTACATTGATGATTTGGAAGAGGGGAATGAGTGTAGCATAGCAACATTTGCAGATGACACTAAATGAAGTGGAAAAGCAAATTGTACAGAGGATGTGGAGAATCTGCGAAGGGATATAGATAGGTTAAGTGAGTGGACCACAGTCTGACAGATGGAATACAACATTGGTAAATGTGAGATCATCCACTTTGGAAGGAATAATAGAAGAGCAGATGATTTTTTAAATGGTGAAGGATTGCAGCATGCTATTGTGCAGAGGGTCTTGGGAGTGCTTGTGTCATAAGGGGACAGGAGGCTGGACCCAAGTGCAGGATGCTGGCACTGAAGTACTAGGGGCAGGACAGGAACAACTAAATGATAGACAAGATGTGGTGACCGTGGTGTGCATGAGGGATGTGACATTCAAGCTGATTCTGGGGTTCCAGGAGAGTCTTAGAGTTCAGGCAAGGCAGGATCCCGGAGTTCACTGGGCATGCCGCATAACTCCTGGGCAGGGCCTGGATCTCCCAGACAGGAACACAGGGGCCTGAGCAGTTCACGGGGCACCTGGGTAGGTTGCAGGGCACAACCCGTCAGCAGCGAGTGATGGAAGGGGGCAGATTCCCCACCGGATAACAGCAGTCCAGCCAGGCTTGCCCAACGGAGGCAAGGGATAGGAAAGGAACTAGGTCCAGGATGACTGCCAGACTTATTCAAAGAACTCATCTTTAACAAGGGGGAACTCCAAACCAGAGGAACAGGACAACCCCCAACTCCACTCAGTCCCAGAGCCCCCTATATACACTGCCAACCGATGGGCATCAGGTGTGCCTCCTTGAACCCCAACAAGCCACGATGATCCACAGGTGTGACTAATTGGGCTCAAGGGCGAAAGGAGGGACTGCTACTAGACCCGGAGTCCAGAGTCCGCAGACTGGATCAAGACCCGAAATGCAGGCTCCGGACCGGACCATAATAATTTGTCCATGAATCACAAAAGGTTGGCCTGTAGGTACAACAGGTTATTAAGAAGACAAACAGAATGTTGGCCTTCATTGCTAGAGGGAGTATATTCAAGAGCAGGGAGGTCATGCTGCAACTATACAGGGTACTGGTGAGGCCGCACCTGGAGTACTGGGTGCAGTACTGGTCTCCTTACTTGAAGGATATACTGGCTTTGGGGGCAGTGCAGAGGAGGTTCACCAGGTTGATGAAATGAAATGAAATATCTTTATTGTCATTGCATAGTACAATTTTCAAGCACCAATACAGCAAAAATGAGTTTGCAACTCTCGTACTCAATGCTATAACACAACAAATAAAATAGATAAACAATAAATAAAATCAAGTAACCAGTCAGTGCAACCAATGTCCAGTGGTACAAAAGCACAACTCAGATGCATGACAGCCATAAAATCAGTATTATAAGTAACAATATAACAAATTTATAGATGATGCTTCATTGATTGATTCAGAGCAATTATAGCTCTGAGGAAAAAGCTATTTTTCAGTCTGGAAGTGCGGGCATAGAAAATCTTATAACGTCTGCCAGATTGAAGAAGTTCAAACAGATGATTGCATGGGCGTGTATTGTCCTTACAGATACTTGTAGCTTCCCTTAGGCAGCGTGAGCTGTAGGTGTCCTCCAGGGCTGGGAGCTGTGTCCCAATGATCTTCTGATTCCAGAGATGAAGGGGTTAACCTATGAGGAAAGATTGAGTCACCTGGGACTATACTCTTTGGAATTCAGAAGAACAAGAGGGGATCTTCTAGAAGCAAACAAAATTTTGAAAGGAATAGATAAGATAGAAGTAGGAAAGTTGTTTCCATTGGTAGGTGAGAATAGAACTAGGGGACATTGCCTCAAGATGCAGGGGAAAAGATTTAGGATGGAGATGAGGAGAAACTGTTTTTCCCAGAGAGTGTTGAATCTGTGGAATTCTCTGCCCAGGGAAGCAATTGAGGCTTCTTCACTAAATATGTTTAAGATACAGTTAGATAGATTTTTACATAGTAGGAGAATTAAGGGTTATGGGAAAAAGGCAGGTAGGTGGAGCTGAATTTACGGACAGATCAGCCATGATCTTATTGAATGGTGGAACAGACACGATGTACCGGATAGCCTACTCCTGTTCCTATTTCTTATGATCCTATGTATCACAATAGCAGTGAAGGCAGAGGAAGGCTGTGGCAGAAAAGTGTCCCCGATTTGTCTTGTTACTGGACCCTGACTCTGATCTGGCAAGGACCATCCGTTGGCTGTTCTTGCATCACTCTTCCTATGTTAAATAAAGTCACACACGGGGGCTGTCCTCTAAGCGATTCCACCTGAATACGTGGCTCCCAGATTGACCACTACAGCCACTTGAGGATACACTAATAGACAACCTCTCTGGAGAACATCATAATCAACTCGAGTGATCGTGCTACTATGGGGAAGGAGTAAGGGAATGGATTAAGGCATTTCTGTTCATTGATGTGGAATGTACTCAATGGGCTGAATAATTGTGCTGTTACAATTAAATAATAATGAAAAAAGACAATTTTACTAACATCAAAACCTTGAAAAAAGTGCAGATTTGGTCTTAGAGTCAGAGAGGAATTTAGTCGAGTTAACTCTCGTCTGTGTGGCTAGGCATAGCTCAAAAACCATCTACAAATTTGCTGATGATACAACCATTGTTGTAGAATCTCAGGTGGTGACGAGAGGGCATATGCCAACTAGTGGAATGCTGCCATGGCAACAACCTGGCACTCAATGTCAGTAAGATGAAAGAGCTGATTGTGGACTTCAGGAAGGGTAAGACGAAGGAACACATACCAATCCTCATAGAGGGATCAGAAGTGGAGAGAGTAAGCAGCTTCAAGTTCCTGGGTGTCAAGATCTCTGAAGATCTAACCTGGTCCCAGCACAATGATGTAGTTATAAAGAAGGCAAGACAGCGGCTATACTTTATTAGGAGTTCAAAGCGATTTGGCACGTCAACAAATACACTCAAAAACTTCTATAGTTGTAGTGTGGAGAGCATTCTGACAGGCTTCATCACTGTCTGGTATGGAAGGGCTACAGCACAGGACCAAAAGAAGCTGCAGAAGGTTGTAAATCTAGTCAGTTCCAACTTGAGCACTAGCCTACAAAGTACCCAGGACTTCTTTAGGGAGCGGTGTCTCAGAAAGGCAGCATCCATTATTAAAGATCTCCAGCACCCAGGGCATGCCCTTTTCTCATTGTTACCATCAGGTAGGAGGTACAGAAGCCTGAAGGCACACATTCAGCAATTCAGGAACAGCTTCTTCCCCTCTGCCATCCAATTCCTGAATGGACTTTGAAGCTTTGGACACTACCTCACATTTTTAATATACAATATTTCCATTTTTGCACATTTTTAAATAATCTATTTGATATATGTAATTGATTTACTTGTTTATTTATTATTATGTTTTACTTTATTATTATTTTTTTCTCTCTTTCTGCTAGATAATGTATTGTATGGAACTGCTGCTGCTAAGTTAACAAATTTCACGTCACATGCTGGCGATAATAAACCTGATTTTGATTCTGATTCTGAGTATATGTTCTCCTAAGTTATTGACTATAGCTGTGGTAGAGGGCTATCCAGGATCCATAGTGTGGAGTGTGAGCAAGGATAAGTGGTTAGTGGTTGGGTCTTTTGGTATTTCAGTCTCTCATGATGCAGCTTCCTTTTTCTCTCTGCATCACCACAGAGGTTGTTCTCATTAGGCACAACACCCTCGTGCACAGATTTCCACCAGGTCTATCTATAGAGTGCAATGTCTTCCCAGTCAGGAAGAGATAGAGCATGCAAGCAGGCCCTTTGGTCCATTGAATACACATTACTTTATTCTCTCCATATTCTCGTCAATTTCTCCCAAGATTCTATCACTCACCCACAGGCTGGAGCAATCTTCTCTGCACTCTTTTCAACCATATTGAAATCTTTCCTACAGATAGGTGACCAGAACTACACACAGTACTCCAAATTATGCTTCACTAACATCCTATACAACTTCAGCATAACATCCCTACCTCTGTACTCATTCTTTTGATTTATGAAGACCAATGTACCAAAAGGTCTCTTTATGACTGTCTCTAACTGTGACATCACTTTCAAGGAATTATGGATCTATATTCCCAGATCCCTCTGTTCTTCCACACTCTTCAGTGCCCCACTGCTCACAATGTAAGTCTTGATGAACGGTCTTGGCCCGAAACGTTGACTGTTTACTCTTTTCTATAGATGCTGCCTTATCTGCTGAATTCCTCCAGCCTTTTGTGTGCATTGTTTTGGATTTCCAGCATCTGTAGATTTTCTCATCCATGTAAGTCCTACCCAAGTTTATCTTCACAAAGTGCAACATGTCATACTTGTCTGTATTAAATTCCATTCACCATTTTTCTGCCCATTTTTCCAGCTGATGCAGACCTCATTGCAAGCTTTGATAACATTCCTTGGTGTCCACCATGCCCCCACCCATGGTGTCTTCCACAAATTTACTGATCCAGTCTACCACATTATCATCCAGATTGCTAATCTAGATGACAAACAACAATGGGCACTTCACCAAACCCTGCAGCAGACCCCTAGTCATAGGCCTCCAGTCAGAGAAGCAACCGTCTGCTGCTACTTTCTGGCGTCTCCTGTGAAACCCATGTTGAACATAATGTATTCTCTCATCCTGAATGCTAAGTGATTGAACCTTTTTGACATAACTCCCATGCAGGACTTTATCAAAAGCCTAGCTAACATCCATGTAGACCATTTCCACTGCCTTACTTCTTAATAACGTTCTCAAAAAAGTTTTTAAAGATTGGTTAGACTCATCTTACCATGCACAAAGCCATGTTAACAATCCCTAATCAGTCCCTGTATATCCAAATACTTATCTATACGGTCCTTTAGAATAACTTCCGGTAACTTACCCAGTACTGTAATTTCCAGCTTTCTCTTGGAGTTCTTCTTAAACAATGGAACACCATTAGATATCTTAGGATATTACATTACACTAAAGAATACAAGAACATTGGTGACAAATAGGCCATTTTGCACCTTAAGCCTGTCTGTCCATCCCATATGATTTAGCTGCTCTGCCCCAGGCCATAGCTCCTCTTCACAGCCAGTACTTCAGAGCACTCAAATACCTAGTCATTCAAAACAAAATACCCACATCCTTTATAAAAGCCCCAGTGATCCAGCTACCCCAACCTTCTGGAAAGATGTTTCCATAGATTCACTGTCCGACTGTGTGACAAAGTTTGCACGCACCTCAATTTGAATTGACCACCCTTTTTCCTGTTACCAAGTTACTCCATTCATGATTCTCCCACCAACAGAAACATCTCTGCCTTGTCATTCCCCTGATGATGTTTCGATAAGACCAGCCTTCATTTTTCAACACTGCATTGAAGACTAACCCAGCATTTTTATCCATTCATTAGAGGATTGCGCTTTCATCCCAGGAACTGTCCTAGAGAACATAGCCTGGATGACTTCTAATGCTATTCTGGTTGCTCAAATATTGGAACTAAAACTACAGAACATCAAGTGTGTCTCCTCCGACACTCTGAGAGTGAAAGATTAGCTTTATTTAACACAGGTATATCGAAACATATGAACACATTGAAATGCATTGTTTTTGCATCAAGAAACAACATATTCCGAACATAACAGTGGGGTTAACCCACGTGTCACCATGCTTCCAGCACCACCAGAGCATGCCCACAACTTATTAATCCTAACTGTAACCTGTACATCTTTTATGGAATCTGGGAGAAAATTGAAGCACCCGCAGGGAACACATGTGGCCATAGGGAGAAAATACAAACTCTTTACAGTCGGTGGTGTCTGCTGGTGCTGTAAAGTGATTGGACTTACCACTTCAATACTGAACTACATGACTTGCTGGGTGCGGCTTGCAGGGAGTTGCCAGGCTCCAGTGCCAACTTGCAGTCAATGCCACCCCGTCAACTGTGGCAGGGCTTACTTGGCATAACAGGCTACAAAAAAGGAGTCTGCAGCATTGCTGACAGCAGCACATCCCTTCCTTTGAGCTTGGTGCATTCTATGTATTTTTGAGCATACAAGAATGAATATGTCACCACCAATCCTGTTTACCTGCAATCCACTTGAACCTATAGTCACCGTTGTGGATTTAAGATCAGTCTTCTGGAGGGTAAACCCACTGAAAGCATCTAGCCCGAATGCTGTCCTTGGCCTTGTCCTGAGATCCTGTATATCATCTGGGCGGGGTGCTTCCAGACATTTTTAACCTCTCTCTACTTCAGTCTGTGATTTCCACCTACTTTGAGAAGACCACTGGGTAGTTAATAAACAAATGATAGTGTGCCTTAATGATTACCAGCTGAATGAATACACGATGGCTGTCATGGACTTCATTAAAACAGTTGCAGATGAGTGTGGCCCCACAAAAATCATTCAGAGTCTTTCCCAATCAGAAGCTCCGCATGAGCAATGAGATCGCAGTCTGCTGAGGACCAGATCAGAGTCATTCAAGTCTGATCACCAAGAAAGTTACAAGAGGCTCAGGTACGATCTCTGGAAAGCCTTCTCATGGGCAAAGTAGCAGTTCTGGATGAAACTCGGCAGGGCTTGAATACTATCACTTCTTACTGTATAAAGTTAAATCAAGCCACATAGGCAACAACAGGGCTTCACTTTCACATGGGCTCCATGCCTTATATGCTCACTTTAACCATCAAAACATGGAGGAAACATCACAAACTCCCACATCCCCTGATGATCCAATAATTTCAGTCAGTAGGGCTGATGTAGTGAACTCATGAAAAGCATTCGGCTCAGCTGGGGAACCTGGCTGAATACTAAAGACCTGTGCTGCTCAACTGGTCAGAGCATTCATTGAGATCTTTAGCCTCTTGCTTCTGCAGAGTGTGGTACCTACCTGCTTCAAACAGGCTTCAGTTATACTGGTGTCCAAAAAGAATGTGGTAACCTGCCTCAATGACCATCATCCAGTAGAATTTACATCCACAGTGATGAAGTGTTTTGTGAGGTTGGTGATGAAACATATCAACTCCTGCCTGAGAAGTGACTCAGATCTGCCCTAACATGCCTACTGAAGCAACAGATTAACAGCAGATTGCTCTTCACTCAACCCAGAAACATTTGGACAGCAAAGATGTATACATCAGGATGTTGTTTATCGACTGCAGCACAGCATTCAGTACCACCATCCCCTCAAAATTAATCAATAGGATCCAAGGTACCTCCTTGTGCAATTGGATCCTCAATTTCCTCACTTGAACTTCCCCGTCGGTTCACATTGGCAACATCTCTTCCACAATCTCCATCAGCATGGGTGCACCACAGGGCTATGTGCTTAGCCCCCTGCTCTACTCACTTTACACTTGTGACTGTGTGGCGAAGCACAGCTCCAATGCCTTATTCCATGATAATGAAACCACTGTCGTAGGCTGAATCAAATGCAGCATCTATCATCAGAGACTCCCACCACCCAGGACGGTTTCTTTTCACTGCTGCCATCAGGACTAACACCACCAGGTTCAGGAACAGACACTACCGTCAACCACCAGGCTCTTGAACCAAAGGGGGTAACTTCACTCAACTTCACTTGCCCCATCATTGGAATATTTCCACAACCAATGGACTTGTTTTTGAGGATTCTTCATATCATGTCCTCAATATTTATTGCTTATTTATTTATGATTATTATTACTTGTTTATTTTTGTATTTGCACAGTTTGTTGTCTTTTGCACACTGGTTGAACGCCCAAGTTGGTGCAGTCTTTCACTGATACTGTTATGGTTATTATTCTATGGGTTTATTGAGTATGCTCACAAGACAATGAATCTCAGGGTTGTATATGGTGACATGTATGTACCTTAATAATAAACTTACTTTGAAATTTGGACCACCCAGTGGCTCTGACATCTATCAACATGAAGTGCTTTGTGAGGCTGGTCATGGCACACATTAACTCAAGTTTACTAAACAACCTCAACCCGCTGCAGTTTGCCTCCCACCAAAGCAGGTCTATAGCAGATGCCATCTCCCTGGAAATACACTCAGCCCTGGAATATCAAGCCACCTATGTCAGACTATTGTTTATTGACTTCAGCTCTGCCTCCAATGCCATAATTCCAAGCAAACTCATCACCAAACTTTGGACCCTGGGAGTCAACGATCCCTCCTTAAATGGATCCTTGACTTCCTGACCAACAGCATTTAGCAAAGATAGACAGCACCAACTCCATCACAATTATTCAATGGTGTTGAGATTGAGAGCTTCAAGTAGGAATGAACATCACCAATAGCCTGTGTCCCAGTAAAAGACAAAAACCACCAATGTCTCTGTTTCCTCAGAAGGCTAAAAAAATTTGACATGTCTCTATGAACTCTTACCAATTTTTATCGATGAGCCATAGAAACCATTATATTATAGCTCTGTATGGTAACTGCTCTCGACGTATTGACTGTGAACACGGCTGAGCACATCCTGGAAACCAGCTTCTCCTCTGTCTATACTTCTCATTGCCTCACTAAAGCAGCCAACATAACCAAAGGCTCCACCCACATTGGACATCCTCTCTTCTCCAATCCTCCTTCAGGCAGAAAATGCAAATGCCTGAAAGCGTGTACCACCAGGCTCAAAGGACAGCTTATATGTTACTGTTATAAGACTATTAAATAGTCCCTTGATACTATTAGTTGGGCTCTTTACAACATAATCAACTTCTTTATGATCTTGCATCTTATTGTTTACCTGCATTGCACTTTTTCTGTAGCAGTTAGACTTCATTGTTATTCTACCTTGAACTACCTCAGTGCTCTGTGTAATGATCCAGTCTGTGTGAACAATATGCAAGGAAAGCTTCTCACTGTATCTTGGCACATGTGACAATATTAATACTAATACCAATGCCTCACACTTTCCAACATTAAACACCATTTGCCAAGTTGTTGCCCTCTCAGCCAACCCATTTATATCCTGTTGTTGTCCAACTATCTTTAATGCAGCATCCCCTCCCTCTTGTTTTCACATCATCAGCAAACATAGTGCCTTGGACTCTGCTTCCTCCTCCTCCATGTCATTACCAATAGTAGTAAACTATTGAAGTCTAGTGTCATACCGCTAACTACGTCTTTCCAGTCCAAAAAAAAACTACTTCTTGCAACTCACAATAACACCTACAACCTTGCTTTCCACACCATATTGACAAATATAATACAGTGCAAAGGTCTTTGGCACACACACACACACACACACACACATACACACACACACACACACACACACACACACACACACACACACACACACACACACACACACACACACACACACACACACACACACACACACACACACACACACACACACACATATATATATATAGCTAGGATGCCTTAGACTTTTGCACAGTAGTATATTTGCCAACATAGAGTGGAGAGCAAGTTTGAAATCGTGCTGGAAGCAATGGATATTGGGAATGGTGAGGGTAGAGCTCTGCTGAAGGGGTGTGGGTCAGGTGGCAGAGTAAGAGTGCCAGGGCCAGGGGGTGGTGAAAGTGCAGACACACCCAGCCCTGAGACACCAGGCAAGTTAACTTGATTCCAAACAATTTGTTCATTGGTCATTACAGAATGTCTCTCCGGTGCTTCCAGCTCCCTCCCCCTATCCCAAACATGATTCCCCTCTCCCTGCCTGCTCTCTCAGTCCACAATAGAGACCCATATCAGAATCAGGTTTATCATCACTCACATGTGTATGAAATTTGTTTTTTGTTGTGGCAGCAGTACAGTCCAAAACATGAAATTACTTCAGTACTGTGCAATGGTCTTAGGGACCCTAGCTATATATATGTGTCTAAGATTTTTGCACAGGACTGTCTTTGGAAACCAGTCTTGAATAGTGGTTAACAGAGTTCCCCCAAGATCTTTGAATAACTACGTTAGGTTTCTTTTTTTAAGCACCTTTTTGGATTACCTTGCGGAAATCAAAGTACACTATATCTGCAGGTTCCAGTCCATTGATGATGTCTATTATATCCAGAGAGAACTCTAGAAACTTTGTCAAATATGACTTCCCCTTCATAAAGCTATGTTTGGCTTGGCACATTTGGTTTATATTTTCAAAGGACTAGCTTATTTGTCCTAGGTTATTGATTGTCAATGTCCATATCTACAAACGTTTGTACCTAGCAGCGGACGGCTTATAGTTTCCCACTTTTCGTCCAACTCCTTCTTTGAACAAACTATCACATTTATGAACACCTCATATCCAAAACCAATATCTTCAATTTAAATAAGGGCAACAACAACATTGCAAATGAAGAGTTGTCTGGAGTAGGCTGAGGATACAGGTTAAAGGAAAGGTCAATGGATGAACTGGGGCAATTATTTCTTAATTACACCCAGAAAACAGCACCTTATACTTGGTGGTCACATTACTAAGTGGCAACTGAGTGTATGTTCATGGTCTAGTGCTGCTGCAGTCTATCCAATTTAAGGTTTGATGTGTTGTGAATTCAGAGATGCCCTTCTGCACAATACTGTTGTAACAGATGGTTATTTAAGTTACCATCATTTTTCTGTCACCTTGAACCAGTCTACCCATTCCCTCCCGCCCCTCTCATTAACAAGGCTCTTCTGCCTAGAGTATGGCCACTCACTGGATGTTTTTTTTCTCATACCATTCTTTGTAAACTTGAGGGACTGTTTTGTCTGAAAATCGCAGGAGATCAGCAGTTTCTGAACTACACAAACCACCCCACCTGAGCACCAATAATCATTTCACAGTCAAAGTGACATTTCTTCTCCACTCTGATGTTTGGTCTGAACAACAATTGAACTACTTGACCATGTCTCCAAGCGTTTATGCATTGAGGTGCTATCTCGTGATTAATTGACTAGATACTTGCATTAACAAGTGGGTGTACAGGTGTACCTAATAAAGTGGTCTCTGAGGCATGAGAATGATGAACCACTCTTGGTTGCTGCTGAGGGCTATAAAAGTAAAAAGAAATTAAATTGATCATGAGACCAATATAAAAACATATTGCAAGAGTTTCCATTGATATTAAAACTGAAGGGTAGTTAAGGTAACCAAAGAATCCCTGGAGAATGAGACTGGCAAATTCATAATGAGAAATGGAAGATCATTTATGTGAATATAAAACCACTACCAACCATCTTCCAGGTGAGGGACACTGCAAATAATACATGGGTAATAAATAGGTTCAGCTAATCATGAGGTAGCACCTCAGTGCATGAAAGCTTGCAGACATGGTCAAGAGGTACGTTTCAAAGGAAGAGCTTGTCTAAGTTCCTATCTTGAAGAATAAAGGAAAACTTAAATACAAGCGATTCTGCAGATTCTGGAAATGCAGTGGAATTCTCTGGTTCATGTATTTTACTATTATGCTGTATGTATTTCATTTTGTGTTGTTCTGTGAGAGCTGCTTGTTTTCTGTTTATGTGTGGGTTATTGTTGAAGATAAGAGATGAGGAGAAATGTAAGCCCTCCAATTAGGATGGTTGAATTGAAGGTGAGATTTTCTCTGGTGAGGGACACTAAGGTTAGGCTTGGGGCTTTTTGTTCAAGAGGAGATGAAGAGAGAAGATGCTGGGGAGAACCGGTCGTAGTGTCCAATCCGGTGGGAGACCCATCTGTTTGAGATGGATTGTGAGTGATGTTCGGAAGGTGATGTGGGTGTTCACGTTGACTGAGGGCCCAGTACATGAGTAATAAGAGTTCAAGATGAGCTCCCACTTGTGCACATTTGACTGTTTAATTAGAATGGGCCCTTTCCTTTTTGTTATTCTTTACTAACCCTTAGTTTTCATAAATATAATTCCTTTAATCGTATGCAGTGTGCCGTCTGTTATTTCGCGGGTTTAATTTGTAACAGGGTAGCATGTGACAGCATCCACACAAATTGGGGTTTGGGGTCGGATCGAGTGTGCCTCAATCTCAAAAGTTTGGTGGGGCCGGAGGCTTATGCAGTCAAGGAAACCAGGGAGTAACACATGAAATGCTGAAAGAACTCAGCATCCATAATAAGGAATAAAGAGTCTATGAATTGGGTGAGATCCTTCTCAGGACTGGACACTACAAAATGCTGGATTAACTCAGTAGATTTCACATGTATGGAAAGGAATAAAGCATTGATGTTTTGGGACAAGGTCTTTCATCAGGACTGGTGAAGGGTTTCAGCCCAAAAAGTCAACTGTTTATTCTTTTTCACAGACGGTGCCTAAACTCCGGAGTTCCTCCAATATTTTTTTAAGTGTTGGAAACATAATAGAATAAATGCAAGCAAGTTGCGAGAGCCTGAAAGCCTGTATCCAAGTGTTTTTTTTTTGAAGGAGCTTTATAAGTGGAAATAATTGTCATGATTGAGTGCAATATTGCAATAGTGCAATATAAAACCATGGCCTCATCCAGCTTCTGAGATAAACATAAAAGATAGTGAATGGTTTGAAGCTAGGCAGGGCAATCCTCTCTGGAATATAGATCATCCCCGGAGTCCCAGTCTGTCTTTATCCATCATGATTTATTCCTTTGCTGCAATATGGGATCTCAAATTGGCCATCGTGATTTCTATATTGTAAAGGCACCTCGAATTCAAATCACTTTCTTAGTTAAAGTGCTCTGGGATGACAGAGTTGTGAAGGGTAGACAAATGCAAGTATTCATTATCTTCAAAGGCAATCCCTACGTCCTACATCAGTATTTTTTCTGACTTATCTCTCAGCAGGGTCTTAGCTGGACGAGTAGAATCAACAGAATGGATACAAAAAGCAAGGCACAAGCTGCAACCTTCCAATCCACAAATATCCCTCCAACATTGAGAAAGGTTTAAGTTAAGATTCCAGTGGAACACTCTTCATTGTCCTGGAAAGCTTCTTTGTCAGTGGCTCTGCACTAAATATACACACCGTTCATCTCTGATCCTTCTTGATTCAGTGTACTGGATGTGTAGAATGCGTTACAGAAGCCTATTTCAAGCTACATGAACCCGTGTCAAGAAGGTCAAGGAGAACAAAATGAAGGGAACACTGTCATACTGACTCACCCGCCAAGTTCGCACTGACACCAGCATACTGGAGGAGCCAACATAAACAGCATCTCTCCACCATGATAAGGCAGTACCAACGCTGCTGTATTGATCATGTCATCCGAATACCTAACTCACTGCTCCCCAAACAGGTTCTGTACTCCGGGTTGAAGGAAAGTCAGTAAACTCCTGGTGGGCAAATGAAATGACTCAGAGACAACATAAAAATCTAAATCCAAACTGGGAAGATATTGCATTCTGTAGATGCACCTGGAGGAAGTCTGTTCAAGAGCAAGCAGAGCTACATGAGACCAAGCTGTGCTGCAGAGAACAATCAATAGCTGCATAAAGGGAGACTGTACAACCAAGAAGACCCAAGCACTAACCACAGCCACCACATACTGTCAGAATATGTGGGTCCCAGATTGGACTCTACAGCCATTTGAAGATCTACTAATGGACAACCCCTTAGGAGAATATCATACTCATCTGGAGTGATTGTACTACTGCTACTTGGGGTATTGTGAGCAGTTTTGAGCTCCTTATCTAAGAAAGGATGTGCTGACATTGGAGAGGGTTCAAAAAGGTTCACAAAAATGATTTTGGGATTGAATGGCTTGTCATTTGATGGCTCTGGGCCTCTACTCACTGGATGTGGAGAGGCTGTTCCCTCTGGTGGGGGACTCTAAGAGCCCCACCAGATATGGACACAGAATAGAGGAACATTCATAGAATGGAGATGAGGAGAAATTTCTTTAGACAGAGTGGTGAAACTGTGAAACTCATTATGACAGGTGGCTGTGGAGGTGAAGTCATTGGGTATATTTAAGGTAGAGGTTGATAGATTATTGATTAGTCATTATATGAAGGGAAAAAGGCAGGAGATTGGGACTGAGAGAGAAAATGGATCAGCCATAACGAGATGGCAGAGCACACTTGATGGGCCAAATGGCCTAATTCTGCTTCTATATCTTATGGTCTTACTACTTGCCAAATCACACCTTTCTGTCTCAGAAGTAATTTACTATTCCTTTGCCATTAAGTAATCAGAACTTTTGTATTTACTATTGTGGTACGTTTAATATTTGAGCAATATTGTTAATATATTGTTTGATAAGGCATTCTTTGTTCATTTAAATAATACATTATAGTTATATGTACAAGTATATGAATGGCATACATCATTAAGCCACCGCATCGTAAATGGACACCTTGCTAAAGTAAAAACAAAACTAAGACATATATCTCCTGGCTTCATGCTTTTCATTCAGTTTTATGTTTTAGAGTTGTAAAACTTAACAGTGGCAAAGCGAAAATTTCAAATGAGTCCGACGTGACCAGCTAGCTGTTGAAGCACAGCTTCAAAAAAGTGCAATGAGTTGTTCAAGTTACAAAAAAGCACAACACATGTTTTTTTTTCTTCAGAGCAGCATGTGTTCTTTGAAAGGGAAGAGACGAACAAGTTTTTAAAAAAGGCAGAAAGCAGGCAAAATTCACAGGTTCATAAACAGTGAATACTTGGTTATAATAATAATAAATAAATTTAAAAAATGGCTGGCTACATCAGAAAGACAGATGTGTTCAATTGCACAAGAGCAAACTAAATATTGTACGCTGAACAAATTGAGCAGTATTTTAAAGCAAATGGAATAGCCAATGAGAAGCAAATGCCAGTTTTGCTGACTACCTACAGTGTGTTTAGAAGTCTAACTGCTCCTACTAAACCAGCCGACATGATCTTTGCTGATATCATGAAATAAATGCAGGTAAGGACCAAAACCATTGTGGATTGCAGAACACTTTAGTTTTCATAAGTGGAATCAATAGGAAGTTGGGTCCATTTCAGTATACCTGTCTGAACTGAGTGAGCTGTCTGATCATTGTCAGTTTGGTAATGGACTTAATGATGCACTGAGAGATTATTTCATTTAAGGGCTGTTACAAGAAAGCATTCAAAAACAGCTCCTTACTGAAAGCACAACTCACATTTAAAAGAGCAGTTGAAATCATTGTATCTACGGAAGCAGTAAACAGCAACACGATTAAGTTGCAGTCAGGACTGAAAGTGAACATGAAAAAAACTGCAGGTCTAAACAAAAACTGGGCTGTCTGAATAAATTGTCTTCCTGTTGTGGCAGGGACTCACATACACCAGACCATACCAGGCAGGCTTAAAGGTGGATCTTGTAGAAAATGCAATGAAATAGGACTTAGTCCAAGAGCACGCAGACAGATGAAATTAAATGGACTGCAAAGAGAAGCAAGAAAATGAAATATCAAGTTGCAGTTTCAAAAGAAGCACTATTCTGCATGCTGTTGATGAAAAGTCTGATAATAAGACTAACATAGGTCTGACACAAAGTGCACTGCAGATGCTGTGGTCAAATCAAGACGTACAAAAAAGCTGGATGAACTCAGCATCTGATCCTGACAAAGTCTCACCCTTCGTCCTGACGAAGTCTCCACCCGTAACATTAACTGCTTCTTTCAATGGATGCTGCCCAACCTGCTGAGTTCATCCAGCTTTTTTTGTACATCTTAACATAGGTCTGAGTGGCCTTGAGATTTACAATGTGAGAACTAACAGGAAACAAGCAATATGGCTTACACCAGAAGTGAAGAGCCAATTAATTAAAATGGATTTGGATATTGGCTCAGCTGTTTCAGTCGTTCTGCAAAATGATTTTGAATGGCATTTCAAAGATACTGATATCCAACTAAGAACTTATACTAGAGAAGAGATAACTCCTGTGGAAATGATATCTGTAATAGTGAAATACAACAACATGACCTGTACAAAAAGGATGGGTTGCACTTGAATCTGAGGGGAACCAATATCCTGGCAGGGAGGTTTACTAAGGCTAATGGGGAGAGTTTAAACTAGAATTGTTGGGAGGTGGAAACTAAACTGAAAAGACGGAGAAAAGGGCAGTTGGCTGACAACTCGAGAAAGTTTGTAGACAATGTGAAAGGGAAGATAGGCGGGTGATAGAGAAGGGATACACTCAGTCTAATGGTTTGCAATGTGTCAATTTTAATGCAAGAAGCATCATGAACAAAGTGGATGAGCTTAGAGTGTGGATCAGTACTTGGAGCTATGATGTTGTGGCCATTACAGAGACTTGATGGCTCAGGGGCAGGAACAGCTACTTAGAGTGCCAGGCTTTAGATGTTTCAGAAAGGACAGGGAGGGAGACAAAAGAGGGCATGGCACTGCTGATCAGAGATAGTGTCATGGCTGCAGAAAAGGAGGAAGTCACGGAGGGATTGTCTACTGAGTCTGTGGGTGAAAGTCAGGAACAAGAAGGGGTCAATAACCCAACTGGGTGTTTTTTTATAAACCACCTGATAGTAACAGGGACATCGAAGTGGAGATAAGGAGTCAGATTCTGGAAAGATGCAATAATAGCAGGGTTGTCATGGTGGAAGATTTTAATTGCCCAAATATTGTTTTCATCTCCCTAGAGCAAGGGGTTTAGGTGGGGTGGAGTTTGTTAGGAGTGTTCAGGAATGCTTTCTGACACAATATGTAGATAAGCCTACAAGAGGAGAGGCTGTACTTGATCTGGTATTGGGAACTGAACCTGGTCAGATGTCAGGTCTCTCAGTGGGAGAGTATTTTGGAGATAGTGATCATAATTCTATCTCCTTTACCATAGCAGTGGAGAGGGATAGGAACAGACAAGTTAGGAAAGTTTAATTGGAGTAAGGGGAAATATGAAGTTATCAGGCAGGAACTTGAAAGAATAAATTGGGAACAGATGTTCTCAGGGAAATGTGGCATATGTTCAGGGGATATTTGCATGCTGTCCTGCATAGTTACATTCCAGTGAGACAGGGAAAGGATGGGAGGGTACAGGAACCATGGTGTACAAAGTCTGTTGAAAATATAGTCAAGAAGAAAAGAGAAGTTTATAAAAGGTTCAAACAACTAGGCAATGAAAGAGATATAGAAAATTATAAGGCTAGCAGGAAGGAGCTTGAGAATGAAATGAGGAGAGTCAGAAGGGTCATGAGAAGGCCTTGGTGAGCAGGATTAGGGAAAATCTCAAGGCATTCTACAAGTATGTGAAGAGCAAGAGGGTAAGACGTGAGAGAATAGGACCAATCAAGTGTGACAGTGGAAAAGTGCGTATGGAACCAGAGGTGATAGCAGAAGTACTGAATGAATACTTTGCTTCAGTACTCACTGCAGAAAGGACCTTAGCGATTGTAGGGATGACTTACAGCAGACTGAAAAGGTTGAGCATATAGACATTAAGAAAGAGGTTGGGCTGGAGCTTTTGGAAAGCATCAAGTTGGATAAGTCAATGGGACTGGACAAGATATACACCAGGCTACTGTGGGAGGCAAGGGAAGAGATTGCTGAGCCTCTGGCAATGATGTTTACATCATCAATGAGGACAGGAGAGGTTCTGGAGGATTGGAGAGTTGCAGAAGTTGTTCCCTTAATCAAGAAACTGAGTACAGATAGCCCAGGAAATTATAGACCAGTTAGTCTTTCTTCAGTGGTTGGTAAGTTGATGAAGAAGATCATAAGAGGCAGGATTTATGAACATTTGGAGAAGCAAAATATGATTAGGAATAGTCAAAGGCTGGTCATGCCTTACAAGCCTGATTGAATTTTTTGAGAATGTGACTGAACACATTGATGAAGGTAGAGCAGTAGATGTAGCGTATATGGATTTCAGCAAGGCATTTGATAAGGTACTCCATACAAGGCTTATTGAGAAAGTAAGGAGGCATGGGATCCAAGGGGATATTGCTTTATGGATCCAGAATTGGCTTGCCCACAAAAGGCACAGAGTGGTTGTGGACTGGTCATATTCTGCATGGGGATCAGTGACTAGTGGTGTGCCTCAGTGATCTGTTCTGGGACCCCTTCTCTTCATGATTTTTATAAATGACCTGGATGAGGAAGTTGAGGGTTGGGTTAGTAAGTTTGCTGATTACACAAAGGTTGGGGGTGTTGTGGATAGTGGAGGGCTGTCAGAGGTTACAGCAGGACATTAATAGGATGTAAAACTGGGCTAAGAAGTGGCAGATGGAGTTCAACCCAGATAAGTGTGAGGTGGTTCATTTTGGTAGGTCAAATGTGATAGCAGAATATAGTATTAATGGTAAGACTCTTGGCAGTGTGGAGGATCAGAGAGATCTTGGGGTCCATGTCCATCGGATATTCAAAGCTGCTGCACAGGTTGACTCTGTGTTTAAGAAGACATGGGGTGCATTGGCCTTCATCAACTATGGGATTGAGTTCAAGAGCCGAGAGCTAATGTTACAGCTATATAGGACACTGGTCAGACCCCAGTTGGAGTACTGTGCTCAGTTCTGGTCATCTCTGATGCACCATCAATAACTCTCTCTGAGATGTAAAGGCGAGATATCGGCTTTTATTGACTGGAAGAAGGAACAAGCAGTGGTTGACCACCATACTACATCCTGGAGACAGAGAGGCTGGACTCAGACCTCAATCACCTTTATACAGGGGTCTGTGGGAAGAGCCACAGGAGCAGTCAGCAGGGGGCGTGTCCAGACAGGTATATGTAGTTCACCACAATCTCACTACAAGAAGGATGTGGAAGCCGTAGAAAGGGTGGAGAGGAGATTTACAAACATGTTGTCTGGATTGGGGAGCATGACTTACGAGAATAGGTTGAATGAACTTGGCCTTCTCTCCTTGGAGCGACAGAGGATGAGTGGTGACCTGATAGAGGTGTATAAGATGATGAGTGGCATTGATTGTGTGGATAGTCAGAGGCTTTTACCCACGTCTGCCACAAGAGGGCACAGTTTTAAGGTGCTTTGTAGGTGCAGAGGGGATGTCAGGGGTAAGATTTTTACTCAGAGTGCTGAGTGCGTGGAATGGGCTGCCAGAGATGGTGGTGGAGGCCATTGCGATAGGGTCTTTCAAGAGACTTCTGGATAGGTACATGGAGTTCAGAAATATAGAGGGCTATGCGTAACCCTAGGTAATTTCTAAAGTAAGTACATGTTTGGCACAGCATTGTGGGTCAAAGGGCCTGTATTGTGTTGTCAGTTTTCTGTGTTTCTATGTAACTAACAAGCCACATTGGGGTTGTATGTGGTCAAAACAGGAGGGCCAGCATTGTAGGAATGTGAGTGGCTGAGAAAACTACAAATTGATTAGAAATCCAACCAGCTTTGCATGCCACATCACCTGCAATAGAGTCAATGAAAAGTGAATCAAGAATGGTGCTGAATGAGGCCACAGCAATGTTCAAGGATGAAAAATATCAAATAGCGGTAAATGAAAAGGTCACATCCAAGATTTACAAGCCCATTCAGTTCCTTGTACTTCTTCAGTCATGGGCAATGCCAGTGGTTCCAGTAGCTAAGAAGAATGGGTCAACAGACACAAAATGCTGGAGGAACTCAGCAGGCCAGGCAGCAACAATGGAAAAAAGTACAGTCAACATTTCAGGCCGAGAGTCCTGCCGAAGGGTGTGTTGCTTGGATTTCCAGCATCTGCAGATTTTCTCTTGTTTGTAAGAAGAATGGGTCTGTCAAGATGTGTGGTGATTTTAAGATCATCATCAACCCAGTACTGAAAACCAATCAATACTCTCTGCCCAGGATAGAGGATATCTTTGCAAACCTTTCTGGAGGGAAACATTTCATCAAAGTGGATTTAGCTAAGGCCAGCTTAGAGATAAACATTCACAAAGGGCGTTATCGCTCTAATTTATTTTTGAGTAGCATCTGCACTCTGGCAGTAAGCTATGGACCAAGTGCTTCAAGGCTGCCCAGACACTCAGTGTCACCTAGATGACATTATTGCTACTGATAAAATCTACAAGACCTCAAGAAAGTGTTAAAAAGATGAGAAGATTATGCGTTCAGAGCATGATGTAACTATCGTGAACTTTTTAAACCAAAAAAATCACTTGCTGTGGTCACACCATCGATGCACAATCGTTATACAAGAGTGCTGAGAAAATTCAAGCAGTGGTGATGCCCCAAGGCCAAAGGACATATCACAGTTACAGTCCATTTAAGAATTTGTCAATTACTATAACAGGTTCCTTCCAGACCTGGCTACTCTGCTCCACCCCTTGAACTCATTACCACATATCAGGAAGAAATGCCAGTGGACAGAGCTGTGTGAGGTGGGTTTCCAAAAGGTAAAGGAATTGGTGATGCCAGTTACTGTACTCATGCATTATGATCCACATCGTCCAATGAAGGCTGCCTGTGATGCCTTGCTTTCTGTCAATTTACATGTTGTGAATGATGGAAGTGAATACCCCATCAACTTTGCATTAGAATCCCTTACCATGGCTGAGAAAAATTATGGACAGGTTGACAGAGGAGCTTTGAGTGAAGTTTGGTGTGTGAAATGTTTCATCCAGTCCTGGCATAGGAGAGAGTTTACTCTCATTACATACCATCAACCACTAGTGTCCATTTTCAATCCACGGAAGGGTGTTCCACTAACAGTAGCAGCATGGATGCAGAGATGGGCTCAGTTTCTTGGCAGAAACAAGTACACGATTGAATTCAAGAGGACAACAAACCATCAAAATTGTGATGGATTGTCCCATTCATTCTTTGGAAAAGGAAATAATTGAAAAGTTCACAAAAGATGACACTCATCTTGACGTATTCTCCCTGATTTATTTTGAAACTATCTCTATTATGGCAGAGATGATCCTAAGGGAAACAAGAAAAGACCCCACACTGTCTCAGGTCTACAGAGCCCTACAAAACACTTGGAATGTGCAGCAGAAATTCCAGTTGCCCCATTTTACCAGTGGCGGGATTAACTTGCCCTTGATGGAGGTTGCCTTAGGTGGGGATTGAAGGTTGTTGTACTATCCAAGCTGAGAGCTAAAGTGCTGGTGGAACTACCTGCTGATCATCTAAGTATGGTCTAAATGAAAGTGTTGGCTCAAAGCTTTTTCTGGTGGCCTGGAATAGATCAGCAGATAAAGCAGCTTGCCGTGCACAGTCAAGGATGCAAATACATCCAGAAGAAAGGAATTCAGAGCTGTCAGAACCATTTTCTGCAGTCACTATCAGCTGGAACAGGACATTAAAACTGACTGACTATAATAGATGGATTATATTACAGTATCATGTGTTTGTAGTTGAGATGCATTCCATATTGAGTGCGAGCTTATAGCTAAGCAGGGAGGAGTGTTGTGTATTTAATATTTCAGTAATATTTGAGTAATATTGTAAATATTTTGTTTGTTAGCATATTTTGTTTTTTTAAGTAATTCATTGTGGGTTGCTGTACATATAAAAGTATGTGAATGACATACATCGTTACACCACTACATCATAAGTGCATGCCTTCCTGAAGGAAAAATAAAATTAAGACAAGCATCTCCCAGCTCCATGTTTTTCCTTCATTTAGTTTATGTTTTAGAGTTTCAAAACAGAGCAACCATTCTAACCCCATCATGGGGATACTGTTACCACAAAGACAGCAACAGTTCAACATTCCAAAGACCCTAAGGGAGGGAGAGAAATTGTCAGCATGCCCATGGTGAATCTGAAATTCTCACAAATTGAAAACAATTAGGAAATAATTATGTATGTTTAGTATAATTTTGGCACATTTTAAATCATATCTCCTTTATACTTCAGGTGAGTAGTACTCATCAGATTGATGAGGACAGTGAAAGAAATACAGAAAAATATTTGTTGTGGGTGTGAGAATTCCTCTGAAAACCATTCCATTCTTCAGGTTTTCATGCAAAAAACTTTGCTTAGTTCTTTACTGTTGAGGAAGTGACAGGCTTTCTTTTTTTTCTTTCTTTCTTTATCTTCTTTTGATTTCAAGATTCGGTATGTCATAGAAATCTCTTACCAATTTCTGTAGGTGTTTAATGGAGAGTATTCTGATTGGTTGCAATACAGTCTAGTATGAAGTCTCCAATGCACAGGACTGAAGGAGGCTGCAGAGGGTTATAGACTTAGCCAGCTTAATCACGGGCACTAGCCTCCCCACCACTGAAGACACATTCAAGTGGTGGCACCTCAAAAACTTGGCATCCATCATTAAGGACCCGCACTATTTGGAACTTTTTTCTTGTTATGACCATCAGGGAGAGAAGCCTGAAGACCCACACTTGAACAAATTAGGAAGAGCTTCTTCCCCTCTCCATTCAGATTTCTGAATGGTTCATGAACCCATGAAGACTACCTCATTATTCCCTTTGTGCAACATTCATTTATTTTTTAAATTCATATATCTTTGTCTT
The DNA here is from genome assembly GCF_030144855.1 of Hypanus sabinus. NCBI lineage: Eukaryota > Metazoa > Chordata > Chondrichthyes > Myliobatiformes > Dasyatidae > Hypanus > Hypanus sabinus. The sequence goes on along the minus strand of NC_082713.1, from coordinate 22,476,380 downwards.
TGAACTGTAATGCTACCAAAAAAACATCAGAATCTACATCATACATCAATGATAATAAATCCGATTCTGATTCTATCTGTTTTGTTGTTTACACTTTTTTCCTTTAAAATTTCTTTTGTTCTCTGTTACTATCACTCTCTCTTTCTCTTTTGCCATCATTCTCTCTCATCCTTTCTATTTCTCCACTCCCCTCTTATTTCCTTTCTGTCTTTTTCCATCACTCTTTCTGTCCATTTGATTATCTCTCTTTCTTTCACTATCATTCTCTCTCCCCTATGTTTAAATGAGGTATAGAATTGATATTTTTCTTGTGTTTTTCCTTGTAGTTCAACTTCCCTCAGCTTGCTTGTATTTTTATATAATCACCTATATACATGTAAATGTTTAGCGAATTTTCTCATAATTGTACAATTTTTTTTAGAAACAGTTTTCAGCAGTAGGTGTCACACCATTTGAGTCTGACTATATTATAGGTTAATTATTATCACTGGAATTTCGTTATCTCTAGTCTAAATATGAGACAACATCAGCTGCATTTTCCTTTGTTTTTTCCTGTATTCTCTTGGCTCCTCTTTTCTTGTTTGTTTTCCACTCTGGTGACACTTATTAAAATGATCATAAGCTATAAATTCTATATAGAACATAATAATTTTACATACAACACAGCACAGGAATTGGCCCTCGGACAACAATTTTGTGCAACATCAATGAAATTGGGAACCAACTAAACTAATCTCTTCCGTCTAGCCAATGTCCATATCTTTCTACTTTCCACACATCCGTATGCCTTTCTAAGCGTCCCTTAAAATTCCATAATGTACTTACCTCTACCATCATCCCAGGCAACAGATTCTAGACATCTACCACACTCCATGCAAAAAACTTGCCTATCACATCACATTTGAAATTACCCCCTCTTAACTTACCTGCAAGCCTCTGGTGCTTTATACCTGTTATATACCCCTAGGGTTCATTTTTAACCTAGGTAAGAAGGCACCCCTGTGGCAAATCACTATTGGAGTTATTTTGTATGTCATGGAACTGGATAAGTGGCTATAACATGTTGTGTGATTGGGGTAACCTTGTGGAATCTACCAGTGTGTTGACCCTTGCTTGGGTGGTGGTTCCCTTGAAGATGGTCCCCTTTGTGACCAGCTACTGCTGGTGATAATCCATACATGGATACTGTTTGAGTATCCTGTGGCCACCACTTTGAGATGTTCCGTAGCTGAATTCGGGTGTGGTACCACCTGAGCTTGAAGAAGTTTGGGGACTTACATTTACACCTATATACACATAACACCCTTAACCCTTGATTTGCCTGTTTTAAGTTACTATATGACGTCATTACTAATAAAATAGTGTTTTGTTAACAGCAAAACCAGACTCCAGGTGTGTTCTATTGTTGCTGAGACTTTGAATGTGACATACCTCATTCTTGTCTTCTGAAGAACCTTTGGATCACAAACACACGTCACTCTACACCCTCACCCACTTCATATTTCTGTTCAAATCATTATGTGTATCTGAGGCAGTTCTCATAGATTCCAATGCATGGCAAGGTACTGCCTATAAATAAACTATTAAATGCCAATCTAATTTATTGAAGATACATAACTGCTTGATGTAAACATTACCATTGAGGTGGCACAGAGGCTCGGCCTGGGAATACTGTCAAACACAGACGAGAGGAAGTTTAATCTGAGGGACACACACAAATTAATGAAGGAACGCATCAGGTCAGGCAGCATCTATGGAAAAAAGTAAACAGTTGATATGTCTTGTCGAGCACCTTCATCTGGACTGGGGAAAAAGAGATGAGAAGTCAGAGTAAGGAAGTGGGGCGAGAGAGGGGAAGAATTACAAGTTAGTAGGTGATGGGTGAAACCAGGAGAGGGGGAGGGGTGAAGTAGAAGCTGGGAAGTCAATTGATGAAAGAGGTAAAGGGCTGGAGAAGGGGGAATCTGATTGGAGAGGGTAGAGAACAATGGAAGGGGGAGGACCACTAAAGGGAAGTGATGGGCAGGAAAGGTGATAAGGTGAGAGAGGGAAACAGGAATGGGGAATGGTGGAGATGGGGCAGTGGAATTACCAGAAGTTTGAAAAACCGATTTTCCCAGACAGAATGTAAGGTGTTGCTTCTCCAAACTGAGCATAGCCTCATATGGGTCGTTAAGGAGGCCATGGGTTGATATGTCAGTCAATTTATTTTGACGTAGAAATAATTTCAGGATCTTAAATACTTTCAAGATCTCCAGTCTTTATATGAGAAAATTTACTTTTAATATGTAGAAGAATTAATAAAAACATATTTTAGATCTTGACTGAAATAATTACTATTAAGTTGTATTTCTTTGTCAATTGCATGGAGACTCAGGTTAACTTTCTTTCTCTCTTCATTAATTCTCTGACCTGTGAATATCCCCAGAATTCTCTGCATTTGTATTTGCTAGAATTTTGATCATGGAACATGATCCTTAAAATAGAAACTGTCCACACTTAAGGGTTTATATATAACAATGGTGGTGCTATAAAAGGTTGGATGAGTAAGGGTTGTAAGTACCTGCAAAATTTCATTAGTATACTATGGATCTCCCATTTTCACTTTGTTTCGGTGCCACTCAAGGTTCAACTGAGAAGGCTATAAAAATAAATGATTATCTTTCAGAGCTCTGTCAAGTGAACTTTAATGAAATGCTAAAGGAAATGACGATGCAATTGGTATCAACACGGCTTCTGTCACTGTCTCAACAAGACTGGGAAATCGATGGTTTTCAATTTAAAGACCACCATTACAATATCATCAATAGGAAGTGAAATGAGATGTAATTTATCTGCCATCCTTTATTTTGCTAGGGTCTCGCAGTGATTCAATGACCATGCTAATTGGAAACATACACACAGTTTATCAGAGATAATGTATTGTCCCTTAGTCATTGCTCAGTTTGTTGAACTGTGGCAGAGTGAGGATAATGACTTTCCTTAGTCATAGCATCCATGAGTATCTGAGAGGAGTGAAGAAATGACTTTTCTGTCATGCTTCAGTCCGCGATTGAACTAAGCTGCAGAGAGTTGTAAACTTATTCAGCTCCATCATGAGCACTAGCCCCCACAGTTCCCAGGACATCCTCAAAGAGCGATGACTCAAAAAGATACACCTGCATCATGGAAAATGCAGGTGTACATGTGTGGCATGAAAATGCAGGTGTCACTGCTTCCAACTGACCGTGTGGAATTGGCACTGTTGTTATCCTTCTGGATTTTATTGAAAGGAGAGGGTGAATTCTGTGCATAGTAGTGAAGCAGTTGGTGTGAAGCCATTAAAGTGCCAGTGACCCAGGTTCAATTCCTGCTACAGTCTGTAAGGAGTTTTCAAGTTCTTTCTGTGAATGTATGGGTTTCCTCCGGGTGCTCCGGTTCCTTCCCACATTCCAAAGATGTATGCGTTAGTAGTTTAATTAGTCACATGGTTGTAATTGGGCAGCATGGGCTTGGGCTTGTTGATCCAGAAGGGCCTGTTACAATGGCAACACACAAAAAATGCTGGAGGAACTCAGCAGGCCAAGCAGCCTCTATGGAAAGGAGTAAACAGTCGACATTTTGTCCCTTCATTTATTGCCATAGATGCTGCCTGACCTGCTGAATTCCTCTAGCATTTTGTGTGTGTTGCTTTGGATTGCCAGCATCTGCAGATCTTCTTGGGCCCCTTACTGTGCTGTATCTCTGAAACAAATAAAAAGTAAAGAAGGTTTGTTTTGTTTGGATTACTTCATTTGTTCCTAAATAATGTTTACATTAAAAAACGTGGTGTTTTATTTCAGCAGAGGCCTCTGATGCAGATCCATTCATTCAATGCATTTCTCCAATGTTATCCATGAAAAGACAAGCTGAGGAATTGCCTAGTATTTCCAGTGATTGTCATGAAGCTGGTACATGGTGAAGTGCAGTGGCATAACGGCTAGCACATCACCTTACGATGCCAGGGATCGACAATCAGGATTAAATCACACCGTTGCCTGTAAGGAGCTTATACATTCTGTCCATGACCTCACAGATTTCCTTCCACGTTCCAAAAAAAGTATACAGTTAGGGGTAATGAGATGAAGGTCTGCTATACTGATGTTGCAAATGGTTGCCCAACAAAATGCTTGCTGATTTGATTTGGGGCATACAACACATTTCAATGTTTGATGCACATGTGACAAGTAATACTAATGTTTAAAGAAGCCAAGGTGTCAGATTGGGCTATATTGGAAATACCAATCAACTCTGGCTATACAGGTCATTAATAACAAAGCTACTGAGCTCCTCATTATTGATGGTCCCAGTTTCATTCGATGTGCACGCCAAGGGAATGCACACTCTGGTCCCACCAAATCAGTGAGATTGGGACAGCCCTACCCCAAACCCCGGTTTGTGTGGATGCTGTGTAATGTACTATCCCGTTACAACTCAGTGCCAAGAAATAACCGACATAAACTGCACATGATTGAAGGAATTATATTTATGATGGTTATCTAAAGGCTTAGTAAATAAAAACAAAAACAGCCCACTATAACTAAACAGTCAAGTGTGCACAAGTTGGAGCTCAGCTCTTCCAAACGTCAGATCCAACTATCCTTGGTAGACCTCTTCACCTTGCTCCCTCAAATCACGGACCCCCGCTGGGTCGAATCCTTTAACCGGCTCTCTCCAGCATCTTCTCTTTCCTCATCCCCTAACAAAAGACCTCAGCTCACACCGGCGTCAGGCAAACAACACAAAAGCCCACTCCTGATTGGATGGGTCACATTCCAAAGCACCTATTATCTCTAAACATAAACCTCATGCTACTTCTTCAGAAAGAACCGTTACATTAGCAGTGAAACCTTTCTCAGGGTGTTACATTAGGTTATTAAAAGGTGATGATATGCAACTGAAGTTGTTTAAGAAGTGGAAAATTAACACCTGTGCCATTTTGCTACAGATATTTAAATCCTCATACTGCTTGATTAAAAAAGTATATTCACAGATTCAAAGTATACTTATTATCAAAGCATGCATGCAGGATACATCACTGAAATTCATATTTCCCACAGTCACGAAACAAAAAAAACTATGTAACCCATTCAAAGAAAAACATCAAATCCAACCCCCCAAGCACATAAATGGCATCAAAAAGAGCAAGCAAAAATCACAGAATAAAAAACACAATATTGACAGAGTCCAGGCATATTCAGTTCAGCTCAGTGTTTGCTATATGCGAGCTGCCCAATCAAAATAGCCCAAAATAGCAACAAAAAAAAAATGAGTGACCAGAAACACATCACAGTCCAATCCACACATCGCGTTGATTAAACCTTGCCCAAGATCCAGGACTTCAGCACTATCCTCTGACACCATCGAGGGAAAGAGAGATCATTTGAACGCAGGGACCTTCGCTTGGGAGCAGTGAATGAGAAGGAGAGAGAGAGACATCACACACAGATGCCTTCCTCAGGCAGCAGCAAGCAAGAGGTTGTAAGATGGCGATAAACTCCTGTTTACCTTCCACACTCGCCTCGATGATTTCAATCTTCCTCAGCACTGTAATTGGAGAGATACGCAAAAATGGAGTCAATCAAGGGTTCCCGCCTTGTCTTTAGGCTTCTTGGCCTCAAGATGCACACTTTGCTAGAAGCCTTACGGATCCTTCTTGGAGACAGCATAGCATGAGATCATTCAATTGGCCCAAAAAACACACCTCCAACATGTAGATAACAGGCTCTAGCAGTAACAGAACCGCATCTGAAGGAAAAAGAAGATGAAAAAGAAGTGAAAAAAGTGGTTTCACGAACCTTCTGGAGGGTGTTGCTCTTGGTCATTTTGTGCATTGGCACGATCTTATACTGGATTTATTGTTAGAATAAAGGCATAAAATGTAGCTAATCACACTGATTGTGAATTCCAGCCTGAACATTTGCTGAAGCTTCTTTAAGATAAAAATACCTTCTTGATATTAATTGAAATTAGTGGGAAAATAGAGGATTGGGAAGCTTTTAAAAACTAACAGAAGACAACTAAAATAGCAATAGGGAGAGAAAAGATGACATATAGTAATCTAGCCAGTAACATAAAAAAGGTACCAATTTTTTTTTCACAAATATAAAGGGTAAAGGAGGAACAAGAGTGAACATCACACCACTAGAAAATGACACAGGAGAGGTCGTAGTGGGGAACAAAGAAATGGCAGACAGACTGAATAAGGACTTTGTTCTAGTCTTCACTGTAGAAACACATGCAGCATACCAGAAATTTGGGGTAGTCAGAAGGCAGAAGAGAATCTACTTACTATTAATAAAGAGAAGGTGTTTGGGAAGCTGAAAGGTCTGAGGAAGATTAGTCACCTGGACCAGATGGCCACCCCAGGGCTCTGAAGCAGATAGATGAAGAGACTGCAGCAGCATAAGTAGTGACTTGTCATAGATCACAAAATTGTGGAATGGTTTCCAAGGAATGGAAAATTGAAAATGTCACCCCACTCTTGAAGAAGCGAGGGAGGCAGAAGAAAGGGAATAATAGGCCAGTTAGCCAGACTTCAGTGGTTGGGCAGATATTGGAGTTCATTATTAAGGATGAGGTTTCAGGGTACTTGGAGGCTCATGAACAGGCTAAAGTCAGCATGGTTTCCTTAAGGAGAAATCTAGCCTGACTAATCTGTTGGAATTCTTTGAGGAAGGTAATTGCAATGTTAGCATTCATTTCGAGGGGTTATAATACAAATGCAAGATTGTAAAGCTGAAGCTGTATAAGATATCGGTCAGACCATATTTGGATTATTGTGAGCACTTTTGGGCTCCATATTTAAGGAAGGGTGTGCTGGCATTGGAAAGCGTCCTGAGGATGTTTACAAGAATTATCCAGGGAATGAAAGGATTAATATATAAGGGATGTTTGATGTCCTTAGGCTTGTACTCACTGGAATTTAAATAAAATAGGGGGGGGGATCTCATTGACACCTACTGAATTTTGAAAGATCTTGATATATCGACCAAGGAAAGGTTGTTTCCAATGGTGAGAGAACCTAAGGATAGGGGCACAACCTCAGAAAGGTAGAATATATCTCTTCAAAACAGAGATGAGAGGGAACTTTTTTATTCAGAGTGTGGTGAATCTATGGAACATATTGCCACAACTGGCTGTGGAGGCTGTTATTGGAAATGAAAGTTGATAGACTCTTGATTAATAAGGACATCAAAGGTTATGGGGAGAAGGCAGGTGAATGGCATCAAGAGGAAAAATAAATCGGCCACGTGATTCCATAGGGATCAGCCTCAGCTCCCGACAACACAGGATTCATGAATTACCTGCAACAAACATACTCTCAGAAATTTCTGATTCAGAGCCAAGATCATAATGTTGGGCCAAATAACAGTTTCATGCTGTATATTCCGTATCATTCATGTAAGTAGGCAAGGTAAAACTGAAAAAGGAACTATTGATCTAATAAATGTGTTCTTAACAAACAGTTGACATATAAAAACCATTTACTAAAAATATATATACATATAATTAACAGCTGGGTTGGATTGCATAATTAAGTAAAATATTCTTGAATCATGTATCATTTATTATCCAGAATGTTAGTTACAAATTTTCCCACATACCTTCAAAAGTACTTTGATGTATTAGGAAGGGCTTCTGGAAGAACTGCAGGGATGAATCTGGATCTTAAAATCCTTAAGGGCAAGAATTGATTTGAGCACTGAGGGAATCAATTATATCAGGAGTCTTTTTTTATTCATCAAAGGACCCAATGTAACTAATGCTCAACTTCACAGTCAGTCAGAATGCATAATAGTGTTGGAGCACTAGATAACTAGATGAACAACTACTTAATCAATATACTGTAAATGACATACAGTGATACAATACAAATGTGAGTTTGCTTATGTTGGAACTGGGTGAGTCTGCTTCATAGTAATTGGTGCAGCTTTCTCTTTACAATGGAGAGGACCAGTAGACATAAAATACAACAACCGAAAAGGATAATTGTGTGAGAGCAAAGGATTCCCAGAACAGGAAGCTTGAAGTAAATAATTAGGTAAACCTGAGCAAAAAAAAAATACAAATAACCTAACATTCCTGGCCACCAATGAACACAATAGGCATGAGATGCTTTTTCCCTAATTAATTTCAGAAACGGCATAGTTAGTTCAAATTGGGTCAGTATCCTGCTAAAATTGCAAAGCCAAAGGAAACTACTGAGATTGCTAAGAAGAATCATAGTGACTTAAAGATGTACATCAAGAAAGGTGGAGCTGTTATGCACAAAAGGACAGATGAAAGTTCGTTGACTGGAAACATCAGCTGTTTCCATTTCTACAGATGCTGGCTTATCTGATGAGAGTTTTCAGCTGTTTCTTTCTGTTCTTATTCCAAGTCCTTAAGACAAAGGTGCAGAATTTGGCCACTCGGTCCACTAAGTCTACCTCACCATTATTTCATGGCCGATTTATTTTTCCTCTTGATGCCATTCACCTGCCTTCTCCCCATAACCTTTGATGTCCTTATTAATCAAGAGTCTATCAACTTTCATTTCCAATAACTTAGCCTCCACAGCCAGTTGTGGCAATACATTCCATAGAATCAGCGCACTGAAAAATGGTGAAAAGGAAAACCTCATGCCACAGACACTGGAGAGTTAATGCCTGGGTTCAAACTGAACAGCATTTACTGGATTTGTGACACTTTGCCTTAGATAAAACACACAACTTTTTGCTTATTTTTTGACAAAGAGGTTTAATTCTAAAGCAATGACTGCATGCTTGTACAGAACCAATCTACTGCACATTCTCTTTGGAGCGAAGGAGTATGGGAAGAGACTTGATGGAGGTGTGCAAGGTGAAAAGAGGTGATTGAAGGAAAGCATGGGGAGACGTCAGAAGCAAGTTTTTTTTAAACACAGAGAGTAGTGAATATCTGGAATGCACTGCCAGGGGAATTGGTAGAGACAGATGCATTAGGGGCATTAAAGGAGCTCTTAGATAGGCATGTGGATGATAGACAAATGTGAAGGGAGGAGTTTGATTAATCTTAAAATAGGTTAAAGGGTTGACACAAGGTAATGGGCTGAAGGGCCTGCTCTTGCTGCAATGTTCGATGTTCCATGCACTATGTATACTCCAAGAATGGATTAATTAATGTCTAGAGAACTCGCACTAGTAAGCAAACTTTAGTGATCATCAGTGATTGGCCTATCCAGCTATTCATGAAGAATTGGCCATTGATTGCAGTCTTTACAGGCCTCCTCATTTTGATAGTCCTTCATTGAGATTCCCTGCATATCACCCACTTTTTAACATCTATTAACACTCATAAGAATGTTCTTTTATAGTACTTACTGCCCATAAGGCCTGCTGGCATTTAGACCATCAATGAAGGTCCTCCACCTTGGCGGTGTTTAGGGCTTCCTTCATCATGCCAGTAGCTTCCTGTCGGTCTTCACTACTGTATGCAATGTGTGGAGGAGGTGGAGATACATCTCTACCAAAGGAAATGTAAGGCACTCCTTCCCTCCGCCATCCTGCAGATCGCTCTTGGGCAAGAGGTAGCACCTGCTAAGCAACATCCATCCGCTCCCCCACTTCCCCCCATCTGGGTCATGTGAACCCACGGGAGCTGGTGGTGGAAGATTGTCTGTGTAGCTGGTGTGTATGACAAGTCTTGGTTATGCAACCACAGATGCCAGGCAGACAATCTCTGAAGCATATTGATTAATGGCAGATGTCAGCTGTTTTGAAAAGACACTGCCCAGAAGAAGGCAATGGCAAACCACCTCTGTAGAAAAATGTGCCACGGACAATCATGGTCATGGAAAGACCATGATCACTCACGTCATACAACATGGCACATTACAAAAGAACAAAGCCATGCAAGTCCCATATCAAGCCCCAGGAGGATGTCTCACACAGATATAGAAGGATGCTTCATTGTTGTTTCCATATCAGTTTTGTTTGACCAGTCAGGATTGTTTTGCCTCAGCTGAATCCTTAAACCTTAAGGACCGGTGGACCACTCTTAGTCTGGCCTCTACCCTTTGACCTGTTTGGCTTGGGTGACCCTACGAAGAGCCAAAGCATAAAACCCTGACTCGAGCCAGCATAGCCCTCTGGGTCATTCAGGCATGCAAGATTCCAAGCCCAACGGCAAAGTTGTGGTCCTTTTGTGGGCATTTTATTTAAATCAGGGCAGCTTATCAATCCTTGCAAAGCTTGGATTGCAATTAGTAAAGGGGAAGTGAGCTTTTTTAATAGGCTGCGCATAAAAGGTCAGGTAGTTGGATGAATAAGAGTGTATTTTAATTCAGTCACCTGTATTCAAACTCTGATATAACAAGGATAACAACATGCTACAACAATGTTTGTGTGTTCTGCTTGTGGGCCATGAATCTGACATCCTTTACAAGCCCCTTTACCAAGTCAGTACCCAAACATGACTTGTTCTCTGTTTTTTTCCTTTTTTTTAATCTGCAGCCTGTGCTTTACTGCTGGAGGAACTCAACGGATCAAAGAGCATATGTGAGAAGAAAAGATTTGTTGTCGTTTTGGATCAAAACCTCAACTAGGTTTTTGTTTCCTTCTGCCTTTTTTTACAGTCTGCCTCCACTTATTATCCACTGCTGCCCAACTCTACTTCTCCCCTTTTCCTTATCTGGCTTGATCTGTTTTTCACCTTCACCCTTCCACAGTCTACCAATCATCCAACAAGCCTCACCTCTTCATCCTTAACCCTTGTACAGTCCACCAATCATCAACCAGGCCTCATCCCATCCTTCCCTCGTCCACAATCCATCAACCATCTAATGATTCTTGTATCACTACTGCCCCTTTTCTTTATATTGGCCATCTTCCCTCTCCACTCACAGTCAAGACCCAAGAGTTTAGACCCAAAATGTAGACAATTCTTTTCCTCCCACAGATGTTGCTTGACCCACTCAGTTCTTTCAGCAGATAGTTTGCTTCTTTGGATTCCAGCATCTACATTCTATCTTACAGTAGTAATCATTCCCTTATTTCATTAGTATTCCCTTGCTTCTTTGACTGTCCTAAGATTGAATAAATCAAAATGTTCTTTTTCTTGCACAGAAATCAAGACTCTATGCCTACCCAAATCTAATTTTTCTACATCACTCTGAATATTATATCCCTTTTAATCTTTCCTTCTAGGTCAAATAAGCAATCTTTTAAAACAAAATAAAATCTTGATTTATTTCCTAATTTTTTTTCTGTTTTGGTAATACTTTGCATTTTAAGCTTTCAACTCTTTTTCTCTAATTCAATATGAACGGCAAGTTCAAGTTTAATGTCATTCAACTATTCATGAATATCCATGAATACAGCCAAATGAGACAGCGGCACTTTGAGGCCAAGGTGCAAAACAAAGTACCGACAATCATACACAGCACAAAGCACATACAGCACATATAAAATAGTAAGCACACAGTTGCACAAAAAATATAACATAGCCCAAGTCCCTGAATGTTATGTCCTGTAGATTTATGGTGCATGGATGTCGTCAGCAAGAACAAACTTGCAGCAGTCCACAGCCAAACACAATCCAGCTTGTCTTCCACTGAGCAAACACTGGAGAGCAGCACCCAATCCAGAATGACACTGTTCCATGTTACTTCTGGCTTCTCCTTCCCTGGGCGGCTGCAAGAGGTGAAGCCATGGCATGAATCCTAGCCTACACTGCAACCAGGTCCATTCAGCTGCCCCACCATTGGTCTCGCCGTTAAACTAATGAACCAGATTTGCAGTACGCTATCTTACCAATGTCAAACAGGATCTTGTGATTACAAGAAAAGCGTCCAAGACGATCACTTGCTGTTTGACAATCACAAGGCCTTCACACGCTGACTCCAATGCTTTTCTATGGCAGGCAGCAACATGGTCCACACCAAATGCATCTCCTCCAGATCCCCCACTATCGAGCAACTCGCTGATGTGGTAGACCTGTAGTACTTAAAGTTCTTAATGTCCAGCAGTGTCTTGCAATCATAAAGAAGACATTTAAAAATGGCAATAACACCTTTGGTTGGACCCAGAGAAGTTGCTGCATCCATCTTACTGGAAACCACCACTACATACATATACCCTAGTTTCACTTTATGTATATCCAATCAATTTACTTTATGTATGTAACAGTTACTTGTACATTGTGTTTTCATAGGATTGTTTTTATATTTATATTCATTTTTATTTTTATTTTTTTATTGTGTTCTTTATGTTTATTGTGTTTTTTCTAGTGTATCAGACTCAGAAAAAGAATCATTTCATTCTCCTTTACACTTACTTGGTGAAGAATGATAATAAACAGTCTTGAATCTTGATTGAGCAAAATAGGAAATTTCCAGTCCAGAACAAGTTCTACATGGTAATCTTGAAGGAAGCAAAGGGATTCTAATACAATGTTAACAATGTCAGAAAACATCATATTTTTGACTTCTTTGCAGCTGCTTATTTCTGGAAATATTTTCCACTTTTGTCACACTGTTTATTTAAGCTTTTATTTAAACCTACTATAACAAAGACAGACAATGCTGTAAAGACTCAGATGGTGTGTGTAGAAAGAGGAACAGTTGATGTTTCGCACTGAATACCTTTCTTCAGAACTGTGAAAAAGGAAAGTCGATGATTGTCATTTAAACTTACTCCTCTGACAAGTCTGTCTCTATATGGACTATGTTTTTTAATGGCTTGTGAACCATCTAGGAACATTTTACTCTATTAAAATGGATATATATTGTAGATGTTGTTGTTGTTTGTCATGCAGTTCCCTGACAGTCCCATTAGCAATCTTGGATATTTTCTTTTGTTTAATTCTCAATACTCAATCTCAGGTCTTGACATGAACTTACAAACGTATTGAGCGTGATGGGAAGGGGTTGTAACAATGCATGAGATAGCCAGAATGACGTTTGATACATTTGCCTGTGATATTGTATCACAAATTTATTCCTAAATTTTTACTTCTGGGTTTGACATCCTATATACAGCTAGCTAAAATGACACTCACGATTGACATTTAAAGTTTTGATCTGAAGATGGGGTTTGAAAGAGCTGGAAAGAAGAGTTTTAAATTCAGGTCTAGCAAAAGGCTGCATTCATTTCCACCTTATTGTTCTTCTGGGGATGGTAAAAATTTGGAATGGCCTTTTTCAGTAATTGGGAGGCATAGGTCGAGTGGACAACCTGCCCTTTCCCCGGGGCAGCAATGGCTAATACCAGAGGACATCCTTTAGACAAAGTGGAGGAAAGTTTAGGGAGGTGTCAGATGTAGATTTTTTACTTACACAGAGTAAGCACACTAAGTGCCTGGAGTTCACTGCTGGGGATGGCAGTAGAGGTTAAATGCTGTTCATCGACTATAGCTCAGCATTGAGAAGTTGCAGAACCTGGGCCTCTGTACCTCTGTCTGTAATTGGATCCTGAACCAGAAGACCACAATCTGTGCAGATTAGTGATAATATTTCTTCCACACTGTCGATCAACACAGGTGCACCTCAGGGGTGTGTGCTTAGCCCACTGCTCTACTCTCTATATATGGCTAGGCGTAGCGCAAATACCATCTATAAATTTGCTGACAATACATCCATTGTTGGAAGAATCTCAGATGGAAATGAAAGGGCGTACAGGAGTAAGATATACCAGTTAGTTGAATGGTGACACAGCTACAACCTTGCATTGGATGTCAGTAAGATGAAAGAGCTGAAGGGTAAGACAAAGGAACACATACCAATCCTCATAGAGGGAGCAGAAGTGGAGAGAGTGAACAATTTCAAGCTCCTGAGTGTCAAAATCTCTGAGGACTTAACCTGGTGTCAACATATCAATGCAGTTATAAAGTAGGCAAGACAGCGGCTATACTTCATTAGGAGTTTGAAGAGATTTGGCATGTCAACAAATACACTCAAAAGCCTCTATAGGTTTACTGTGGAGATCATTCTGACAGATTGCATCACTGTCTGGTCAGGAGAAGGCTGCTACACAGGGCTGACAGAAACTGCAGAGGGTTGTAAATTTAGTTGGCTCCATCTTGGGCACTAGCCTACAAAGTACCCAGGACATCCTCATGAAGCAGTGTCTCAGAAAGGTAGCATCTATTATTAAGGACCTCCAGCACCCAAGGCATGCCATTTTCTCACTGTTACCATCAGGTAGGAGATACAGAAGCCTGAAGGCACACACTCAGTTATTCAGGAACAGCTTCTTCCCCTTTGCCATCCAATTCCTAAATGGACATTGAACCCCTGAACACTACCTCACTTTTTCAAAATTGTATTATTTCTGGGTTTTTTGCTCATTTTTAATCTATTCAATATACGTGTACGGTAATTTATTTATTATTATTATTTTACTTTTTTTCTCTTCTTCTACATTATGTATTGCATTGAACTGCTGCTGCTAAGTTAACAAATTTCACGACACATGCCAGTAATAATAAACCTGATTCTGATAAATTTTATTATCAAAGTACATATATATTGTCATATACAATCCTGAGATTCAATTTCTTGTGGGCACACTCAACAAATCTATCGAATAGCAACTATAACAGAATCAATGAAAGATTGCCCAACTAAGGTGTTCAACCAGCATGCAGAAGACAACAAATTGTGCACATGCAAATGTAAATAAATGGTAATAAATATCGAGAACCTGAGATGAAGTGTCCTTGAAAGTGAGTCTATTGGTTGTGGGAATATTTCAATGATGGGGCGAGTAACTTTATCCCCTTTTGTTCAAAAGCCTGATGGTTGAAGGGAGTAACTGTTTTTGAACCTGCTGGTGTGAGTCCTAAGGCTCTAGTGCCTTCTTCCTGATGGCAGCAGTGAAAAGAAAGCACGGCCTGGGTGGTGGGGAACCCTGATGATGGATGCTGCTTTCCTCTGACAGCATTTTATGTAGATGTGCAATTTTTGGGAGGGCTTTACCCGTGATGGTCTGGACTGAATTCATTACTTTTTGTTGGATTTTCCATTCAAGGATATTGGTGTCTCCATGCCCATTTGTCAAAGTTCTAGATGCTGTGCCAAATCTCTGGAAACTCCTAAGGAAGTAAAGGTGCTACCATGCTTTCTACATGCTGGGCCCAGGACAGGTCCTTCAAAATGATAACACTGAGGAATTCAAAGTTGCTGACCCTCTCCATCTCTGACCCTCCAAAGAGAACTGGCTAATGGACCTCTCGTTTCCCTCCCTAGAAGTCAATAATCAATTCTTTGGTCTTGCTGATATTGAGTGAGAAGTTGTCATGACATCACTCAGCCAGATTTTCAATCTTCCTCCTATATGCAGATATAACTCATATGTAAATCATATGAAACAGATAAGTAACTCGGCTGATCAGGCAGCATCTATGGAAAGGAATAAAGAGTCGATATTTGGGGCTGAGACTCTTCACCAGTACTGGAGAGGAAGCCAGAATAAGAAGGGCAACAAATCATCAACACAAGAGATTCTGCAGATGTTAGAAATCCAGAGCAAGCAACAGATGCTGGAGAGACTCGGCAGACTCTGTTTGTATTTATAATTCAAAAGCAGAGACTTCATCTTAAAATACGAGAAAGACAATCATCTTCATAAACTGAGGCTGTGACATTATTACCTTGCAAATACTGATACATATCGGTGATCGCTGACAGAAGTTCACTGCACATACCTTGGTTGCCACAGGTGAAATATCCTCAAAGGAGATGAGTCCTCCTGAGACGCACCGGGATAAAGGGCAAGCTTACTTGTCCTCTCCATGCGCTGGTGTGCTGGTCACAGATGTTCTGCTCTGGGGAGCTGTCAATGGGAAAGATAATTATTGCATGCTGGGAGAAATTGCAATGTTCTGACAGGTCTTTCAAGCACATTTGCGATGCAAAGGAAACAGATCTGTCAACCTTCAGGTGAGAGTGGGATGATGCTGCAGGGCATTGTGACATTGGCTTTTTCCATAACAGTGTGACAGAGTGGCTAGTTCTGTGGAACAAACATTGCTGTCAAATGAATCCATGCACAGCTTGCCGTAACCATTACATTTTGCACTTAGACAAGTCTGGCATCTAAGGTAAAATGCTGCACCCCTTGGACTTTGCCTCATCTTGTTCTGCATGCTCTCTACCAAAATTGTGGCAAATGCCTTCTCTGAGAGATAGATTCTAGTATAAGAGGGAACTCCACACACAAAGCCCTTCTTTCCCTGATGGCACCCTCTACTTGTCTACCACTTTAGGCTGTCACACAGCTACCTGCCTCATGAACTGATGGTCAATTGCATCCCAACAATGGGCAGGGTTTGGTCAAGACTTCCCTGATTCCACAACTGTAGGTCATCAACCAAGAGCATGTCAGATATTAGGACAGAGGTCTCACCAAATGACAGGTATTTACATCGCCTCATGAGACAAAAAAGGTTTTCGTGGAATGAAATGTGATAGTGCTATCTAGAAGGACAAAGACAGCAAATTCCATTGTCAGCTCACACATTAACCCTCAGGGTAGGTAATTTCCTATCCTTTCAGTTTCACCGGCTCTAAACTTTGGAACTTTGTTCCTGACAACATTGTGGATTGAAATAGTTCAGGAAACCACCCACCACCAACTTCGTAATGATCATTAATGTAGGGGAATTAGATTACAGATAATTATTAGCTTTATTTTCACAGGTACTTTGAAACATCAAAACATACAATGAAATGTGTCATTTGCACCAACAACCAACATAATGACTATCTGCTGGAGGCGGATGGCAAATGTTCCCGTGCTTCTGGTGTCAACATAGCAAGCCCATAACTTACTAACTTAATGAGTACATCTTTGGAATGTGGAAAGAAAATGGTGCAGCAGGAGGAAACCACGTTGTAACGGAGAGAATGTAAAACTTCCTTACAGTCAACAGCAGGAATTGAACTCTGATCACTGATCGCAGGCGTTGTAGAAGTGTCACACTAACCGCTATGTTATCACACTGCCCTTGTGCTTAGTTACTATTAGTTAGTGCTGTCTTTCTAGTAACATTCAGTAAATGAGCAAATATATTTAAAAATGTGTTTCCCAATGGCACGTAGATGGGAGCATAAGATATTCCTCTACTCCAACTGGAATACATACATTTTGTTACTTTTCACCATTAACAAGTCCATTCTTGGTTGATGAATGAAGTGGACTGAAGTGGATAGTGTATTGTCTGCTGGACTGCTTTGCATCAGTAGTACTGGGGGAAAGGGCTGGGTGGGGGGGGGGGTGCGATGAATCACCACCACACATATTTGCATGCACTCACTTTCTGCAAACAGTGAGTTTCTGGGAATGTGGCCCGAGAAGTAATGTGAGCAGCAAGCGTTCACCAACCTCATAGATTTCCTCTTTCTCATCACCATCCTCTTTCCCCTCCACCGACAATCAATGTGTATCATACTGCACATGAAGCCACTGGAGTTTATCATTCTATGGCGTGCCACAGTGCAACAGCCCAGGTGGAGCCCCTGTCTGGTTTTTATCCAAAGGTCACTCCAGATCTATTGTGGATATCTAAAGTGCATCTGCAGCATGCCGCAGCTTTGCTGCATTAGTCTCTGCCATGCTGCTCGAGGGTAGAAGAACTTAAGCAGCTTATTTGGAAACTGGTGAACATTACTCTTCTCACTGCTCCTATCAGGGAAGAGTTACAGGAGCTTGAAGACCCTCACTCAATGCTTCAGGTACAGCTTAAAGCTCCTGAAGTTCCAAACAAGCTCAGCCTTTGTCTCTCAGTTCAGTGTTCAGGTCTTACTGCCTGTGAACTGTCCTGAAGAGACTGCCAGTACTGCAATTGATCCTTTTGCCTGTAGTTTATCACGCAAAGGCACCAAGGCCTCAAATATCTTGTTGTCATTTGATAAACTCAGCAAGCAGACTATGAACAAGCCTGACCTATCAAACAGTAAGAATAATAGTTGTGAGTAATGCGAAGTAATTGGAGTTTTAATCAGCTTCTTCACTTGCTCTTTTTCTTCTTGTAAAGTTTAATGGCAGTTGGCAGATCAACATCAGGTGCATTACCACCACCAAATGAGTTGGAGTGTGGAGCAGAGACAGGAAATATATCCACTAAATTCCACACCCTCCCCCAAATAATATCAAAAAGTCAACTGCTTTTCAGAAAGACAAATACACACTTATATACATTACTGTTGCAGTGATATCCTAACAAGCTTTCCATGTAAAAATGTGTCTGTCCCAAAGATCATAGCTTAGTAATTAGATGTTTCCTTTGCACCTGCATTCAAACAATATATGCTGCACCATTTCTGGACAAGATCACTCCGTACAGATGCCAGTTTCATTCTGTACAGGGAATTATTCATCCTGGTATGTCCAATACATAAACATGTAAGTATATCTTCTTCTCTCCTTTTATATCATCTACCAGTTGTTTCAGTTGTTCTTGAGTTTCCTTCCTCCTTTCCATGGTAGCCTGGAAATCTCACAGCTGTGAACTAACCTTAAAAGTGCGTGGAAGTTCAGGTCCAATTAAACAATTAGTGCAAGTTAATAAATAATAGCAGATGTCAGGAGAATTGCATGCATGTAATCAGTCTTCAAGTTAAATGTGGAAACTGGGGGTTATTTTTCCCCTACTAAAGTTTGCTTTTTACATTATGTGAAGAAAAAGAAACTTCATTTTTTATCAGCTGCAGGGTAGAACTAATATAACTCAAATCTAACAGTTATCCTGAGTGTGATGAATTGTTCAATGGAGAGTGTACGGAGTTCCCAATGAATCACTTGTTAATTTGGAAGATGGGACGATTATAAAACTAAATAGTGTTGTAAGGGCAAAACCAGTGTCTGAATATATTTACAGTTAAGAAAGATTTACAAACAACTAAGGAAATAAGTAACACACACAAAATGCTGGAGGAACTCAGCAGGTCAGGCAGCATCTATGGAAAAGAGTACAGTCGACAGGTCCTGATCAGCATGATCTCAGAATGGCGGTGCAGGCTTGAAGGGCCAAATAGTCTACTTCTGCACCTATTGTCTAAAGGGTCTCGGCCCACAACGTTAACTATTTACTCCTTTTTATAGATGCTGCCTGGTCTGCTCACTTCCTCTAGCATTTTGTGTGTATTGCTTGGATTTCCAGCATCTGCTGATATTCTCTTGTTTGTGATAAACAAAATAGGTAAAACATGTTTGGACAGCACAACGATTGCAGGAGAGGTTTTTGGGGAAGTATTCCCTTTTAAAAATGCCATTTCGAGCTTTTCTTGCATGCTTCTGGATTGAAACAGTTCCTTCAAATAAATCATTGATAATGCTCAGCTCACTTGTTTACACAGTGTGCCTTTTGCACGAGATGCTGCAGGAAGATTGATAGGGGGTTCTTTGTGGGAATGGGACCTGCTCTTGGGATCTCACGACTAGCCATTATTCGATATGCCAAGGACTCGGCCTAGAAGATTAGCTCGCCTTTGGAGTTTCAGGATGTTGTGGCTCTGGAGGCAGGCAGACTCGTGGTCGGTGCTTCTGCAGGAAATTGGTGTGATGTGGGATTCGGAAGATCTCCAACTCAGTGCCCAGAGTTCTGAGTTCTTTGCGCACAGAGCTTGGAAAAAAGCTCCGACTTTTAACATTGTAAATCAGCCAGTTGTTTGTTATGTCTCCCCTCTTGCTGTGAAATGGAGACACCTCTTTTTCCCTTACTAAGGAGAGAAAGAGCCTGTGGTATGTCAAATACCGGGTGAACAAGTAGCCTTTGGGGTACTGCAAGTCTGTGTCTTTATTGATGCTTTGCTGTATGCTTAAGTGCACAGTGGTGGGGGGGCACCAATACTTATTTTTGCTGGTGAGGGAGGGTGGGATCATTGTTTTGTTGCTGCTTACATGTGGGAAGGGGAGCTGGGGGGGACTTTGGGGTTCTGACTTTCAATTGTCATTCATTCTTTGGGGCACTCCTCTATTTTTGTGGATGGTTGTGAAGAAAAAGTATTTCAGGATGTATATTGTATACATTTCATTGACATTAAATGTACTTATGAAATCTTTGAAAATGGTGTATGGTATCCTTGTCTTTATTACTTAAGGGAGTGAGTTCAAGAGTCAGGGAATAATATTGCTGTTGTGCACAACTCTAGTTCGCTGTATCTGGAGAATTGCATTCAGTTCTTGTTATTCCATCAGAAGAATTATGCGCAGTCTTTGAGAGAGTGTGCTAGTGGTTAACCTGGATTCTGTCTGGATTAGAGATTAGAGATTAGGATTAGGGATCATTAAAGAGATTGGAAAGACTTGTGTTCTTTTCTGTGGAGCATCTGAGGGGAGACCTGATAGTAGTTTGTAAGGTTATGGAAGACACGGAAAGACTAGACAATCAGTACCCTTTTCCCATGGTGGAACTGTCTCATAAAGAATGGAGTGTGCATTTAAGGTGAGAAGGGGAAATTCAAAGGAGACATGCAGGGCAAGTTTTTACACAGAGAGCACTGGGTACCTGGAAGTGTTAGTGATGTTTCTGAGGTTTTTGGATAGGCATATGAATGTGCATAGAATGCAGGCATGTAGACATTGTGGAGGCAAAAGGGATTCCTTTAGTCAGAATCAGAACCAGGTTTAATATCACCAGCATACAGTATGTCATGACATTTATTAACTTTGCCACGGCTGTACAATGCAAAACTTGATGAAAATAGAAAAAAACTGAATTGCGGTTCGTACATAAATGTATATTAAACAGTTAAATTAATATAAATAATGCATAAACAGAAATTTTTTAAAAAGTGGTGAGATTGTGTTCTTGTGTTTAATGTCCATTCAGAAATCAGATGTCAAAGGGGAAGAAGCTATTCCTGAATCATTGAGTGTGTGCCTTCAGGCTTCTACTAGTTGAATTACTAAACCACTAGTTTACTAAATTACTAGATTATTAGTTTGGTACAACATTGTGGTCCAATGGGCTTTGTGTTGCCCTTAAGGCATTTATTTAGCTTTATTACATTTTCACTTTAGTAATTCATTTGTAATTATTTTCTAGTTAAAGTTCAGGTTGATAACTACGTTGCAGTTGTTGAAGGTAAATTCATTATCTGTGATGTATCGCGACATGCTATGACGTCACACCCGGTTTCACCACTTCTTGTCGGTAAATACTGGTTTGGAGAAACGGGAGGGCAGGGGCTTGAGTATGCAGGATCAGCGTGAGGAAAATTCCATTTCTACTCACTAAGAAACATCATAGAAGCAACACCGTAAGTTCATAAGACAATCGATATGTTGAAGTAAAAATGTTAATGCTGATTCTGTTAAAAGTAATTAATGACTGTTTATAAAGTTTTTTTCTTGTGCTATTGAAAGCATTGCTGGATAGTTTGTGTTGAAGTGTATTTAAAGTTGTTGATGGTGTAGGTAGGTTCTGACTATATTGTACTTTAATGAGACTTTAACGTAATATAGTTTGTTGTAGTTTTATTTTTACAAGTACTTATGATGTAAACATGATGCCAAGAAGGAAACAAATACTGTATATATTTTGTATTGTTTTATCAACAGTTTTCACCATACGTTAATGTGGGAGAGTGAACAGTAAACGGTTAATCTTACTGCAACCCTGCCTCATTGACTTCGGTTTAACTTGGTGTTTAGTTCAGAGTTTCTACACCTACACGAGAACACTACAGGCCTGTAACTGTTGTGATGCATGCCTATTTGTGTTAGTGTCACTTTCCTGTCAGCTTGACACAGTCCAGCCATTCTCCTCTGACCCCTTTCATTATAAGACATTTTCACCCACAGAAATACTGCTCAATGGATGACTTTTTTTTGAAGGGGGGGGGGAGGTTTGTACCATTCTCTGTAAAATCTAGAAACAACTGTGCTTGAAAATCCCAGGGGATCAGCACTTTCTGAAATACTCAAACACAACATCTGGCACTAACAATCATTCCATGGTTAAAGTCACTTAGATCACATTTCTTCCCCATTCTGATGCTTGGTCTGAAAAACAACTGAATTCCTTGACTATGTTTGCATGCTTTTATGCACTGAGTTGCTGCCATGTAATTGGTTGTTTAGAAATGTGCGTTAATGAACAGTTGTACAGGTGTAATTAATAAGGTGGCCACTGAGTATACATGATCCATGCGTGCCCACTATAACTTTTAACTTTTTGGCAGAAGGGAAGATAAAGGTTTGGGATATCACTTTGTGAGTTGCCAGCTATAACAGGCAGAATAAGATCAAAAGGATGGATAGTCCCTTCCTACTCCATGTTTTATGATGCGTAACTTCTCATTTCCCCTTGTCTACTCCATGAACTGATGTGAAGGATGGAGTAAGAACAGGCATCACAGTGATAAAGAAAATCAGGTCTGGCTTTTAGTCAGATAGCCGCAGCTATATTTATGAAAGAAATCAGACAGCCAGAACAGCTCTCAAACAGTTAACACTTGATAGTTGGAGCCTGAACCACCCATTCAAATAAGCTATAGATCATATGCAATATGTCACTCCTAAACATGACAGAAGGGGTTGCACCAGAAGTAGACAAGAAAGTAGCAACTAGCAAAATCTGAAGCAATACCCTCTCATGGTCCCAGAACATATACTTCACAGTCAAGAAAAGTTGCTGATGCCTCTACTTTCTGAGGAGGATGAAGGGAGCTGCACATCAATACTCATGACATTGTACAAATGTGGTAGAGAACACCCTAACATTCTGCATCATTGTGTGGTACGGAAAACAACACTATGGCAGATAGGAGGGCTCGACAACGGGTAATTAAAACTGCCCAGTGCATCACCAGACCCAGCATCAAGAACATAAATGCAAAAAAGGTTGGAAAAAGGCCAACAATATCATGAAGGAGTAACCAACCCAGCTCCTGGACTGCTTGCCCACTCTCATCAGGGAAGAGGCGATGAGCATCCATGCCAGGACAACTAGTTGTAGAAACAGTTACTTCCCCCAAGCCATCAGGATGATGACAACTTCCGCCCATTAACCCATCCCACTACTACTAGTTTATCCTTTTCTGTCAGAATCACGATGTACAAATACTCCTGTACCAAGCATCACTTTATGCACGTACAATCAGTCTATGACTGTAAGCTAATCTCAAGTATTTATATTTATTATGTTTTTTATTATCTTCTTTATGCATCTTGTATTTCTTTATGCTGCATCAGATCCAGAGTAACCACCACTTTGTTCTCCTTTACACTTATGAACTGAAGAATGACAATAAACAAACTTGAATCTTGAACCTTACAGAATATTGGAGGGAAGAATTGAAGAAGATATTTCTCAAAGAGAGCAACTATACGCATTGACATTTGGAAGACACTTTGATCCTTGGAAACAAACCACAAGAAGTTAACATGCAGAAATAGCAAGCAATTAAGAAAGAAAATTGAATATTAAGCCTTACTGTAAGGAGGTCAGAGTACAAGTCTAAGGCAACCTTGTTGAACTTACAAAGGGATTTTGAGAGACCGTATCAGAAGCCGTGCTCATTTTTGTCTGATCTAAGGCAGAGTATATTTGCTTAAAAGAGGATGCAGATGAATGTGGTCAGCTTGGGATGAGAAGGTTGTGTATAATTAAACTACATTTTCCTAATGTTTAGAAAATGAGATGTAGAACATTCTTAAAGGTTTACTAGAGAATGAAATCTGCTTCCTCTGACTGGGAATCTGAAACCAAGGCTAACAGTGTTAAGATAAGAATTGTAATGAGAAATATTCTCAACCAAAGTAATGTAGATTTTAGGAATTCCCTTCTCCACAGGGCAGATTATATTTATGAAATTACAACGCAGGAGGCCATTCAGTCCATCTGGTCTGTAATGGCTTTATGTAAGAGCAATCTAATTTGTCCCTCTAACTCCTTTCTCTCTCTATTGCCTTGAATGGACTTTCCTTTCCAAAACTTAACCAGCTCCCTTATTAGTGCTGCTATGAACTGAATGTGCTGCTACCATCAAAGGCAAAGCATTCCAAAATCTCTATAATAATTCCAAATTCCTTCTTGCACATATGATTTTTTTTTGCCAGTCACATTCATTATGTGTCCCCTAGTTCTTGACCAGTCCACCTATGGAAGTAGTTTCTATTTACTCTGTCTTTCTGAGGTCTCTGTTTGTCCCGTTCAACCATGATGTTGAGTAGGTTCGCAAGCCTGGGAAGTGCAATATTGAGACCAAGCTATTAACCATGTATCAAGCTCCCCCTCTCTATACACCTGGTGAACCTAAAGGGATGGCAGAGATCAATAAAGTTTGGCACCAGCAGTGCACAGAATTTGCCAGTCAATGTAGGACTGCCTGAGGGACTCCAGCTCTGGATTTTTCCCTTGGGGTTTTTTCCTGACGCCTTCCTCATGAGTGGGTATAGCACAAGGCAGCGGAGATTTGAGATCAGAGTTTTCCTTCTCCTAGGTGAGCTGCCAACCACAGCTGATGAGGCCCATCTGCCTGAAATGACTGGCTTTAAGTCACCAATAACATACTTTTGCCCCTTTTCCTGTAAGTAGAAATGGTTCCAGAAGGCTTAGTAGGTAAGCCAGCAGAGGCCAGGACCTGGATTTGATTGTGAGGTGTATGTCATTGAGAGCATTTATTAGGTAATGGAAGCTTATCCCCTGCTACCTCCCCCAGCTAAGACAACCTTAGGAATCATTCTGTCTATACCTACCATGATTTTAGGTACAGTACCTCCGTGAGATTTCCTTGCAATCTCCTATATTTAAAAAAATAACCCCAGCTACTTCATACAACTGAGGCCTGTTTGGACGTATTTTGGGAGATCTCTTTTGCACCCTCTCCAAAGACCTGACATATTTCTAGGAGAATGGTGTATGGAACTGGACAGAAAATGCTCTTGTGGCCAAATTAGTATTTTATTAAAGTTCATGACTGCATTATTAATGTATTCTATACCTCTCTATATATATAAAGCTCCAGATCTTTCATTCTATTTTGAAACCACTTTCTATACCTTTCTTTTACTTTTCAACAATACTGCATATTACCTCCAAATCTCTCTATTGTTTTATCACATTTAGAATCATTTCTTCCAATTTACACTGTCTCTGCTTACTTTCCTACCAAAAGTGACACTTCATACTTCTCATTCTGAAATTCTATTTTGTTTGCTCATTTCACCAGTAATTCTGTCGCTGAATGCTTTTTCAGGTACGTTTTCCCCCCACAAAAGTCAAATTGAACAGTGTGTAGTTACTGAATTTATCCTTACTCTTTTTAAAAAATATATTTACAGCTTTCCAGCATATCTGGAAAGATAATCCTCTAAGTTGTTTGGAAGTTTATAGCAAATCCCTCTACAAACTTGCTTTCAGTAACCTAGGATGTTTATCATCTGGACCAGATGACTTATTCACTCTAGGTGAAGTGAAAATTCTTACAAGTTTCAATGGGTGTATGCTAGAGAGCAAAGTGACTGCTCCATACACAGGAACACAAGAAGTTGCAGAAGGTTGTAAACTCAGCCAGCTCCATCATGGGCACAACACTCCTCACCATCAAGGACATCTTCAAGAGATGATGCCTCAAGTCAGCAACATTCCTTGCTAAGGACCTTCACCTTCTGGGATATGTTCTCTTCTTGTTACTACCATCACAGAGAGGGTACAGGAGCATGAAGATCCACAATATATGATTCGGAAACGGCTTCTTCCTTTCTTCGGTTAGATTTCTGAATAGCCCATGAACCCATGAACACCATTTTGTTTTTCCTTTTTCTTTTATTGTTTACTTATTTTTGTAATTTGTAGCAATTGTGTATCTTTGCACTCTACTGCTGCCAGCAAATAACAAATTTCAATGTTACTAAATTTGATTCTGATTCTGAGATGGCTTTCCTTGTGGCACCTTTTGTTAATCGTTAGCCCACCTTGAATCTCAAAAGACATTATCCACTACAACAGGGGTTTCCGACTTCTTTTGTGCCATGGACCCCTACCATTAACCAAGGGGTTGGTGGATCCAGGTTGAGAACCTCTACAGAGATGCCTGTGGCTTCTTTTTCCAGAAGATTGATGTAAAATCCTTTTCCATTGCCTCAATCCTACCTTCTATCTCCAAGGATAGATTTTGTCTTTGGTCTCTGCTTTTACAGACCTTTCTTTCCATTCAGATGCATGTAGAATATTTTAAATTTGACTTTTTATTATGCTCTCAAAGTTCAAAGTAAATTTATTATCAAAGAATGTACAATAAACCAAGGAAAGCCTTGAGATACATTTTCTTGTAGACAGCCACAAAACAAAGAAACTCAATAGAATCCACAAAAATCATGAATAAAAACACAATGTGCCTCTCACATTTCCTTTTTCACTTCTTCTCTGAACTTCCCCAGCAACCAGCCTAATTTTCACTTGTGCTAATTGCCTGGCATCTGTAATATACTCTTTAATTTTCTGTCCGTCTCTGGCATTAACTTCCTTATCATTCCCTCATTAACGTTCCTTCATCGAAACATTCTAAGATAGTGGTTGAAATGTGCCCCTTTAAAAATCAGCCATTTCTCATCACATTTTTGCCAGCCAAGCTTTGATTCTATTGTAGCTTGGCAAGACCTGCTCTCATCTCATTGAAAATGGCCTTTTTCCAATGGTCTATTTTTACCTTGGAGTAAATGATATCCTTTGCAAGGCAATAGTTTTGTGGACACTAGGGAAAATCAAGTTAATTGGGAATAGCATGTAAACTGAAATATTAGATCAGGCATGATATCAAATAGTAGAACAGGACTGTGATTTATTCTCGATCCGATTTCTTGCAGTTTGGCCTTTGAAACTTGGTGGAGGGGTAGGTAGCGTTGAGGAAACAGGTAGGATGCAGAGGGACTTAGATTAGGAAAATGGACAAGAAAGTGGTACATGAAAAATGATATTGGAAAATGCATGGTCATGTACTTTGGTAGTAGAAATAAATGTGCGGACCATTTTCTAAACAGGGAGAAAATCCAGGAATCTGAGATGCAGAGGGACTTGGGAGTTCTAGTGCAGAATACCCTGAAAGTTAATTTGAGGGATGAGCTGGTGGTGAGGAAACCAAATGCCATGTTAGGATTCATTTCAAGAGGTCTAGAATGCAAGAGCAAGGATGTGATGCTGAGGTTTTATAAGGCACTGGTGAGGCCTCACCTTCAGTATTGTGAACAGTTTTTGGCCTCTCGTCTTAGAAGAGATGTGCTGGCATTGGAGATTCAGAGGAGATTCACAAGGATGATTCCAGGAATGAAAGGGTTATCTCACAAGGAACATTTGATGGCTCTAAGCCTGTACTTGCTGGAGTTCAGAAGGATGGGCGGGGAGAAATCTCATTGAAACCTTTTGAATGTTGAAAGGCCTAGACAAAGTAGTGGTAGGAGAGTCTCGGACAAGAGTGTACAGCCACAGGATAGTGGGGCACCCTTTCAAAACAGAGATGTGGGGAAATTTCACAAAGGGTGGTGAATTTGTGGAATTTGTTGCCACATGCAGCTGCGAAGGCCAGGTCGTTGGGTGTATTTAAGGCAGAGATTGATAGGTCCTTGATTGGACATGGCATCAAAGGTTATGGGAAGAAGGCTGGGAGCTGGGGTTGAGGAGGAGACGGGAAAAAGGATCAGCTATGATTGAATGGCGGAGAAGACTCGATGGGCCAGATGGCCTAATTCTGCTCCTATGTCTTATGGTCTTAAATCTAATGGAAATCCACCAAAACAAACCAAAAAAAAAATAGGAATTATATTCCTGTTCAAGCTATTCTGATTCATTTGTTTGTCATGAATGAATTGAAGCACACAGTGAAATGCGTTGTTTGCGTTAACAACCAACACAACCCAAGAATCTTCTGGGGGCAAGCCACAAAAGTGTCAACACACATTGCAGGACTAACATAGCATGTCCACCACATCTAGCAGACAACAAAGCAAACACCAGCAAAGCAAGCCCCTTTCCCACTCTCCCACTCTCCCACTCAATCCCACACACACAACAGGCTTTCATCTGCAGGACAAACCACTTCTGAGCCTCTGACCACCAATATTTGGTGCCGAACTTTCAGACCTGCAGCCAAATGGCCTCCAGCTTCAAGTCCCTGGCCTGCATTTGCAGAGTCACAGATCTCTCACCTCCCGACATGCTCTCCCTGGGGCATCGACATTCAGGCTTCAACCTCCAGGCTCACTGACTTCAGTCTGTTACCCTGAACTTTGACCTCCAGACTTCACTAATCTCTGAATATTGACCCCAGGACTTGCCGATCCCTGAATTTGAATCTGAGCTCCAGGCCTTAACCTCCAGACTCGCATGGATCTCTGTGTCTATGTTAAATTCTGGAAATATTCTCCTACTGTTGTCCCAGTTCAAGGATGCCATGTTATTGACTCAATAATTAGCATTGCTGTCTCATAGCACCAGAGATCTAGTCCCTGCTTGTGGGGAGATTGTATGATCCCTCTGTGATATTGAATCAGAGTCTGGGTCAGGGAATGGAGGTGAGAGGCCCAATATCTGCGAGGCTGAAAATTTGCGGCCAAGTACTTTATCTTTATAATGGAATGGGACCACAGAAAGGCCACAGTACTATCTAAATAAGATAGACAATTCTGAGTTATTTCTGGTTTCTTATGATTTCTCACTCACACAAACAATTTAAGTTATCATTTATAACTTTTGATATCACATGCAATGGAGCTGTAATCGTTTTTCTAGAGTATATAAATAAAGTTAACTTAATGAGGTAGTTGGTAGAACAGATTGTCAGGAGGGGCCAATACATCAGTAAGCAAGGGAGAGGGGGGGAGCTGGGGGAACAAGGATTGGAAACTGGTATGCCAAGTGTGAAGTTATTTACCCTTGTTCAGGAGCCTGATGATTGAAGGTAATAACTATTCCAGAACCTGGTAGAGTGGTCCCTAAGGGTCCTGTACCTCCTTCTCAAAGGCAGTATTGAGAAGAGAGGATGGTCTGGGTCCTTAATGATGGATTTCAACATTACTTTCACTCATAATTGCCAGGAATGGAAGCCCCGTGTATGAGTTAGCTAATAGTAAATAAACATGTTAACTCTAATGCTAATTCAAGCGAACCAAATACTGGAATAGCACGATAAGATTCTGAGTCTCTCTAACTGAAAGACTATCTTCATTTCATAAAGGGACAGATAAAAGGCCATTTTCACTGTCTAACTACATTAGGAAAATCTTTTGATCCTTTTTACTTCACATTCTAAAAGGAACCACTCTCTCCTTATCTCACTGAAAGGGAATTTAAGTCCAATTAGAGCAATGCTGGCAGTTTTTGGCATTTATTGAAGTGCCAGCCTTTATTTGCAACCCTCACCTGGGCCTGCAGTCCATATTAAAACCGGGAGGGGCGTTCAATCTCCAATGCTTACTCATTGGTGGCAGGAGTTACTTAATGTTCTCTGATTCATATGGACAACTCTGGATATCCCCATTACTGTTCTGATTTGGTCATGTCACCAGTACCAATCAAGGCTTGAACCTGTGAACTTTATGGTCTGATTGAATCAGCAACATCTTGTGTGTCCCCATTGGAAAATCAAGAAATAGTTTCAGCTTTAACTGAACATTGCCCCGTGCACATGGAAGTGGTCAATCTCAACCATTGTTTAAAGATTACCTTTAAATTTTAAGGATTAAAGTTTTAAGATTAAAATTAAAATTTTAAAATTAAGATTTAAATTTCAAAGATTAAAAATTAATGATTAGCATTAGATTTCTCACATATACACAGAAACATTGCAACATTCGGTGAAATGTTTCATTCTGCATCGACAACTCACCCAGTCCAGATTGTGTTGGGGGAAGGCCCAAGGTGTCTCCATGCTTCTGGCAACAACAGAGCATGCCCACAAGTCACTAATCCTAACCATGTTTCAATGGTTCAATGTACACAATATGCAACCTGAAATTCTTACTCTTTACAGACAGGGATAAAAAAAAGATAGAAAACTTAAGAACCCCAAACCCCCCCCCCCATCCCACACATGCCCCAGCTTGCTCCCGCCGAAATCATCAACCCCACCACCTACCATGCAAGCAATAGCAAAGTCCTCAAAGGCACCGTGATCTGGAGACCATCGAAAACTACAGTCCATCCCCACACCCCACCATCTCAGACAGGCTCTCTCCCTTACTAATGAGGGAGAGGGAGGTAATGCTCCTGCGAAAATGAGGGGAGGCTAACGGTTCACTGGTTCAATGTTACAACAGTTGAACCACTTGTCCAAGTTCCCCGACTTGAGAACTAACAGACTCTCACTCACCATCAAGAGAAAGAGGAAGTGAGAGATCACTCTTTTGAATATATGTCTTTTGGAATTTGGAATGTAAATCTTATGGTCTACGCACATAGAGTTATAGAGTATAGCATAGAAACAAAAAGGGAAAAAAGTTACAGTGATATGAAAAAGGACAAAAATCATTCTGTAATGGTCTGATGATACCGTATTCATCCCGTCTTCATCCTTTTGCACCACTGAATTTCACTGCTGCATCACCGACCACTGCGATTCAACTGCTGGGAGTGGTTTAAGCTCATATGGCAGGGGGATGGGAACCAGTATGATAGAGCTGAGGATGAGCCAACAGGTCTATAAGTAGATGATGGATGTAACATGAATGTAAGGAAGGAATAGACAATGATTGGGTACCAATGCAGATAGAGCAAAGGGTTAAACTGAACCACAGAGGCAAAATTCCAAAAGGCAAAGAATGCAGGACTGAAGGTGCTGTTTTTAAATGTGCGTAGCATTTGCAACAAGCTGGATGAACTCGTGGCACAATTAGAGTTTGGTTGGTATGACGTTGTGGGCATCACTGTCGTGGCTGAAAGAAACCCATAGTTAGGAGCCAACATCAAAGAATGTATTTTGTATCAAAAGGACAGGCAGAAAGACACAGGAGGTGGCGTGGTTCTGATGGTAAGAGATGGAATTACATCTTTAGAAAGAGGTGACAGAGAATGTCGCATCTTTGTGGGTGGAGTTAAGAAACTGCCAGCGTGAAAAAACTGTTATAGGAAACATATATAGATTTCCAAATAGTAGTCAAGCTGTGGGGTAGAGATTGCAAAGGGAGTTGGAAAAGCATGGAATAAGGGTAATGTCACGATTGTAATAAGGGACTTCAATATGCAAGGGGTTTAGGAACATCAGGTAGGTGTTGGATTGCAAGAGAGGGAACTTGTCGAATGCCTACAAGATGACTTTTTAGAGCAGCTTGTGCCTGAGCCTTCTCAGGGAAAGGATATCTTAGATTGGGTGTTGTGTTATAACCCAGATTTTATTAGGGTGCTTAATGTAACGGAACTCTTAGCAGGCAGTGATCATAATATGATTAAATAAGTCACATGTTTCAGTATCACAATGGAATAAAGGGAACTACAGAAGCATGAGAGAGGAGCTTGCCCAGGTGGATTGGAGGTGGATACTGGTGGGGATTACAGCAGAGCAGAGGTGGCTGAAACTTCTGGGAATCGTTCACAAGGTGCAGGATATATATGTCCCACAGAACAAGCTGTTCTCATATGGCTGGACTAGGCAACCATGGCTGACAAGGGAAATTAAGGGCAGAATAAAAGCCACAGAAAGGACATGTAAGGTAACAAAAGTGAGTGGGAAGTTGGATGATTGGGAAGCTTTTAAAATCCAACAAAAGACAACTAAAACAGCTATAAGACAGGAAAAGATGAAATATGAGGGCAAACTAGCCAATAATATAAAGCAGGATACTAATATATTTTTCAATTATATAAAGAGTAAAAGGGAGATGAGAGTTGATATTGGGCCACTGGAAAATGATGTTGGTGAGATAGTTATAGTGGATAAAGAAATAGCAGATGAACTTAAGGGGTACTTTGCATCTGTCTTCACTATGGAAGACACTAGCAGTGTGCCAGAGGTCTGTGAGTGTCAGGGAGCAGGAGTGAGTGTCATTGCTATTACAAAGGAAAAAGTGCTGGGCAAACACAAAGGTTTTAATGTGGACAAGTCACTTGGAACAGATGGACTACATCCCAGAGTCTTGAGAGAGGTTGCTGAAGGGATAATGGATGGATTTTTCATGATCTTTCAAGAATCACTTGATTCTGATATGGTCCTGGAGGACTGGAAGATTACAAATGTCATTCCGTTCTTTAAAAAGAGAGGAAAGCAAAAGAAAGGAAATTATAGGCCAGTTAGCCTAACCTCAATGGTTGGGAAAGTGATGGAGTCTATTAATAAAGATGAGGTTTCAGGGTACTTGGAGAATAATGATAAAATAAGCAAGGTTTCTGTAAAGGAAGTAATAACAGGGGTGAACAAAGGAGAGGTGGATGTCATTTACTTGGATCTTCAGAAGGTATTTGATAAGGTGCCACACATGAGGCTGCTTTACAAGATGAAGTACTTACAGAAAAGATACTGGCATGGATCGAGGAATGGCTGCCCAGCAGGAGGCAGCGAGTGGGAATAAAGGGGGCCTTTTTCAGTTGGCTGCCATTGACTGTTGGTGTTCCTCAGGGGTCAGTATTGGGACCACTACTTTTCATATTGTTTGTCAATGATTTGGATAATGGGATTGATGGCTTAGTGGTAAAGTTTGCAGATGATACAAAGCTAGGTGGAGGGGTAGGTCATGCAATGTGATTGCAGCAGGACTTAACCAGATTGGAAGAATGGGCAAAAATGTGGCAGATGGAATACAGTGTTGGGAAATGTATGTTAATGCATTTTGGTAAAGGGAACAACAATGTAGACTATTATCTAAATGGGGAGAAGGTTCAAACATCAGAGGGACTCAGGAGTCCTCGTGCAAGACTCCCAGAAGGTTAATCTACAGATTGAGCCTGTGGTAAAGAAGGCAAGTGCAATGTTGGCATTTATTTCAAAGCGAGTAGAATATAAAAGCAAGGAGATAATGCTGAGCCTGATAAGACACAAATCACGCCACACTGAGAGTATTGTGAATAGTTTTGGGTCCCATATCTCAGAAAGGATGTATTGTCACTGGAGAGACACCCAAGAATGTTCACGAAGATGATCCCAGGAATTATGTGGTTTATATGTGAGGAGTATTTGAAAGCTTTGGGGCTGTCATCACTGGAATTGAGAAGAATGCGTGGGGATCTCATTGAAACATACTGAATATTGAATGGACTAGACTGGATGGATATGGAAGGGATGTTTCCTATGGTGGAGGTACCCAGAACTAGAGGGCACAGCTCAAAATTTAGGATGACTTTTTAGAACAGAGGTAAGGAGGAGAGCAGTGAATCTGTGGAATGCTCTGCCACAGACTGCGGTGGAGGCCAAGTCCAAGGGTATACTTAAGGCAGACGTCGATCATTTCCTGATCAGTCATGGTGTCAAAGGATATGGTGAGAAGGCAGGTGTATGGGGTTGAGTGGGATCCAGGATCAGCCATGATAAAACAGCAGAGAAGATTTGATGGACTGAATGGCCTAAGCCATGAATTCTGGAATTCCCTCCCTAAATCTCTCCAAATCTTTGCACCATTTTGTACTTTAGGATTCCCTTTGGAATTAACCCAATTGATCAAGCTTGTAAACATGGTGTCCAATATTTCCCCATTGGCTTTGTGCAATATTTTGTATATTAATCTCATTATGAAGCACCTGTTTTGCTAAGTTAAGAGCAGCATAGAAATGCTAAGCTATTGAAGCTATTGTTATGGGAAAACGCTAGAGCTGAGCGAAAGGACTTTTGAGGGTAATAACTGAGCTAGATAGAAGATGCAAGCGGCTGAGATTCCTTCAGGGCTAATCTGAACATATGGAGAGTGAAATTAGACTTTGCCCTTTGCCAGAATGCTGACATTTCACACTACTGGAAGGGTCCAATTTCATCTCCGTATTTCAGAACAAAACATTCTGGATTTCACCTAGTGGATGGAAGGAAGATGAAGCAACCAAACTACTTGTTGCTTGCTGTAAAACAAAACTAGACAGGCAGCAGCTGAAGGACCTTGTGCTGGCTAAATTGGGGTTACCTATTTACAGCCAAAGAGAATTTTGTCAGGCTAGTCGAGTGCAGACAAAGAACTGTTGAATAAATTCAAATTGCCAGTGGTAGGATCCTGATCTTGATTTTCCACAGTCTGAGTGTGATCTGTTCTGAGGGCCTTAAGAGTGACTGAAAAACACAGCGAGACATCAAGGCTTAACCCAGGGTCTTAACCCACAACATTGAAGGGCACCTTTTGTCTCCACAGTTGCTGCTTATGCCGCTGAGTTCTTCCAATATCCTACTTGGATCAAGATTGAAAATCTGGTTCAATGGTGTCATGGCAACACCCTCTCATTCAACATCAGCAAAACCAAATAGTGGATTATTGACTACAGGAGGAAGAAAATCAGGGGGTCTGTGGGCCAGTCTTCACTGGGGGATTGCAGGTGGAGAGGGTCAGTAATATCAAGTTCCTTGTCAGAGGATTTGTTCTGGGACTGGCAAGGAAGTGCCATTACAAAGAAGGCACAGCAGCACCCTGAATTGCTTAGAAATTGGCACAGATTTGGCATGTCATTTGGAATTTTGACAAATTCTGTAGTTGCACAGTGGAGATTATCATATTATTATGGTCTGGTATGGAAATGCCAATCCCAAGAATGGAAAACCCCACAAAAAAGTGGAAGGGATTTGCGGAGGTAAGGCATCTCCGGGGATTTGAGCTCCATTCACATTGAAGAGAAGGGCCTGTGACAGGCTCAAGTAAATACTAATCTAACTCAATCATGCATTCATTTGAAAATGGAACAAATTAACATTAGCAGAGAACACCTGTGGGGAAATGTTAAGCAATGGTAAACTAGGAAAATGAATCACTTAATTTACTTTTAATGCTATTACTGACCAAGCTATCAATTATCGTAAACCAAACAGTGAAATTGGGTATACAGTTTGTTTACATTTAATTCAGGTCAGTGGGCGTACTGCTAAATGTATTTGTACTGTAATCAATGCATGGAAAAGGCACAAAAAATCTTTAATTGTATTTTTTAATGTTCTAGTGGTTTTTTTCTAGGTCAATGGCATTTCTCCTGGGTTGTTAGAAGCAGATTAATGACTAGGATAATGGGGAGTCCAGGATAATTCTGGATGATAGCCTGAACTTAGAGTCTATTTCTCCTTTCAGAGGCCTTCCTGGCCACCCTCTTCTTTGAACAGGCTCGATTAACAGATTATGATGATATCCATTATCACATAGACATTCGATCCATCAAGTTCATCAAAACAAATGATGGATGAACACCATCAGGCCAATACCATCGTCTCACAGCTACTGTCGGGAAGGACGAAGTCGGAATTCCACACCGCCAGATTTAAGAACAATTACTTCTTTTCAGCTATTTGGCTCTTGGCCTATCCTGTAAAACACTAACCATTACTTCAGTATGGTAACACTTTTACAGCTTTGATGCAAATATGACATTTTGCTTAACATTGGATATTTTGTCCTAATGACAATTCATGTTCTCTTTTTTTCATTTGCACAGTTTGTCTTCTTTTGTTTGTAAACACAGTACTATGCAAGAGACTTAGGCACATATGTGTGCGTGTGTGTTCCTCTGACTTCTGCACAAAGTGGAGCAGACTGTGAGTTTGTAAATCTGGCAGGAGCAGAGGATGTTGTGAATGGTGAGGGTGGAACACTGCAGAAGGGTGTGGGACAGGTGGCACAGAAGGAGTACCAGAGTTTGGGGGCGGTGGGGGTGTTGGTGTGGTGTGGTGCAGACACACTCAGCTCTCGGACAACAGGCAAGGTCAATTGGCAAGGAATGTCTCCCTTGTGCTTCCTGCTCCCCCCCCTTTCCTTTTGCCTTTTCCCAGCCATGATTCCCCTCTCCCTGCCCCCTTCCCACAGTCAGTCCACAACAGAGAGGCAAATTAGAGTCAAGTTTATCGTCACTTACATACGTCATGAAATTTGGGTTTTTTTGCAGCAGTACAGTGCAATGCATAAAATGACTACATATATGTGCTTAAGAATTTTGCACAGTACTGTAGTTTTTCATAAATTCTTTTGATTTTTAAAAAAATTTCCTTAAATGCCTGCAAGAAAATGAATCTCAAGGTAGAATATGGTAACATATACAGAGGATTCTGGTTAATTGGGTCAATGGTTAATCGGACAGCTGTTTATTAACCAGTTTTCCCTTCATTTATATTGGACAATATGCTGCTTAATTGGGTAATTGGGACAGGAGACTGCTGCTGAACAATTTTTAACTATTGTCAGTTGCATGTATTTGCATGCCCATTGGATGCTACACCATGCTCAGAGCAATCAATGTTTAAGTAGCATCAGTTGCACATGTTTGTGTTTAAAAAAAAAACCAGTAACTTTTGTCACTGGTAGTTGGCAAGAATTAAACAGAAAAACAACTGTTTTGCTCACTGTGGTTTCAAGCTGGAAACAGTTGGGAATGAAAATGAAATGAATAATGAAGGTATCGACAATCATCTTGAATGTTACAATGAAAATTAAGTTTGGAGGAAGCAATCATCGAAAGCATTGTATGAAGGTTTGCAGTATACTGTCTGCATTAGGTTTCTGCACTGATTTTGTTCATTTACAGTCAATCAAAAGAACACATCAGATGAATTCTCTGTTGATAACTATTAGAAACTAATGTATGGTAATGGTGCTGTTCTAATTTGTCCTTTATTTTATTTAAGTACATAAATTTGTCACTCAATTAAACAGTAGCTTGTCCTTTTTATATTTTTTATCTAGTTCCATGAAACTTTGGCTATTTGTGGCAGCCGGTTAATTGGCCCAAAATGTACTGTCCCAATGTGTTCCAATTAACCAGAATCCTCTGGGTCGTTCGTTCATTATGCGCCATGTCGTATGATGAGGGCAATCATGGTCTTTCCATGACCATGATTGTCCTTGGCAAATTTTTCTACAGAAGTGGTTTGTCAGTGCCTTCTGATGGGCAGTGTCTTCACAAGACGGGTGACACCAGGCATTATCAATATTCTTCAGATTGTCTACCTGGTGTCGGTGGTCACAGAACCAGGACTTGTGATATGGACCAACTGCTCATACAACCATCCACTGCCAGCTCCCAAGGCTTCATGTGACCCTGATCGGGGTGGCAAGTAGGTGCTACACCTTGCCCAAGAGGGTGTCCTGCAGACTAGCAGAGGGAAGGGGAGCCTTATATGTCCATTGGTGGAAGCCCTGTCACATCATCCACTGTATATATTTTGATAATAAATAATACTTTGAACTTTGAAATTTTGAACTAATTGTGTTCAGTCGTTTAAAGAGATGTATAATTTGTCTTTTTGTCCACATTGTGCATCTGAGGCTGCACAATTTCTCATTACACATGCACGTGTGCATCTGACAATAAACTTGATTTTGATTTTAATTGTTATGTTTCTGTTGCTCTTCACAAGGATTACAAGTCCCCCATATCTAACATCCCTGTATGACCTTAACAGATCCCATTCTATTAGATCCGAACACTGACTAGTTTTATTGGCAGAAGAGGAGCAGGAACAAATGTAAAAAGGGCAAGAGAAAGAAATGTTCTGATGAAGGGTTTCGTTCTTAAACATCACTTCCATTGATGCTGCCTGACCGGCTGAGTTCTTCCAGCAGTTTGTGTGTGTTGCTCTTCATTTCCAGCATTAACAATATCTCTTGTGTTTAAGAGAAAGAATGAAGTTTGATAATAGTGGAGAAAAATTAAACACTTTATAGAACTGAAAGCACAAGTTTTAAGCTAGAGGAAAAATGTGGAAAAATATTATTAGAATAACTTTTCCACTTGTCTTCCCTCCGCAGCCAAGAGGCAGGATATTAACTTGAGTGTTTCTGTAATGGACATCCGCTTTTATATCTTCCTGTTATTTGTTTCCATTAATTTTGTGCTGCATCAATTATTTAATTCTTGAGGCTGTTTTCAGTTCATGCAATCACATGAATTTTAAATCTGCCCCTGTGAGGGTAAGGTCATAAAAGGCACCATCGATTATTAAGCTGATAAGATGCAGCAACATCTCATGGGACCTGTACCTTTAAGACCACAAAATCCAATTCCTGTAACTGGAACTCCCTGAAGGAAACCTGCAGATTAACAGGTGCTTGTAAATTTCCAGCTCCTAATCAGATGACATAAGCATGAAATTGCTATTGTTGTTTCTGCCTCTCTGTGACATCTGGAGTGTGATGGCCCTATTTGCAGATAAATAGGCAATCTGGAGGTCCCTGCTTGTAAATGCTCTAAAATCCATCCTGTGTTGGATGAGCTAAATGCACAATATAATAAGGTGTGTGCACGTTGAACTCCACTTTGAAAATTCAATTCCAGTAGCTTCGATGGAAACGAATTTCAGACCCAGTCTTTAACATATATGCTACTATACCACACATTTAGTGCATTCAATAATTTTTAGCCTACTGTTTTTGTGCAAGGACGAGCAATTGGTCAGTTGCAGTATCGGTTGCAAAATAGCCAGTCATAATCCTTACACTGCATCAGCCTTTGCCTGAGGTTTTTCCAAATAGATTTCACCTTTTTAGCCCCTGCCTTTCTTCTAGGCACCTCAGACTCATCTGTAAATATCTACAGATATACTGTGGAGAGCATTCTACCTGTCTATATCACTGTCTGATAAGTGGGGTGGGGTCCATTGCACAGCATCGAATTAAGCTGCAGAAAATTGTAAATTTTGTCATCTCCATCATGGGCACTTGCATCCCAAGTACGCAGGATATCGTCAAGGCATGATGCCTGAAAAAGGCGGCATCCAACATTGAGGATTAAGGACCCCCCTCCCATCACCTAGGGCATGTCCTCTTCTCATTGGTACCATCTTGGAGAAAGTACAGGAGCCTGAAGGCACACACTCAATGATTCAAGAGAGAGAAATTTGTCCTGATGCAATGTCTCAACCCAAAAACCGGTTGACTACTAAGTTCCTCCAGCATTCTGTTTTTGTTGTAAATTCAAACATCTGCAGTCTCTTTTGTCTTCACGTGCACAGATTGTCTTCATATACCCAAAGGAAGCTTCTTCTGAAACTGGACGGCTGATAAACAAGCAAAAGCATGGATATCGCTAAAGAAATGACAGCTAAGCTATTGACATTCATCTTCATTGCTTTCTGAAATTGACATCAGCTTTGAGGTTTCTGCACGTCTGCTGTTTAGTGTGGAAATCCCAATGGTTCAGCAAATAATTCAGTACATTTCCGATGTTGTTGCCTTCTTCAGTGCAGTAATGGGAAATCACCCTGACTGACGTGAATTCCAAACTAGCCTTGTGATGAAATACTCCATACATATAGTGCCTTGTTGAATGATGTCTAAATAAATACTTAATTATGTTTCAAGCAAGAAATGATGCTCATGAATTTATATTCTCCTAAAAAAAATTGTGTAGTACTCTCAAAACTTCGAAGGTCAGGCAGCATCTATGGACTGATCTCAAGGCTGAAAAAACAGTCTCAGCCCGAAACATCGACTGTTTGTTCCTGTCCACAGATGCTGCCTGACCTGCTGAGTTCCTCCAGCATTGTGTGTATGCGTCAAAATGGATTTCCAGCATCTGCAGAACCTCTTGTATTTATTTCATATGTAATGTGTATTTTTTACATCAAAATTTCAAAATGTAAGACTTAAATAAAGAATGAAAATATATATTTCAGCTCATGTTTTAATCATAGAATTTTCAAATGTTTATTTGACAACTTATATGATATATAGAATATTAATTAAAATTATGCTACTTATACACCATCTCAGCTGGGGAGAAAAGAACATCCCAGAGGACATTAAAGATGTTATAATTGTCACCATTTTCAAGAAGGTTTGAGGATCAACTTCATTCACCATATACATTTACGCTTTACGAATTTGCTCTGGTGTGTTGGCATGACTTGTAACAAAAGCAAAAACATTCAATAATTATAAAGAATTATATAAAAATAGAGTTAGAGTTAAAATACACAT
This sequence comes from Hypanus sabinus, assembly GCF_030144855.1. Lineage (NCBI taxonomy): Eukaryota > Metazoa > Chordata > Chondrichthyes > Myliobatiformes > Dasyatidae > Hypanus > Hypanus sabinus. The sequence continues at coordinate 22,436,385 of NC_082713.1, read as the reverse complement.
TTGGAATAAAATACGCATTAACAGATACGTAAATGGAAGTAATTACAGGGATCTCACTGTGTCAGCCACAGGAATAATTACTGGGAAGCTCATCTGAGGCTTCCACCTCCCAGTGCCAAAGAGTTCCTTGAGAGTCACATAGATTCTGGTCATTAAGAATTACATTGGTCATGATCTTTTCTATCTAACAAATCCAAGAAGAGTGTAATTGGCATAGTCGGAGAGCATGGTTGCGAAATGTATGGACTTGTTACAATTGCAGACAAGGTGGGATTTTTAGCATGCAACAAAAGTGGTAAGAACTTCCTCTTCCAATTTGTCCGAGAGAAAATATAGTTTTGGCTTCAACATCATTGGATGGGAGTTAGGGATGAGGAACTGTTACATTGCTATTTTAGAAAAAATATACGGGCATCAGTATAAAAGAAACTCAAGTTGGTAGAGCACCACACAAACGAATTGAGCATAAAATAAAAGTACAAACAACGGAACACAGATAAAAACAGATTAAGTGTGTACAAGCCAGTAGAGTGCTGAAGCAACGTGTTTTGTGTCTTTTTCCCAACTTCCGAAAGAACCTTGGATTAAAACATCAGAATCCAACAGTAGCAATGAACAGCTCTTTATTGACCTTACAAAAGCTTATGACTTTGTCCATCAGGAGGGATTATGAAGAATCCTTCTCAACTTTGGCTATGGTCTAAAATTTATCATCCTGGTCTGCTGCACGATGACATGCAAGCTGTGGATCTGACCAAGTGTCCCCTCCACACTGATGCTAGTGCAGAATGGAGTCAATTGAGTGTATATCATCACACCAACACTCTACTCAATCTATCTTGCTGTTATGTTACAACTCATCTTTGGCAAGATCACTGCTGGAATTGAAATTAATCTATAGGACATGTGAAAATACATTCAAATTTTGTTGCTTCCATTCCAAAACCAACAACACCCTCACCTGTGATCACTGAAGTGCTGTACACCAATGAGTGTACGCATAGTCAAACACCAGTGACTTTTGTATCTTTGATTTCTTTGCTGAAAAGTTCAAGAAGATGAACCTCACAGTGTATGTCCAGAACATAAAAGCTTCAAACTCTCCCAGCTGCATAGACATAATCCTGATCAAAATCTACCACCCTGGCAGATATGAGTCACTTTTCGTGACTCAGGTGCCTCTTCTCAGTGAAAGCAAATATCAATATTCTTGTGCTTCCACCTGCTTTACCTTCCCACCAGCCTCCAGCCTCAGCATCACAATCAACCCTCTCCCCATTCATCCCAACAACAACACACACAAAATGCTGGTGGAACACAGCAGGCCAGGCAGCATCTATAGGGAGAAGCACTGTTGACATTTCGGGCCTAGACTCTTCATCAGGACTAACTGAAAGGAAAGATAGTAAGAGATTTGAAAGTATTGGGGGGAGGGGGAAATGCGAAATGATAGGAGAAGACCGGAGGGGGTGGGATGAAGCTAAAAGCTGGAAAGGTGATTGGTGAAAGTGATACAGAGCTGGAGAAGGGAAAGGATCATGGGACAGGAGGCCTCAGGAGAAAGAAAGCAGGGGGGAGGGGAGCACCAGAGGGAGATGGAGAACAGGCAAACAACTAAATATGTCAGGGATGGGGTAAGAAGGGGAGGAGGGGCATTCATCCCAGCTCTGTTTGCCCTAGCTCTGAGTTTCACCCTAATTTCTGCACTCACCTACCAACCTTCCCTCAGACTTGCTTCTCTCAAGACAATCTTGTAGCATTTCCTGCCTGTGACTCCAAGGTTGACTACCCCTTTCCGTCCCAAACACAGCACTCATCCCTTTGTCTCTCCCCGTATCTACCTCCACTCTTCACTAGGTGGAGTTTGCACTCACTCCACCAACATCTGGCTTAAATTCATCCCTCAGCCTTCCCAGACTAACTCTGCTCATCATTCTCAGATTCAGGTTTACTGATTATATGTACATTGAAAAATCACTTGCATTGGCAACCAACACACCCAAAGATGTGCAGGGGTCAGCCCACAATTGTCGCTACACATTCTGGTGCCAACATACAGCTGCATTCCCACAATGCTTGGCAGAACAACTGTTACGTACCAGCAGCAATAGATCCCAAATGAGTCAGATTTTAAAGTTAAAACCATTATATTTATTATTGAGTATCTTCTCAAAAATATAGAAAATTAAATGAAATGTTATGTGTGTGTGGCTCCCAAACTGTCAAGCTTAGGAACAGTTCTTAAAGTCTTAAGATGGCAAACTAGAAAGGTGCAGTAATCCACAGAATAAGTGAGGGGAGGGACTTGTAAATCCATGTTAAAATGTAGAGAGGAGGTGATCATGAAGAATTCCACAGGTTCCGCTCTGGGAAAACGAAGTAACAGTTGCCAAAGATCTTATCCATCAAGTTGTTCTGAAATCCACATAGAAATATCACAAGGTGACAGTCACAGATCCAGTATGCACTGTGTCCCGTTAATCAACCCTATCCTTTGGGCATGGGGAAGTATCAGACTTTACCCATTGTCACAGCAAGCTCCGGTCAGCTGCTTGCAGTCCAAGACTTCCTCTCTCTCTCTCCCTCTCTCTCTCCTTCTCTCCGAAAGTCTCAGCAGACTGTCACAGCGTGTTATACTGATGTCATATTCCCGCCTCATCCAGGCAGTTTACGATGACACCCACAGTAAACAAAACTTGTCGTCACATAACACAACACAGAACACAACAAGCATCAAAGCAAACAAACTCCATTCCTCCCACCCGTGCCACTTACTACATAGTCCCCCAACCCCAGGACAGGCCATTAACATCATCATCTATCCCGCAGGCAGCTCCACCCCATAATCACCCCTGCCATACCCTGTCTTCCCTTCACGTCCAACAGGATATGAGATGCTCTTCCCATAACCAGCATCATGTCAAGACTCCTGGTTAGAAATAGGGAATTCAATTTTTATTTTATTTATTTAGCGAGAGGGTATAGAAGAGGCTTTTCTGGCCCAAAGAGCCATGCTGCCCAGCAATCTACCAATTAATCCTAGCCTTTAATCACAGGACAATTTACAATGACCAATTAACCTACTAACCAGTGTGCCTTTGGACTGTGGGAAGGAACTGAGCATCCGGAGAAAACCCACATACTCACAGGAAGAGTGTCTGAACTTTCTTACATAGGACGAGAGAATTCATCTCCAAATTCGGACGCCTCAAGCTTTAATAGTATTGCACTAACCTAGCCACGTGACTTTTTAATTGTTCAGTCCCCACACAATCCCTGTCCCTAGTTTGTCACTGACAATTTCTTCTCAAAATTTCATAGTAAGATGGCATATGAATTAAAAAGAATCACAAGTCTGAAATAACATATGGGGTATGCCTTACAGCTATTTATCCACTGTGCCCTTGATCAGATTATTTCTGTGCGATAAATCCTAGGTGTTTATTGTTCTCTATAAATACTTGTCTTTGCAATGAAGACAGATGACAGGGAGATCTCACTGTTTAATAGAACTAGTATAATGCCTAGTCTGCTAAGGGTATATTTTTTAACCATTATAAAAATTAAATAGTATCACTCTGTTGTAAAACAAGTTCCTTTTTTCCTGTTGTAAAAATTGTCAGAGCTCCTTTTGAGATCATTGCTAGTAAGTGGGCATATAAATGGCCCAAGTCATTATCTCTTAAAAACAGAAAAGATGATAATGATTAACTGACATGTTGCCAGGCGACTCTACAGTGGGGCATATGTTATTTCAGTCGCTGGGCCTTTAGTCTCACAGGGTTGAAGCAAGGTCAGCCAAGCACAGTAATACCATTTCAATCTTGTCTGTTCATTAATAAAACATCATATGTCACCAGTTAAAGAAAGTGTCATTCTTTATTGGCCTGGTGCTGAGTCTAGGCACTAGTTACAGCCTTAGTCTAAGTGGATGAATGGGAAACTCCGTCAGGGGAACCGGTTCCACTGATCTAATAATGGCTGCATGACATCCTGCCAAAATATTTAATATCCATTGTCCAATTTCCCTGGTTGCATGGATTGTAAATACACTTTCTAATGAAATACATGTTAGCAGAGGAAATAAAAATCATGAATTCAAACATCATCGATAATTCATAAACACTGAGTCTAAGTATGACAGGCAGAGCCATCACGTGTTGAGGACACAATACTTTCATAGTTCGATAGGATTTTGGAAAATTTGCCAGTTCTGAAGCCTCATTCCACAATTTAGATTTCACAGTGCAAAAGCCTGAAGTAAAACACTGCTGGTGTTAGGAATCTAAAATAAATCAGAAAGTGCTGGAAAAGTTCAGCATCAACATAAACTTTACCTCTGTTTATATCTCTTCTGATGCTGCCTGACCAGTTGAGTACTTGCATCTTTTTCTGTTTTGTTACCTAAATGCCTTCCCTGTGACATGACACAAATGAGATCAGCGTTAATATGTATGTTACTGACACATGTTACGGATATACAGTGAAAAGCTTGTCTTACATATCGGTCCGACAGATGAAATCATTACTCAGTGCATTGAAGTAGAACAAGGGGAGAACCAGCAACAATTCAGAATGAAGTGTTATGGTTACAGAGGAGGTGATGATCATCATCATATCATCTGTCTGTCTTGACAGACAAAGAAGTGTGCGCTGTGGGTCAGCCATTGATTGGCTCTGTTGCTGTGCACAGTGACACTGGAGCGACCTCTCCAGAGCACAAGCCTGGGCAGAAGGTATAGAGATCCTGGGATGCCCAGTCATCAAGATCCCCCTTTCAGCCTCACCGGTGTAGTCCAAAAGGAAGCGAAGCGATATGTTTGGCACCAGCTTGGCTGTAGGAGCTGCCAAACGATGTCCAGTCAACATAGGGGCTCCACTCCAGATTTTCTGTCTGGGTTTCCTCCCGTAGCCTTTGTCTCTCCTGAGGCTGCCCACAAGGCAGTGGGGATCAGACGAAGTGCAGTGCAGTAAAACAATAAAGTGCAACATCATAATAAGATAGACTGTGAGGTCATTTTACCAGAAACCATTTTATAGACTTAAAATAGCAGGATAGAAGCTGTCCTTGATACTGCTGGGATGTGCTTTCAAGCATTTGTACTTTCTGTCCAATGGGAAATGGGAGAAGAGAGAATATTCAGGGGGGATGGGTTTACTAAGCACTGAAGCAGCCAGCATCATTATGATAAAATTGGCAGCTTTACTAAGGAGCAAAGAATAGACATACATGTCTTATGTTACAGATTACATCCATCCCTTATATTGCAGAAAAGGCTGCAGTCAATAATTTTATTTCTCAGAGTTCAGGTGGTACGATACACTGAGAAATTTAGATGTCAGACACACCATTAGCGCATTTCCTATCATTTTGCATAAGTTAAAATTTAATACTTGAAGCCAATATTTATTTATGCCTCAAGGGGATAATGCTAAAGTTAATTTAAATAGAAATGACTTAATGCAATGGCTGATGCTTGACTTTGATATGATTAGACACTGGGTATAACATATTCCATTGCTCAGAGAATCATAGAATTAGGAAAAGGAGGAGGTGATTCACCCCTTTATATCTGATCTTCATTTAAATAGGGTCATTGATGAATTTTGCATCCCGGTACCATATTCCTGCATAGACCAAAGGACCATAAGATATAGCAGCAGAATTAGGCCACTTAATCCATCAAATCTGCTCCACCATTTCATCATGGCTAATCCATTTTTACTCTCAGCCCCAATCTCTTGCCTTCTCCCAGTGTTCCTTCATGCCCTCACCAATCAAGAATCTATCAACCTTTGCCTTAAATATACATAAAGACTTGGCTTCCACAGCTGCCCGTGGTAAAGAGTTCCACAGATTCACCACTCGCTGGATAAAGAAATTTCTCTGCATCTCTATTCTGAAAGGATACCCCTCTAAACTGATGCTGTGTTCTCTGATCTTAGACTATCCCACCATAGGAAACAGCCTCTCTACTTTATCAAGGCTATTCACTATTTGATGGGTTCCAATGAGGTCAGCCCTCATTCTTCTGAATTCTAGTGAGTACAGGCCTGGAGCCAACAAAAGCTCTTCATATGACGAGCATTCAATCCTGGAATCATTTTTGTCAACTTCCTTTGACCCCTCTCCAGTTTCAGCACATCCTTTCTAAGATAAGAAGTCCAAACCAGTTCCCAATGCTCCGAGTGAGGCCTCACCAGTGCTTCATAAAGTCTCAACGTTACATCCTTGTTTTTATATTTATATTATGTTCCTCACAACAGACTTAACCTGAAAATTAAACTTTAGAGAAAGTAGACAAAGAGTCCTAAGTCCTAAGTTCCTTTGCATCTCCATTTTTTTGTATTTTCTCTCCATTTAGAAAATAGTCAACACTTTCATTTCTGCTACCAAAATGCATAATCATTCACTTATTTCTTGCCATTTCTTTGCCCATTCTATTAATCTGCCTCAGCCCTCTGTAGCTTCTCTACTTCCTCAATACTACCTGTCCCTCCACGTATTATCTGCAAACTTTGCAACAAAGCCATCAATTCTACTATCAAAATCATTGATATATAACGTAAAGAGAATCACTCCCAACACAGACCCTTGTGAAACAGCACTAATCACTGGCAGCCAGCAAGAAAAGGCTTCCTTTATTCCCACTCTGCCTGCTGCTAATCGTCCACTGCTTTATCCATGCTAGAATCTTTCCTGTAATACCATTGTTGGTATTACCTTGTTAAGCTTGTTAAGAGCCTCATGTGTGGCACCTTGTCAAAGGCCTTCTGAAAATCCAAGTACACAACATCAACCAATTCTTCTTTGATTATCCTACTTGTTAATTCTTCAAAGAATTTCAAAAGATTTGTCAGACAAGTTTGCCATTGCATCTCCCCATACTTTTTGATGTCTTTTGTGTCTAGAAGTCCATATGTCTCCTTCGTAAATCTGTTTGGTAAATTGTCCTCTGCTGTCTTCTGCTGTAGATAATTTCATAGTTTCATCAAGCTGGGAGTGGGGAAGAATTTCTTTATCATGATAGCATCACAGTTAGTGTTACATTTTTGCAGCACTAGCGACTCAGTTTCCATTCTGTTGCCATCTGTAAGGAATTGATACTTTCTCCCCATGACTATGTTGGTTTCTTCCTGGTGCTCTGGTTTCCTCCCTCATTCCAAAGGTTATTAAGTTAATTGGTGACATCAGTGCAATTAGCCCATTGTGATCTCATTGGGGTGGAATGATGTGCTACCACGTTGTATCTCTAATTAATAAAAAATAATGCCAGTCCTAAATGCAAGAGATTCTGCAGATGCTGGAAACCACATACACATAAAATGCTGGAGGAACTCAGCAAGTCAGGCAGAGTTTATTGAGGTGAGTAAATAAATGATGTTTCGGGCCAAGACCCTTCATCAGGATCTCAGTCCAATATGGTTAACCCCATATCACAGGAAGATGACCCCCTAGTTCTTGACCATTCACCCAAGGAAAACATCCTCTTTGCGTTCAGCCTTCAAGGCTCTGTCAGAGTTTTGAATGTTTGAACAAGATCTTCATTTATTCTTCCAAATTCTAGGGAATTAGTTGATGTAAATATTTCATCATACAACAGACACATCATACCAGGAATCCTTTGCTGGCAACAATATCTTTTCTTACATAAAGAAACTGAAAATGCAGTTATTATTCCACATGTCACCAAAACTTTGTAAGACATCTTGCATCCTAACTCAAAATCTGTTCCAATGAAATCCTCCATTAAATTTGCCCTTCTTAACTACATGTTGCACATACATATTTGTTTCCCGATTACAAGGACACCAGATCCCTTTGTATATCAGCAGTTCCTGATCTATTACCATTAAAGTAATAATCTGTCTTTAAGTAATCCTTGTGCAGGATTCCCTAAAGGTTAATTTGAAGGTTGAGCTCATGGTAAGGAAGGCAAATGCAAAGTTAGCATTCATTTCAAGAGGACTAGAAGATAAAAGTTAGGATGTAATGTTGAGGTTTTATAAAGCACTGGTGAGGCCTCACTTGGAGTATTGTGAGCAATTTTGGGTACCTTATCTAAGAAAGGATGTGCATATATTGAAGAGGGTTCAAAGAAGGTTCACGAAAATGATTTGGGTTTAAAAGACTTATTATATGAGGAGCGTTTGATGTCTCTGGCCTTTACTCACTGGAAGTCAGAAGGATGAAGGGTGACCTCATTGAAACCTATTGAATGTTGAAAGGGCTCAATACGGTGGATGTGGAGAGGATGTTTCCTGTGGTGGGAGAGTCTAAGACCAGAGGACATGGCCTCAGAATAAAGACATGTCCTTTTAGAATAGAGATGAGGAAGAAGTTCTTTAGTCAGAGAGTGGTGAATCTATGGAATTCATTGCAGCTGTGGAAGCTAAGTGTTTATGCATATTTATGACATAGGTTAGTAGATTCTTGATTGGTCAGGCATGAAAGGATACAGGAGATGGAGCTGAAAGGAAAATGGATCAGTCATGACCTGATAGGCCGAATGGCCTAGTTCTACTGCTATATAGAAACATAGAAAACCTACAGCATAATACAGGCCCTTCGGCCCACAAGGCTGTGCCAAACATGTCCCTACATTAGAAATTACCATGGGTTACCCGTAGCCCTCTATTTTTCTAAGCTCCATGTAGCTATCTAGGAGTCTCTTAAAAGACCCTATTGTACCTGCTTCCAACACCATCGTCAGCAGTCCATTCCACGCACTCACCACTCTCTGTGTAAAAAGAGTATATATTATGGTCTGATGGTCTTATATCTTTCTGTATTTCCCACTGAAGAGGATAACTTCATGTTGACGTATTTCTTTATACTACAAGAAGTAAAGAGAGTAAGAATTCTTGACCTTAGGGTTTTATCCTCTGAAGGGTTGGCTACCAGTTGTGGAATGATGCAGGATTAGAAAAATAAATGCAGCTTCAAGGAGTCGCAAGACCATGGAGGGATTTAAAATGGAGCATGAAAATTTTATGAACAATTAATTTCTTAGCTAAGAGCCAAGTGAAAGATGAAAAGTGGGAAATGAGTAGATGACACTTCAGGTTGAGACTCTTCACCTGAGGGTGTCAACCTGAAATATTGATTAACCATTTCCTTCCATAAGTGCTGTCTGGAGAGCTTAGCTCTACCAGCCTTATGGCGTGTTGGTCCAAATCCCTGCATTTCCAGTTTCTCGTGCCTTTGAAGGGTGAATGGTGCCTAGCCTGAGATCAGATATGGGCAGCAGGTGGTCATGTGCATCCATTGACTTTGAATGTTGGCTTAAAAAAACTTCAGAATGTACATTTGTAGTCACAGGTTGGTGGGAAATTGGACCAAACCAGAGAAAAAGAATATCTGCTAGTAATCTGTTTAAATAAGAAGTATTTGGGAGACTGCAGCCAATCAGCAAAAGGACAAGATTTAAAAGCTCACTCCCCACTGAAAAGTTTTGCTTCGACTTTGATCAAGTGACCTTGACAGATGTTGCAGCTTGCAGACCTCAAATCATCTTACTGAGTGCAGGAACAGTTCAGCAGAGCTGCTCCGGTGCTGGGTATCATGGTGACACATGGAAATGAACCCAGCAGTAAATCAGCAGGCAGATGACAAAAGGGCTTTTCAAGCAGGAGCATCTGCAGCAAGAAACCCTTAAAGAACAGAAGTAAGGCAGAATATTCCTTATTCAGAAAATTACATGTTGTCCCCACAAAATTAATAGCTGAGATTTTGCCAAGAAATGCACTTATTGTAGTACAGATGCTGATTTGGATTTAGTATTAATGAAAATGTATCTCATATCTGGTTTCTATAAATATAAATCAGATATACTGTAATCAATTGGTTTGAAAATGTTACCACAGATCAGATTTATTAATACTGACATATGATATAACATATGTTGTTTTGCATCAACAGTAGGGTGTAAATACATAACAATTACTATAAGTTACAAAAAATATATAAATAGTGTAAAAGAGAAACAAAAAGATGGTGTTTATGGGTTCATAAACTCTGATAGCAGATGGGAAGAAACTGCGCTTAAGTTCCTCTTTACCTGAATGGAAGCAGGTGTGCTGGGAGTCAGCTGTCATAACTTGGAGCTGCTCATTGGAACTACATCAGACATTGATTCAGGTCCAAACTGGCAGTGATACTGAAAGACATGTATATTTCATGGCTGTTCACAGCAGTACATCATGCTCCAAGGCAGCAAAGTAGGAAATACTTAAAACAGAGTTCCATAATTAGCAATGCAGAAGGAAGGTAAAAAGACTATCTACCTGTGAACAGTGAACTTTGGTCATGAACTTGGAGTTACTTTAGCATGGCCAATTGCCCTTAACTGTTTAGGTTAATTTCAATATTCACCTGGTCACCATTATCCATTGACTTGCTATCTGTGGATCTATGCACTCATGAGGTTGGCGGAGTGTTTAAATCAAACCTTGGAAAGCAGGCATGTTATATAGAGTCATAGATTCAGGCAACCAGGCATTCAACCCAACAGATCCATGCTGATCAAGATGTATTTGATCATGGATTTGATCATGGTCCTATTTGACCATGTCTGGCAATTTAGCCAATCTCTACCTTTTGTGACTGTCACCAGACAGACACACAACTGGTAGTATAAAAAGCTGTATCTGGCACGTACAAGCTGATAGCATCTGGAGTCACAGGACAGACACTCCTGTACCCAAAATTACATCACATTTTTATTGCATGCTTAATTTTGCACTGTTTTAATGTTCCTCATTGGGATTTGGGGGTTTTTAATTTGTAAAATGTTTTGAAAAACTAATAAAAAAATTTTTAAAAAAGGTAACAACAGGACAATTTTATTGTTACAATACTTTCATTTTGCTTCCTTTGAGTTTCAAATGAATTTCAAACATCTAGATCTTCACACCAACACTCAAGACACCCTAAATTGAATGTTAATCACCGCTGTAATCTGAGCTGCATTCATACATATGCAGACATTTCAGGTCAATGTTTTCTTATATTGGTTTGCAATCACCGCAGTTTGCAGCTCCAAGTACACCATTGTTCTGAGCTGCATTTTAAATTCAATCTACAATCCACATTCAGATCAGGAGACTGCTTGCTGTTGAAATTAATATTTGATATGTTCCATAATTCCAGAAGTTATCCTAACACATCCAATAAATCAAATACAAACTGTTCCTATTTAGACAAGCTGAAATACACAATTCAAGCATAGTTGCAAAGTGTCACACTCATGGAAGTACTGACCAATTGCACAGTCAGTGACATCATAGATATTCACAATGTTGTATCCATGTTAAATATGTGTCTCGATCCTTCTCAGATAACTAGCACATGATATAATAGACACAAATGCATCCACACATCTGTGATATGGAAACCCTTGGGAGCTCATGCGCTGTCAACATTTATTGGTCTCAATGAGCAAATGGCATTTTCCTATCTGTTTCCACACTTTAATTCGTTGAAAGTGCCATCACAGGGAGATAGGGCCATAAAGAGAGCTTTTAGGCTTCCCGAATCAAAATATCAAATACAGGAGTAGGGATACTATGTTGAAGTCATATAAGATGTTGGGGAGGCCTAACTTGGAGTATTGTGTACAGATCCAGTTACCTTCCTGGAGGGAAAATATCAGTAGGCTTGATAGAATACAGAGAAAATTTACAAGGATTTAGCCAGGGCTTTAGCCAGGACCCAAGTTATAGAGTAATAGTGAATAGGGTAGGACTTTATTCCCTGTAGTATAGGAGAATGAAGGGAGATTTTATAGCAATATACAAAATTATGAGAGGTATAGATAAGTGCAAGCAAGCTTTTTTCTGCTGACGTTTGGTGAGACTACAACTAGAGGGCATAGGTTAAGTGTGAAAAATGAAATATTTAAGGGGAACCGTTTCACTCAGTGTGTGGGTGAGGGTGGAATGCGCTGCCAGCAAAAATGGTAGATTTTAGAAGTGGTAGATATCAACATTTATGAAAATTTGGAGAAGTTCATGGATGGGAAGGGCATGGAAGACCATTGCTCAGGTGCAGGTTGATAGGACTAGGCAAAGTAACAGTTCAGCATGGGCTAACAGACAGTAGTGCTCTATAACTCCATGACTAGAGCTCTATGACTTAAGCAGAATGCAGAAATTGTTTATGAAAAGTGACTTTATTATCAGGTAAACAGTTAAGCATCAAACCCTGTAATTCAAAAGCGTCATTCTTTTCACTTCAGGTCATTACAGATCAGGGGTATCCTTATTTAGATTAAGGACCCTTTTCCCTGCCATATGCATTCCACTGCTCCATTGAAGGCTTCAGTGATCAATACCCAATGTTTCAATTCTTCACAAATATGTGCAGGATTGGTAATTGACTGGAAGTCAACCAGGCCAAGTTATGTCATTCACACTTCCACGTACTTTCCAGGATGTGTTACTGAGGAATGGTCGGGTTTGATTTAATCTTTCTCTACCGCTTTGTTGTTACCTTAGTTGCTACCTTTGCTGTTTGCCAAAAGACAGCACAAGGAGTGTTAGAAATGCTTTTAAAGCATTTAAAAACAATTGTGTTTTTAATCAAGATCTGATTATTTCCAGCTAATTGGCCTGGAATTGAACCTTACAATAGTAAAATTTGATTTACGTCAGCTTTTTGGGACCAAATTCCCAAATCACATTACTACTTTCCTTCTCAGACTTGTGCGATCATAGCGGCTAACCTCTGTGGATGGAATTTTCCTAACTTTATATCCCTGGTGTAACTGCCACTGAGGCTGCTCATTTCAATTGATATGTGAACAGTTTTGCTACTTCAGTTGACACTTTGTAAAAATGTTGACTCATTCTGTAAAGGGCAATCTCTGTTTGATCCATCATTAAAGCATTTATAGCGTATACATTCTCCTCGCTTGTCATCATATGCTGCTTCCCAACAGTAATTATCTTGGTAGTTAGTCTTTTTACCTTCCTTCTGCATTGCTAATTATGGACCCCTGTTTTAAGTGCTTCCCACTTTGCTGCCTTGGAGCACGATGTACTGCTGTTAACAGCCGTAAAATATCCATGTTTTTCAGTACCACTGCCAGTTTGGACCTGAATCAATTTCTGAAGTGATCCCAGTAAGCAGCTCTGAGTTAGATCAATGACTCCCACCACACCTCCTTTCATTCAGTTAAGGAGGAATTTGAGCAGATTTTTCCTCTTCTTCTTAAGCCCATCAGCCCTGTTGGAGCGTAATCTGCAGGTAATCCAATTCCTCTACCCTGGGCCAGTCTTTCAAGTTACAAGGTGTAGCCCAGTGAAGATCCTTCCTCTCCCAGGGCTGAGGTCTTTGGAGCTTTTGCTGCTGTTTCTGCAGTTTCCTGGTTTTTACATGATGGGGGTTGACACTAGTTGGGCCACACTTAGAGTATTGTCAACAGTTTTGAGCCCCATATCTCAAAAAGAATGTGTAGTCGTTAGAGAGAGTCCAGAGGAGGTTCACGAGGTTAACATATGAGGAGTGTGTTTCAGCTTTGGTCCTGTACTCACTGGGGTTTAGTAGAATGCGGGGGTTCTCATTGAAACCTACTGAATGTTGAAAGGACTAGATAGGATGGATGTGGAGAAGATGTTTCCTATGGTGGGATATCCAGAACTAGAGGGCACAATCTCAAAGTTAAGGGGCGACCCTTTAGAACAGAGGTAAGTAGGAATTTTTTTAAACCAGAGGGTAGTCAATCTGCAGATGCTCTGCCACAGACTACGGTGGAGGACAAGTCTGTGCATATATTTAAGGAACTTAATTGTTTCCTGATCGGTCAAGGCATCAAAGGATATGGTGAGATGACAGGTGTGTGGGGCTGAGTGGGATCCAGGATCATCCATGATGGAATGACGGAGCAGACTCGATGGGCTCAATGAACTTAGTCCACTCCCATGTCCCATGGTCTTATGGTCTTGCCCAAACCTCCTGCTTTCGCAGCCAGGCTTGGGACCATCCATGTGGAGATGGTGCTCATGAAGCTCAGGGACTACCTGTTGGTGGCTGACAAAACAAAGTAATCAACTAAATACTTCATTAATCACACTGTTTCTGGTAAACAGTCACTGCAAACACTAGTCTGTAACTTCCCTGTAGGAGTTGTACTTTTGAAATGTCTGTATAATCTGGCATTTTTGCAGAGTGGACTGAAGTCGTGAAGGTGCAGGACAGTTCCAGTGAAGCAAGTACAGGATGAGTCAAAGTGCTGGACAATGGGGAATGAGCCAATGTACGACCATTGCTGGAGCGGGCTTAAGGCAATTCAATGCAGCAGAATTGAGGTGAGGCAAAGTCGAGGTTGACCCCAGGCCTGAGAGTGAGGAAAGACCTGCAGTTTTATCAATTTAAGCACTGAGCCGAGCTGGAAGTGTCAGGTATGGACCGAATCGGGGAGGCGGGGCTCAGGGCTGAGAGCGTATTGAAGTGGCAAGGCCCAGGTTAGAGAGCAAGGAATGACCCGAGGTTTGTACGATTCAAGTGCCGGGCCGGATTGAAAAGTTCAGGGTGTTAGGGCCAGAGGTGATGGATGAGCTAGTTCAGCTCACTGCTCTGTGAACTTACTCCTCTCTGCACTGAACCGAGGCCGTGGCCTGCAACTAACGGGCTTTGGAATCACTTCCATGAACTTCAGTTCTGAATGCTCTTCGCTTACTTTTATTATTTGGATGATATTTTCTCTCTGCACATTGAGTGTTTGATGTTCTTTTGTTCTAATGCTTCTTTGTTTTGTAGATGCCTGTATGGAAACAAATCTCAAGATTTCATAAAGTATACATACTTTGATAATAAATGTACTTTGCACTTCATAATACTGTTGTGAAAAGCTGGTGGATGGTGGTGTGATCACTCGAGTCCAGTCTGATATTTCCCCAAGGCTGATATGTGGGCAGCCACCACATGGTCCTTGATGGATTGGGGTTAGGAGCCAGTGGCGTGACATTCAAGATGATTGAGGACCCTTCACTGCTGCTACCTTCCTCTACCTTTACTGCTGTCGTAATGTCATCATCTTCTGCAAGCTCAACCTCCCGCTTGACCCTACTGGGAGCTAAGCTCCATACAACGTTTCTCTCAGGAACTCAGGAACGCACAAGCTTCTCTACCATGACAAGGTGACAATCCTCGGAGCAGAAAAAGTGGTGGATGTTGCACATCAACCGCTTCTACAAGGACCATATCTACATGGCATTCTGTGACAAGAAAGCAGAATCCATCATCAAGGACCCCCACTATCCAGGTCATTCTGCCTTCTCACTGCCACCCTTGGGATGGAGGTACAGAAGCCTTAGGTTCCACACCACTAGGTTCAGGAATAGTTATTCCCCATCAACCATCAGGCTCCTGAACAAACGTGGATAACTTTACTCATCTCAAAACTGAACTGCTCACTGAACACAACTCATGGACTCACGTTCAAGGACACTACTACTCATTAACTCGTATATACTCTGTTTATAATTTTGCACTACTTATTTTTATTTTACTTACTAATTTACTCATTATTTGCTTTTGCTTGCATTTACTCACATTGTCCTCTTTTGCATGTTGGTTGTCAGTCTTTGTGTGTAGTTTTTCATTGATTCTATTGCCCTTCTTCATTCTAGCTGCAAGAAATTAATCTCAAGGTAGTATATAGTGACATATATATACTCAGGTAATAAATTTACTTTGAATTTTGAACTAACAGAACAGGCCGATTTATTCCTACTTTGCAATAAAATGAACTTTAAAACAGAGTGTTTGGACTCCAAGGACATTTTAACCTTTAATTGTAAACTCCAGGAAGTTTCCTTTGCACATCTAAACTGTATCTGACTACATTTCAATCTGTCTCTCAACACTTCTGCTCCACCTGGGTGACTGATGTCCCTGGTGATGCAGTACAGGCTCCCTGTGATTTTCATATGAATTGATATATCCGATGCACTTGGATCTTTCTCGGTCACAATAGTGAACAGTGTACCAGCTGATGGACTCCTACCATGCATAAGATGATAAGACCAGAAGATGGAGGAGTTTCTGCATCCTTCCTGTGACTGCATGGATTCCCAAAAGAGCATAAGATCTGAAGGCATAGGAGCAGAATTTAGGCTATTCAGCACAGCGTATCTGCTCCATCGTGGCTCATTTATTATCCCTCTCAACTCCATTCTCCTGCCTTCTCCCTGTAATCCTTGACACCCTTGCTAGTCAAGAACCTGTCAAGCTCTACTTTAAATATAGCCAATGACTTGACCTCCACAGCTGTCTGTGACAATGAATTCCACAGATTCCTCACCTTCTGGCTAAAGAAATTCTCCCTCATCTCTGTTATAAAGGGAAGTCTTTTCATTCTGGGGTTGTTCTTTCTTTGCCCTGGACTTCCCTACTATAGGAAACATCCTCTCCACATCATTCTACCTAGGCCTTTCAGTATTTGATAGGCCCAGATCCCTGCTCATTTTTCTAAATTCCAGTGAGTACAGGCCCAGAAGCATCAAACCCTCCTGGTACATCAACCCTTTCATTCCTGTGATCATTCTCATGAACCTCCTTTAGACTCTCTCCAGTACATGCTTTCTTCAATAAAGGGTCCAAAGCTGTTCACTCTATTCTACAGTATGTTCAGTCTGACCAATGTATTATAAATCCTCTGTATTACATCCTTGCTGTTATGCTCTAATCCTCTTGTAATGAGTGTTAACATTGCATTTGCCTTCCTTACTACTGACTCCCAGAAAGCTGGAATGCGATTATTGAACAGTCAGACCTTGCAAGTGGTCTCTCTAACAACCTTGTCCTTTGTACTTCCCTTCTTATCTATTGTGCACACTTAGTTACTGCCTAAGATATAACTCAGCTTCTTGTCGACTGTTCATAAAAAGTAATTGTGTGCATTCAGTAACCCTGGCAGGAGGCTTTGTGGCGATCTTAAAGAACTACTCCGAATGAGGTAATCAGTATTTCTAACTACACCTCTAACAATGTGAGGAACATGAAATGAATTGCCCGCAGTGTCCAAGTCCAATGTCCAAGTCCAATGGATAAAAAAGGCAAATTCTTTGTCTGATAGTCAAATTGTCAACATTAGAACAGTAGAGCAGAGGAGCAAACCCTTTGGCCTCCAACATCTGTGTCGGCCACTGTGCTAATTCAAACTAATTCCAACTGTCTATCATAGTCCTTCTATTTCTTGCCTGTCCATGTATATGTCTACCTTCCAGTATAAAAAATCCCTCCCCCTCCTTTCTTCTTCTATTCCCCATTCTGGCCTCTTACCTCTTCTCACCTGCCTATCACCTCCAGCTGGGTCCCATCCTCCTTCCCTTACTCCAATGGTCAATTCTCCTCTCCTATCAGATCCCTTCCTCTCCAGCCATTTATCTTTCCTACCCACCTGGCTTCACCTATCACCTATTCTCCTTCTCCTCCCCCTTCTCTTCCAGTCTAGAAAGCCTGAAATGTCAGCTATTTATTCATTTCCCTAAATGCTGTCTGACCTGCTGAATTCCTCCAGCATTTTGTGTCTTTCGAAAATGCCTATTAAATTGGCTTCCATCACTTGTCCTGGCAGCACCTTCCAGGCACCTACCAGATTTTGTGACACAATATTTCTCTTGCACATCTCCTTTCCCTCTCTCACCATAAAGTTATGATTTTATTCTTCTAGTATTGGACATTACTACACTGGGATAAAGACCACGACTGCCTATCCTATCTCATACTTCAATCAGGTGGCCCCTTAGCTTCCAAAGCTCCAGAGAAAACAATCTATGTTTGTCCAACCTCTTTTTACAGCTCATAATCTCTAATCCAGGCAGTGTTTGGTCTCGGCCTGAAGTGTTGACTGTACTGTTTTCCATAAATGCTGCCTGGCCTGCTGAGTTCCTCCAGCAGTTTGTGTGTGTTGCTTGGATTTCCAGCATCTGGAAATTTTCTCTTGTTAGTAATTGGTGAACCTCTTCTAAATCCTCTCCAAAGACTCCACGTCCTTTCTGTGACACAAATGCAGTTGAATTAATGTTTCATTTAACAGCAACATGGTGCATGGTGAGGTTTAAACCAAAGATGCAAGGAGGTGGGAATCAGAGGGCCGTACAGTTGATGGAGAAGATGTGGAGCCAGATGTTGGTAAGACCTCAGACAAAGATAGGAATCAAAAGGTTGCGCATGATAGTGCTGAAGAAAAAGTAGCTGTTTTACAAGTAGAGGCAATGTGTGGCGAGGAGAGGATATTGATGGGGCAAAATTGGAGTCAATAGCATGAGTTGCCATATAAAAGGTGGACAAAATTGAAAAGGGTAAATACAACACTGGAGGTGTTGTATTTGAATGTGCGCAGTGTATGAAATAACATAGATGAACTTGTAGCACAGTTACAGATTGGCATTGCAAGAATCAATGGAAGAAGGATTACAGCTGGGAGCTTAATGCCGAAGGATACACATCGTATCAAAATGACAGGGAGGAAGGCAGAGGGGGCGGTGTTGCTCTGTTGGTGAAAAAAATGAAAGCAACTCATTAGAAAAAGGTGACATAGGGTCAGAACATGTTGAATCATTGTGGACAGAGCTAAAGAACTGCACGGATAAAAGACTCTGATGGGAGTTATATACAGACTCCCAAACAGTAGGAATAAACAAACTACAACAGGAGATAGAAAATGCATGCCAAAAGAGCAATGTTACAATAATCATGGGGGCTTTCAATATGTGGGTAGATTGGGAAAATCAGGTTGGTGCATTCTGGATTGGGTGCTGTACAATGAACCAGAACTGATTAAAGAGCTTAAGTTAAAAGAACCCTTAGCAGCAAGTGATTATAATTTGACCAAATTCAACCTGACATTTGGGAAGGAGAAGCTAAAGTCAACTATGTATCAGTATTACAGTGGAGTGAAGGGAATTACAGAAGCATGAGAGAGGAGTTGGCCAGAATTGATTGGAAAAGATCACTGGAAGGGATATCAGCAGAGCAGCAATGACTGGAATTCCCAGAAGCAATTCTGAAGGCACGGGATATATACATCCCGAAGAGAAGGAAGGATTCTAAAGGCAAGATGATACAACGGTGGCTGACAAGAGAAGTCAAACCAACATAAAAGCCAAAGAGAGGGCATATAATAGATCAAAAAATAGTGGGATGCGAGAGGATTAGGAAGCTTTTAAAAACCAACAGAAGGCAACTAAAAAAGTCAGTAAGTATGTAAAGATAGAATACGAAAATAAGCTAGCCAATAATATTAAAGAGGATATGGAAAGCTTCTTCAGATACATAAAGTGTAAAAGAGAGGGAAGTGTTGATATCAGGCTGCCAGAAAAAGATGCTGGAGAGGTAGTAATGCAAGTCAAAGAAATGGCAGATGAACTGAATAAATG
Source organism: Hypanus sabinus (assembly GCF_030144855.1). NCBI lineage: Eukaryota > Metazoa > Chordata > Chondrichthyes > Myliobatiformes > Dasyatidae > Hypanus > Hypanus sabinus. The sequence continues at coordinate 22,416,999 of NC_082713.1, read as the reverse complement.
TTTTGCATCAGTCTTCACTGTGGAAGGCATGAGCAGTATGGTAGAAGTTCCAGGGGTCATGAAGTGCGTGAAGTTACAATTACCAGAGAAAAGGTTCTTAGGAAACTTGAAGGTCTGAAGACAGATAAACCACACAGATCTGATTTTGAACACCCCAGAGTACTGAACAAGGTGGCTGAAGGGGTTATGGAGGCATTAGTAATACTTTTAAAAAATTCACTAGATTCTGGAATGGTTCAGGAAGACTGGAAAGTTGCAAATGTCACTTCACTCTTCAAGATGGAAGAGAGGCAGAAGAAAGGAAAATATAGGCTAATTAGTCTGACCTCAATGTTTGCGGAGATGTTGGAGTTGATTACTAAAGGTGAAGTCTCAGGGTACTTGAAGGCACATGATAAAATAGGCCATAGTCAGCATGGTTTCCTCAAATGAAAATCCTCCCTGACAAGTCATTGGAATTCTTTGAAGAGATAATAAGCAGGACAGACAAAGGAGAATCAGATGATGTTGTGTACTTGGATTTGCAGAAGGCCTTTGACAAGGTGTCACACATGAGGCTGCTTAACAAGTTACAAGTTACATGGTGTTACAAGGAAGATACCAGCATGGATAAAGCAGTGGTTGATTGACAGAAGGCAAAGAGTGGGAATATGGGGAGCCTGTTCTGGTTAGCTGTCAGTGACTAGCTGTGTTCCACAGGAGTCTGTCTCGGGACCGGATCTTTTTACATTATATGGATGATGGAATTGATGGCTTTGAAGCAATATTTGCAGTAGATATGAAGACAGGTGGAAGGGCAGGTAGAAATATAGAAACATAGAAAACCTACAGGTAGTTTTGAAGAAGTAGAGAGGCTACAGAAGGAGTTAGATTAGGACAATGGAAAACAAAATGGTAGATTGAATACAGTGTCGGGAAGTGTATGGTCATGCACTTTGACAGAAAAAATGAAAGTGTTGACTATTTTCTGAATAGAAATAAAATACACAAAAACTGAGGTGCAAAAGGAACTTGGGAGTCCTTATGCAGGATTCCCTAAAAGTTAATTTGCAGCTTGAGTATGCAATGAGGACGGCAAATGCAATACTAGCATTCAAGAGGTCTAGAATATTAAAGCAAAGATATAATGTTGAGACTTTATAAAGAACTGGTGAGGCCTCACTTGGAGTATTGCAAGTATTTTGGGGCCTCCTATCTAAGAAAGGATGTGCTGAAACTGGAGAGGCTTCAAAGGAGTTTCATCAAAATGATTCCAGGTTTGCTTGGCTTGTAATATGAAGAGCATTTGATGGCTCTGGGCCTGTATTCACCGGAATTCAGAAGAATGAGGGGTGACCTCATTGAAACCTATCGAATGGTGAAAGGCCATGATAGAGTGGATGTGGAGAGGATTTTTCCTATCATGGGGGAGTCTAAACCAGAGGATACAGCCTCAGAATAGGGGGGAGTCCTTTTAGAATGGAGATGAGGAAGAATATCTTTCGCCAGAGAGTGATGAGTCTGTGGAGTTCTTTGTCACAGGCAGCTGTGGAGGCCAAGTCTTTATGTAAATTAAAGGCAAAGATATATTCTTGATTGGTCAGGGCATGAGGAGATACAGGGAGAAGGCAGGATATTGGGGTTGAGACGAAAACAGGATCAGCCATGATGAAATGGCAGAGCAGACTTGATGGGCCAAATGGCCTTATTCTGTTTCTATATCTTATGGACTTAGGGGTCTTATGATTTGTTGACTCCCATTGGGCAGGAGGTACAGAATTCTCAGGACCCACAGAACAAAGGTTAGAAGCAAATATTACCCTACATCCACCAGGATTAAGAACCAGCATGGATAACTTAACTCGTCTCAACTCTGACTCCACAATCTATAGACTCAATTTCCTGGACTCTACAACTCAGTATTATTTATTTACTTTTTAAAAATGATTTGCACAATTTGCCTTCTTTTGTACATTGGTTGTTTGTCAGTGTTTGTTATTTATCGTTTTTCATAAATTCTATTGTTTTTCTTTATTTATCTGCAACTGCTTGCAAGAAAATTAATCTCAATGTAGCGTATAGTGACATATATGTACTTTGATAATAAATTTACTTCAAACTTTGAGCTTTTATATTCGACACCTTGACCAATGAAAGCATGTATGCCATACCCCTTCCTTACCATTTTCAAATTACAAGGGATTTATCCTTCTGTACATTAATACTCCTCAGCGTCTTGTCATTTCTGTTTACTTTCATCTTGCATTTGACCATCCAAAGTCACACCTATCCAGGTGGTCCAAGTGATCCATAACATGCTAAATGATGATCCTCCTAACTTTCCATAACTTTGCCAATTTTTGCATCATCTGCAAATATTGTTGCATCACTCAAAATCTTGAAATTTCCCTTATAAATTTCTGCTGAATGCAATTGGGCTGGTTTTTATAAAGGTGGTTGCTTTCTTCCACAGCGAAAACCAGGTTGCAGTCAGTAAAGGGACATTATCAATTGAGCTGGATCTTTGTCCATGTAGATTCTCTGCACTACACAAAAATAACAGATCAGGTTTGTTTTGGGATGGACTTCAAACTCTCAAAGGCAGTGGACCAGACTTGGGTGATATACTAAACTTTCACATTTGTTCATAAATAGAGTAACTTCTTCTAAATTAATATTACATCTAGAATATTTCCTATTTACTATCATAAACTTTCACGCCATACTCCTTCTCCACCTGAAGCCAATGGTTTCTACCCCGTTCTATTTCAGTCCTGACGATGGGTTTCAGCAGAAAACATTAAATGTTTATTCCCCTCCATAGATGCAGTCTGACCGGCTGAGTTCCTTCAGCATTTTGTGTGTTGCTCTTTCATATTTATAACCCCTTTTATAGTTTTCAGAGAAGTAGGTTTAAGGGCAGACAACTTATTTGCTCCTAGGCTGTGGATGGATATGATGATGAGAGCCTGGTAGCCCCTAATTTTGCAGCTTCACCATTTACTAGCTGGAAAAGAATGAGAAAAAGATAGGCTGAGATAGCTTCAGGACAATAAAATGATCTTCACCATACTGCTGCTTAAATGCTTCCTTCTGTAACAAATTCACTACCAGCTCCATTTTGAATCTATACCTAGGATGCCAAGAAGAAAATTGTTGTGGAATTGGGAAGACTGCAAGGTCATGGATGGATTTAATGTGGTCCTGTACCTGTCAATAAGACTTGATACAAGCCAAAGAATCATTAACTGGTTAAATCTTGGGGTTCACAAGTTAACCTTCCTCACCAACTATTCCCCACCAGCTGATATCAACCAGATCATTATGACCTGAATAAATCACTGAAAGTGAATCAAGTTACCATCCATTTCCCTTCTCTCTTTAATTCTCTCATGATTAATAAGGAAATGTTGATTAGTTATAAATACATGAAATGGCCAATAAAAAAAAGACTGGTAAGATTCTTCCTGGCATAATGTCTGGTAAAGTAAGTGTGTGTGTGTGTGTGTGTGTGTGTGTGTGTGTGTGTGTGTGTGTGTGTGTGTGTGTGTGTGTGTGTGTATCAGTGTGTTTATATGTGTGCGTGTCTCTGCGTGTGTGATTATGTGAGTGTGCTTATGTGTGCGTGTGTGATTATGTGAGCATGTTTATGTGTGTATGTGTGTGTGAGTGTTTACATGTGTGTATGTATGTGATTATGTGAGAGTGTGTATCTGTGTGTTTGTAATTGGGAGGGTGATCAGTGGATGATGGAAGAGGGGCCAGGAAACATAGAGTAACTGCTTTTGAAAGGAGATGTAGCATTTTTTCACGTACGTGTTCAGAGTTGCCAATCCCAGATGGGCAATTGACAATAACTACAGAATTGAACTTAGGCTGGGACACTGCATTGACCAGATACTCCACAGCAATCCTGACATCCCTCTGAAGAAAGGAAAGATATCAAAGTATTTTGGCAGCACTATTACACCTCAGGGTGATGGAGTTCAGAGTTCTATCCTGGCTTCCTCTGTAAGGAGTTTGTACGTCCTCCCTGTGGAATGTAAGGGTCCTCCCCAGGAGCTCCGGTTTTCTCCCACAGTCCAAAAATGTATAGGGTAGGCTAATTTGTCATTGTAAATTGTTCTGTGATTGGGTTAGGCTTAAATCAGGGCTATTGGGGTTGCTAGGTAGCAAGGCTCGAAGGCCCAGAGGGATTTATTATTCTGTGCTATACCTCTAAATAAAGGTGGATATTTGCTAACTTGTCTCCAATATTTTGGGTGACTTCCTGGTTCCTGCTTTCAAAGCACCATCAGCTAAGAGTCCTTGAATAACCCAAAAATGATTGGATTTCTGTTCCCAAGAATTGCAGTTGAGGCTACAGTCACAAATTCAGATGCTGATGAAGGAGTCGATTCAGTATTTTATTTTATTAAGAGATATCGCACAGTAACAGGCCCTTCCAGCCCAATGAGAACATGCCACCCAAATACTCCCATTAATTTACTAACCCGTACAACTTTGGAAAGTAGGAGGAAACTGGAGCACCCAGAGGAAAGCCATGTAGTCACAGGGAGAACGGACAAACTCCTTAACGACAACAGTGGGAATTGAGATTGGATCACTGTCCTGTAATAGTGTTGCATTAACTGCTACTCTACTGTGCTGCCCATGTTGAATAACTATCAAAGTTACCAAATTGTACTCATAACTTGCATTTTCTGAAGTACCATTATAGGCCTCTAATTAATACTCAGAGAAATTAACCAGCTCATTGCTGAGTCCATCCGCTGAAACAAAGATCTGTTTTGGTGCTACAATCTGTTCCGATAGGCGGATTGTTTTGTAGCGTAGCATCACCACCTGTTGGCGTTATGACAGGTGTAAAATCATGACTTGATTTTAACCAGTTTCTGCTCTGTTGCTTGTCATTATGAATCCTTTTCTTGACATGCTCTTTATTTTTATTTAACTTTGAGATTTTTTTTTCTTTAAGCACTTGGGGGATTTTAATCACAGCAGACAAGCCTGAGTGGTTTCTAATGTTGCATAAAAGCAGGCAAATCGAGCGTGTTAATGGGAGGTCTGGTTTCAGCTAACTCACTCTCTCTGTAACCAGAGGACGATGAGCCAGCGCCTGTGAGGCAATCTAGGGTTCAAATGTATGAAAGAAAGAGCCTTAAGCTGGGAATATTTCCACTAATGACCAATGGCTGTAGTACATTACACTGCATTTTATACTGAGCTAAACCGCAGAGGGTACTCTCTATCTTTTATTTCCTTTCTTACAACGTTTTTCTGAAGTACATGTTCCAATACATGTTGCTAATAGCATTATCTATAACCCATCTTCGATCATGTATTCCTTCCCCTCTCTCCGCCTTCTTACTTTGGTTTCTTCCCCTTTCCTTTTCAGCCCTGATGGAGGGCCTCAACCTGAAATGTCGATTCTTTATTCCTTTTCATAAATGCTGTCTGACCTGCTGAGGTCCTGCAACATTTTGTGTGTGTTATTCTGGACTTCCAGCATCTGCAAAATTTCTTGTGTACCTATGACTCAGTTGTTTGGTGACAGGTGTTCTCTGGATTAAAGTACGGGGACACGTCCGCTTTGCGCTGGTGGAATGATGGGAATACTTACTCATATTCAACTTATCCACATCACTACTGACACACTTACCTGCAGGTTTCAAAGCCATTATTTCCAGGTTGCCAAGCAATGGGGAGAAAAGACACCAATGTCTGGAAGGAACAAGGCAGTTGAAAAGTCATTTAAAGATATGCAGAGGTTTGTTCTCTTACCCATAAAAGGGGGTCTCTTACCCGTAAAAGGGGTCAAATAACCTCTCCTCATTACCATGAAGTTCCCATTTGGAACTTGCAATTGATAGCTTCCTCTGATAAGTTGGCAAAGTTGCCATCTTTCAGGATCAAACCCTTCACCCATATTTGTCAACAATGGAAAATGGTGGCCAATGGGACAAGGGAATCTTGCCTGGTAGAGGCCAGAAGTAATACATCTATTGACCATTGCATCTAACTCTAGAGCAGGGGTTTTCCCAACCTTTTTTATGTCATGGATCCTTACCATTAACCAAGAGGTCCATGGACTCCAGGTTGGGAAACCTACTCTAGCTGTCCGAGGAAATAAACCGGTGGTTCACTGGGTTTGTAAAAGAATGGTTATTGAGAGAAATGAGATCACAGTGATCCTATTGTGGGCTTAAACTCATCCTCATTCAGTGCGAACCCACAGGATGGAGTATTTGTGCATGGTGCTGGACAGGGGATCAGGAAGGAAAGAAATTCTTAAATTGAAAATTAATGTACATTAACTGGAATGATGACATGCTAATAGATAGGAGCGCAGGCTGCAATAAGTATATTGGGATTCTGCAACAGGATGTGCATAGGTTGGATTATTGAGTAAAATCTTGCTAAATGGCATTTAATGTGAGGAAGTGTGAGGTCATGCTCTTTGGTAAGAGGAATCAAAATCCTTATTATTATCTAAATGGAAAAATGAGACATAGAAATGGACTTCAGAGGCATCTAAGTGCTCTTGTGTGTGAATCTCAAAAAGAAGGAAAAATATATTTTGTTTTTTTATCGTAACAGGCTTGGAGTTCAGAAATAGAATTTGTTTTAATTATTGGTGAGACTGCCTCCGAGTAATCTTTGCAGCTTTAGGCCTTTCATTTAAGAAAAGACAAAACTGAATGAGTACCACTTTGGATACCTTTTGAGAGAGGAAAGTTCAAGAGGTCAGTTCTCTGGCTCTGCAGCTATAACATATAGGAGCAGAAGTAGGCCATTTGGCCCATCAAGTCTGCTTCGCCTTTCAATCATGGGCTGATCCAATTCTTCCAGTCAGTCCCATTCCCCTGCCTTCTCCCCATACCCTTTGATGTCCTGGCTAATCTAGAACCTACCTATCTCTGCCTTAAATGTACCTCATGACTTGGCCTCCACAGCTGCTCGTGGCAACGGATTCCACAGATTTACCACACTCTGACTAAAGTAATTTCTCCGCAAGAAAAGCAGAAGGAAAGCAGGTTGAACAAGCCATTTTGGTGATGGGGGATTCATTATTTTGGGGAATGAGATTCCTGGATGGTACGTTGCCGCCTGGGTGCCTGGATCCATGACATCTCAGATTGAGTCCTCAGCATTTTTAAGTGGGAGGTTGAACAGCGAGTGGTCATGTTCCATGTAGCTACCAAAGACTTAGGCAGGAGAGTAATAAGGATCTACCAAGGGAGTTAAGTGCTAAGTTAAAGGACAGGAGCTCCAGGGATGTGATCTTAGGATTGCTACCCATGCCATGTGCCAGAGAGGTCAGAAGTACAAAGATTAAACATGTGTCTATGGAGTTGGTTTGCATCTGAGCTGGAGAGGACTAATAGACAAGCGAGAAGGTTTACTAGTGCTGCAAGGTGAGGTTTAAACTAGAGTTGCAGGGGGATGGGAACCAGAGTGTCAGAACAAATATTGGAGAGATTGTGGAGACAGACCTCAGACAAAGTCGGAAATGAAAAGTTTGAGCACGATGCGACCAATTTCCCAAGCTGTGTACTGCATAATTCATTTTAAATCTTTTTTCATTGATTTAAAAAAATATGTGGAGACAAATACAAATCAGAGAAGTTATATCAAATTCATATCTCAATAAAAGTACAAACAAAAAAGGAGTGTACACTGTCAAAATCATATATAGTATAATATTGAGCTAATAAATAAAAGGAACCACAACTCCTCTTAATAATTCAAAAAAAGACTCAAAATTGCTATTATTGAGAAGGAAAAAAACCTACTAAACTAACCTAAAACAAAAAAAAAGAAGACTGGGCATTCCATTTGAGGATATAATTACAAAAAAAGGGGGAAAATCCTTCCGGTCAAATCTGAAACATCACGGAGAAAAAGAAAAAAGGTTACCTGAAAGTGTGAAAAAAAGTGAAAAGGAAGAAAATTTAAATCATGTGAAAATATTGAATGAACGGTCGCCAGGTTTGCTCAAATTCAAAAGATGTATCAAACATCAGACTCCTAATTCTCTCCAAGCTTAGACACAACATAATGGAGGAGATCCAAAAAAAACAGTAGGTGGATGAGGATCTTTCCAATACAACAAAATAGCTCTCCTAGCCAATAAAGTTGAAAAAGCTATAATACATTGAGTGGAAGTAGAAACATTTCCTGCTTCCTTTGGAGTGATCCCAAAGATTGCCATAAGTGAATTAGGTTGTACTGCATATTTCAATGTAAGAAGTATCATAGGAAGGACAGATGAGCTCAGAGCATGGATCAACATCTGGAATTATGATATTATAGCCATCAATGAGACTTAATTGCAGGAGGGACAGGACTGGCAAATCAATATTCCAGGGTTCTATTGCCTTAGACGCGACAGAGTGGGAAAGATTAAAGGAAGGGATGACATTGCTTATCAGGGAAAATGACACGGCACTGCTCATTCAGGACAGACTGGAGAACTTGTCTAGTGAGGCGTTATGGGTGGAAATGAGTAATAAGAAAATATAACTATGTTAAGTGTGACCATGTGAGCTATCTTAGAGACCACCCAACAGTCCTAGGGAGTTACAAGAAAAAATTTACAGAGAGATCGCAGACTGCTACAAGAAACATAGGGTTGCTATAGTAGTTGATTTTCACTTTGCACATATTGACTGGGACTCCCAAGCTGTAAAAGGACAAGATGGGATAGGGTTTGTCAAGTTTGTTCATGAAAGTTCCCTTAATCAAGTCAAGTCAAGTCACTTTTTATTGTCATTTCAACCATTACTGCCGGTACAGCACACAGTAAAAATGAGACAACGTTTTTTAGGATCATGGTGCTACATGAAACAATACAAAAACTACACTGAATTACGCAAAAGCAAATCAGAAAAAATTACACTAGACCATAGACCTATCCAGGACTACATAAAGTACACAAAACGGTGCAGGCATTACAATAAATAATAAACAAGACAATAGGCACAGTCGAGGGCAGTAAGTTGGTGTCAGTCCAGACTCTGGGTATTGAGGAGTCTGATAGCTCAGGGGAAGAAACTGTTACATAGTCTGGTCAGGAGAGCCCGAGTGCTTGGGTGCCTTTTCCCAGGTGGCAGGAGGGAGAAGAGTTTATATGAGGGATGCATGGGGTCCTTCATAATGCTGTTTGCTTTCCAGATGCAGCGTGTGGTGTAAATGTCTGTAATAGCGGGACGAGAGACTCCGATGATCTTCTCAGCTGACCTCACTATCCTCTGCAGGGTCCTGCAATCCGAGATGGTGCCATTTCCGAACCAGGCAGTGATGCAGCTGCTCAGGATGCTCTCAATACAACCCCTGTAGAATGTGTTGAGGATGGGGGGGGGGGGGTGGGAGATGGACTTTCCTCAGCCTTCGCAGAAAGTTGAGACACTGCTGGGCTTTCTTTGCTATGGAGCTGGTGCTGAGGGACCAGGTGAGATCCTCTGCCAGGTGAACACCAAGAAATTTGGTGCTCTTAACGATCTCTATTGAGGAGCCATCGATGTTCAACATATCAGTACAGCAAAAATCAGTACATAGAGGTCCCAATGAGAGAGTGTGTGATAATTGATCTACTATTATACTATTAGAGAATGAGACAGGACAGGTGACAAAAGTTTGTGTAGGGGAACACTTTGCATCTAGTCATCACAATGCCATTAGTTTCAAAGTAAATATGCAAAAAGATAGGTCTGGTTTATGGGTTGACCAAAATTGGAGGAAGGCCAATTTTGATGGTGTCAGAAAGGATCTGGCAAATGTGGATTGGGATCTGTTTACTGGCAAAAGTGTTCCTGGTAAGTTGAGGGTGGCCTTCAAACGTGAAATTCTGAGAGTACAAAGCTTGTATGTGCCCGTCATAATAAAAGGTAAAGATAACAGGTGTAGGGAACTTTGGTTTTCAAGAGATACTGAGGCCCTGGTTAAAAAGAAAAAGAGGTACAAAGCAGGTGTAAGCAGATAGGAAAAAATGAGGCACTTATGAAGTACAAGAATTGAAAGAGAACACTTTTGAAAGTAATCAGGAGGGCTAAAATAAGGCATGTAGTTGCCCGAGCAGAAAAGGTAAAGGTGAATACTATGAGATTCTACAAATATGTTAAGAGCAAAAGGATTTGCAAGGGGAAATATATTTCTGCTGGAAGATCAGAATGGTAATCCATATGTGGAGCCAAAAGAGATGGGGAAGAACTTAACTAATTGTATTTACTGTAAATAACTGTATTTACTCAGAAGATGGACATGGAGTCTACAGAAGTGAGGCAAAACTGCAGTGACTTCATGGACCCTATACAGATTACAGAGGAGGAGGTGTTTGCTGTCCTGGGACAAATTAGGGTGGATTGATCCCCAGGGCCTGACAAAGTGTTCCATGGACCTTGTGGGAAGCAAATGCAGAAACTGACGGGTCCTAACAGAGATATTTAAATGATCCTTACCGCCATGTGAGGTACCAGAGGATCGTAGGATAGCCAATGTTGTTCCGCTGTTTAAGAAAAACTGTAAGTTATAGGTGGTGACTCTGACGTCATTACAGGGAAAGTTATTCTAAGGGACCGGATGCATATGTATTTGGATAGACATGGACTGATTAAGGATAGTCAGTTTGACTTTGTGCATGGTAGGTCATGTTTAACCAATCTTATAGAGTTTTTCGAGAAAGTTACAAGGAAAGTTGATGAAGGCAAGGCAGTGGGCATTGTCTACACAGACTTCAGCAAAGCATTTGACAAGGTCCCACATAAGATGTTGGTCAAGAAGGTTCAGTTGCATGGCATTCAAAGCGAGGTAGTAAATAGCATTAGACATCAGCTTTGTGAAAGAAGCCAGAGAGTGGCAGCAGATGGCTGCCTCTCTGACTGGAGGCCTGTGACTAGTGGAGTGCTGCAGGGAACAGTGCTGGGTCCGTTGTTATTTGTGTGCTAGACCAAAGGGATCTGGGTTCAAAGTTTGTTGAAAGTGGCATCACAAGTAGATAAGGTATTAAAGAAAGCTTTTGGCACATGGCCTTCATAAATCAAAGTACTGAGTACAGGAGATGGGATGTTATGTTGAAGTTGTATAAGACATTGGTGAGGCCTAATTTGGAGTATTGTCTACAGTTTTGATCACCTACCTACAGGAAAGATGTAAGCAAGTTCGAAAGAGTACAAAGAAAATTTACAAGGATGTTGCTGGGTCTGAGGACTTGAGTTATAAGGAAAGATTGAATAGTATGAGACTTTATTCCTTGGAATGTAGAAGATTAAGAGAAGATTTGAGAGGGGTATACAAAATTATGAGGGTTATAGATAGGTTAAATGTAAGCAAGCTTTTTCCACTGAGTGTGGGTGGAACTATGACGAGAGGTCATGGTTTAAGTGTAAAAGGTGAAGCGTTTAAGGAAAACATGAGAGGAAACATCTCCACTCAGATGACTATGGGAGTGTGAAATGAGAAGCCAGCACAAGCAATGCATGTGAGCTCAACTTCAATATTTGCGAGAAATTTAGATAGGTACATGAATGGTAGAGATATGGAGGGCTGTGGTTCTAACGAGAGTAGGCCGTTCAAATGGTTTGGCGTGGACTAGATGAACCTACCCTTGCTCCTAAATTGTAGGGTCATTATAGATATTTGTTGCGACTATCACTGGCAGAGGTTACCAAAATTAATATGGCTAAATGGGAAGGAATAGCCCTCCAGAGAATGTCTGAACACCTCTACCCAAAAACAACCCAACCATGGCTAATTCCATCACCCTTCCATTTACAAAGCTGATAAAAATTCCCCTTAACTTTTTCCTTGACCCAGCTTACTGCTGGAAGTCTTCCAATGTCACCAGTCGGAGACCTCTGCAGTGCTTGATTTTTGCCTCTGCTCTTGCCAACCATGGAAGACAAAAATATCCAGTGGCCCTGCGGCTGTCGAATGGCATCTGTTGGACTTGCACCACAAATCCTGGGCTTCCCGTCCTCAAATGGTGATCTCTCCCCAAGTGATGAAATAATTCCGGTGAAAGCATTGTGAATGTCTTGTGTTACTTCTTCTGTTAATTGATTAACTCACTAAAAAATAAACTGAGTGAATGTAAAATCTTATGCCATGAGTATGCTGCTTTTACTAATAAGTAGTAAAAATTTATCTTTTCTTGTTGGCTGGATGGCTCCCAGCTGCCCAATGTTTGAATGCAGTACTGCAGTCACAGAAATACTCTAGTGAATAGATATTAATTATACTTAAAATATTTTTCACTATTCCATTACGTAAGTACACAGGTAGGAGAAATTAATCAGAATTCGTTTTTTTGTCAGTAATGGTATTATGAGGTCTAACTAGGCTACAGAGATGTCCTATATACAGCCACTCTGTCAGAAAGATCTACCACAATTTAGCCACTAGTAGGAATAAAGAACAGATCTACTGGGATTGGCTTTCACTTTTACTTCCTCTTATGAATATGAGCCAAGAATATCTTCTGGCTATTTGCACCCTTCCTTGAAAGGAAAAGTAAAAATAATACTTGGTATATGTTTTTCACAGTTAAGTTCATAAGAGCTTTCAAATCGCTTTCCAGCCAATAAACAACTTCTGAATTGCAATCCCTACCAAAATGTGAAAAACATGATATTCAATTTGTGCAGTGTGCTCATAGGTAGTGATGTGATAACCATCAGGTAATCTGCTTTTAAGCATTAGTAGGGGAAAAATTGGCAGAATAGCAGGGAGAATACAAACCTTTTTTCAAAGTGATGTCAATGGATTTCTTGCATCCTCCTGAGTATGTTGACAACCCCTGGATTTTATGCCTTCTGATTCGTATTCAAATTCAGTTTCAGATTAGCCCATTGTCACGTACACCAGGGTGCAATGAAATGCCTTGCTTGCATGAAGCTCACAGTGTAAACAGCATACTCTACATGGTAACAATAAATACAATAATATATGCAGCGACAAGCACAGAACTACAGAATGGTACAGTAATTCAATTTGATATCGTAGGAAAAGAAAGCTAAAAAAATTGGAATGGCCAAGAGAGGGAGAAATAAGAGTCTGAGAACATGGCAGCGCCACTGGGCAGGGGATGTGAAAGATGTGATTTGTTTAAAACTCTGATAGCCTAGTGGAAGAATTTGATCTTGATTCAGGTGTTTTGGGCTTTCAAGCTCCTCCTTGAAGAGAGAATATTTTTTTCTCTTTTAAAGCCCATGATTGAATGGCGGAGCCACTCGATGGGCCGAATGGCCTACTTCTGCTCCTATACCTTGTGGTCTTATGGTCTTAAAGATGTCACCTCAATAGTTCGTTATGTGCTGTATCATATGATGTTGGTGATCATGGTCTTTGCGTGAACATGATTGTTCTTGGCAAATTTTTCTATGGAAGTGGTTTGCCATTGCCTTCTTCTAGACAGCATCTTCAGTATTCTTCAGAGAACATCTCCCTGGCATCAGTGGTCACATAACCAGGATTTGAGTTATGTGCCAGCTGCTGACATGACCATCTGCTTCCATGGCTTCATGTGACTTTGATCAGAGGGCTAAGCAGGTGCTACACCCTGCCCAAGTACGTTGGCTCGCAGGTACCTTGAACCTCCTTTAGTAGAGACCAAACTCCACCCTTCCAACTATACTCAATAAAAATGCCAGTATAAGATTGATGCTGAAGTCCCTGGAATTGAGTGATCATCTGAGTGAGAAATGAGAGGGCTATTCACTACCATACAATTGACGCATTCATTATATGTCAGACCTCTGGAATGGCAATGTGATACATCATTGTTTCCTTTACACTATCTTAGATTCTCCAACCTTCTCCAGACCTACTGTACCTCCCAAACACTCCATTCCTGGCCTGTTTTGCTGATAATTTAATTGGCCACTCTAATCTGGGTCTTGTTGATAATGATGTGGGGAGAATAAATTCCAGCTAGTATAGGATTGTTGCAAATGATGGTGTGTGAAGATTTGTGATTTTAAGAGCATGTTTCTCTGCTTTCTGACTCCCTAAGTTTGGATGAATTAAAGAATCTGGGATATTCCATGGGATTGGGGGGCTGGAACAGATCACAGGTGAAGAGGAGGGTGAGGTTGTGGAGGGGCTTAAAAACAAGACTGAAAATTATTAGATTTAGTCATTGCTTATCAGGGAGCCAATTTGGGTTTGTAAGCACTGGAGCAATGGGTGAGGAAGAGATGATGTGGTTAAACCAAAGAACCGCAGTGCTAACAAACATCAGAGCAGAAATGAATAATGGTTGATACCATGGGTTAACAGTACACTATGTAAATTCCAGTCCAGCTGAAGGACCGCAGCCCAAAATATCGACTGTCTATTAACCTCCATAGATGATGCCTGACTTGTAAATGCTTGTGTGGTGCATGTTTTGTGTGTTCTTCGTAAACATAAGGTTCTGTCTTGCTTTTGAATGGTAACATCTCAAATTCACTCATAACCTGCTCCATTTGAAGGCATGACTATTACTGTCTGGGTTTGGTCAGGAGTTCTGGTTTCTGCCACATCTCATGGATGTGTTGCTAGATTAACTGGCTACTCTAACTTTGTTTTTTACTGTAGGCAAGTAGCATGGAGTAGAAGGGTAATAGCATTTATCTATTTTATTTATTTAGTGATACAACACAAAGTAGGCCCTTCTGGCCATTTGAGCCATCCTGCCCCAGCTATCCCCAACAAACCCGATTAACGGTAATCTCATCACAGGACAATTTGCAATGACCAATTACCCTACACTGTACATCTTCGAACTGTGGGAGGAAACCAAAGGACCCAGACATAACCCACGCATTCCGCAGGGAGGACATACAGAGACTCCCTATAGGAATTGAACTCCAAACTCTGGAAAGCCCCAAGCTGCAACAGCATGGCGCTAACTGCTGTGTTTCCATGTCGCCATGAGTAGATACGTGAGAGCAAGAGAATAATTTACAAGAGGCAGGAAAACAAGGAAGGGACTGACTGAATTGCTCTTCCGGGAGCCAGCAGGCAGCCAATGGGCTGAACAATCTCCTTCCATGCCATAATAAGTAAGTAAGCTCAGTTTAATCCAAAACAAAGTCACTCTATGCCAACCACAGAATTACAGCCTTGGATGGATTTAATTTACTTCAATATAAAAGTAACATTCAATTTCCAAGATTACTGTAAATACTTATAAAACTCTACCCTCTCGAACAGGTGAAAATCATAGGCTTCTGATGTCAAGACTATAATTTGGATGACTCTAGCAGAAAGCTTACAGGTCTTGAACTCTTCAACATGCTGCAGAGAAAAGCATGAACAGATTGAATCTGAAAGAGGTTCTTCAGCAAATGGCAAATATCAAGGTGCCCTCATAACAAACAGTTGCCTACAGTCAACACACACAAAATGCTGGGGTATGTCAGCAGGCCAGGCAGCATCTATGGAGAAGAGTACAGTCAACATTTCGGGACAAGACCCTTCATCTCTATCCTGCCGAAGGGTCTTGTCCCGATACGTCGACTGTACCCTTTTCCATAGATGCTGCCTGGCCTGCTGATCTACCCCAGCATTTTGTGCGTGTTTCTTAAATTTCCAGCATTGGAAGATTTTCTCTTGTTTGTAATTGCCTGCAGCCCTTCAGCTGCAGCATCTGATTCTACCTAGGGCCCTCATTCAATAAAACTGCATCGGAACATGGGGAGGGGGCTGGAGCTGGGGGCAGGAATAAAATTCCGATAGCTGAAGAAAGTAGGTAGTTCCTAGAAATTTGAAATAAAAAATGAAAATGCTGGAAGTTTCTGCAGCAAGAATGGGGAGAGAAATTCAGCCAATGGCTGAGGGCAATAATCTTTCTTCACCACTGGTAAGAGGACGAACTCAGGCCGAGAAGGTGGAGGGATTGAGAGAACAAAGAAAGCATCCCTATAAACACAAGAGAGTTTGTAGAGTCCTAAAGAAAGGCCTCAGCCTGAAACGTTGACTGTTCGCTCTTTTTCCACAGCTGCTGCCTGACCTGCTGAGTTCCTCCACCATTCTATCTGTTGAGATTTTGTAGATGCTGGAAATCTAGTGTAACACACACAAAGTGCTAGGCAGCCTCCAACACAATGACATGAACATTGATTTCTCCAGCATCCAGAAATTTTTCCTTCCTCTCCCTACATTCCTTTTCCATTCCCCATTCCGACTCCCCTTTTAACCCTTCTCCCCACCTGCCCATCTGCTCCCTCTGGTGCCCCTCCTTGTTCCCTTTCTCCCATGGTTCACTAGGCTGTCTTATCAGATTCCTTCTTCTTCAGCTCTTTACTCTTTCCACCTATCACCTGCCAGCTATACTTCTTCCTCTTCCCCACCTTCTTATTCTGGCTTCTTCCTCTTCCCTTCCAGTCCTGATGAAGGGTGTCAGCCCGGAATGTCAACTCTGTATTTCTCTCCATAGATGCTGCCTGGTGTGCTGAGTTCCAGCAGCATTTTATGTGTGTCATTGATAGGGTGGAATCAAGAGAAAATGAACAACACAGACTAGTGCTGACAAGCAAAAGTTAATGAAAGCTTGCTAATGGCACTTTACCAGTCAGGAGGAAGTCTAAACAGAGTGAGGATGAAAGGAAAAGAATAAAAGCTGTGAGATACAGAACTCTGATATAAAGGGAAACGTTGGGACAACCCAACAGGTTAGGTTGCACCCCTGCTCAGACAAAAACTGAGCCACAGAAAAGCAAGCCAGGGTCTGGAAGGAAACACACTGCAAATGCTGGAAGTCCCAAATAAAAGAAGAAAATGTTGGAAATTCTTTGCAGTTGGGCAGCGTCTGCGCAGAGAGAAACAGACTGAACAATTCAAATCAGAGACCCTTCGTCAGAAATGAATTTCCCATAAGAGTCATAGTTGTTCAGCACAGAAGCAGGCCTTTAGGCCTTCTTCTCCAGCCCTTTACTTTTCCTACCCACCTAGCTTCACCCATCACCTTCTAACTATCCCCCTTCCTGTCCTGGCATCTTTCTCCTTCCTTTCCAGTCCTAATGAAGGGTCTCAGCCTGAAATGTTGACTGTTTATGTTGACTGTTCTATGGATGCTGTCTGAGTTCCCTCTGCTTTTTGTGTGTATTCCTGTAGATCTTTCACATCCATTGCTGAATTTTCTGCCCTTCTACAGCACTCTTGTATCCTGTATTCTTACGTCTCTCTAAATAACGTTTGAACACAACTGAATCCACCGCCATATCTCAGCTGTCAACCATTCTCTGTGTAAAAACTTACCTCTCAGATCACCCTCAAAATTCCCATCTCTTACTTTAATCCTATGCTCTGCTATTTTTGGACATTCTTACAATTGAAAAAAAATCATATATTTTCAGTGTGCTAGAAGGAGCGCTTACCTGTAATATTGGACAATTAGCTGGTGTGTCATTGTAACCTAGCAATTAGCATAAACACTATTAGAGTGCCAGCATCCTGGGTTTAATTCCTATCACAGCTGTCAGAAGTTTGTATGTTCTCCCTGTGACCACATGGATTTCCTCTGTATGCTCTTGTTTCCTTCTGTATTCCACAGGTTAGTGGGATAATTGGCCACATAGGTGTAATTGGCAGAATGTCCTCATTCACCTGGAAGAGCCTGTTTCCATGTTGTGTCTCTAAATTTTAAAAAAGCCATTAAATTGCTCATGGTGTGTCTGAGTTCATGTTCTCCCTTTTACCTAGCTCAATGTTCCTGACACCTTGATA
Organism: Hypanus sabinus; assembly: GCF_030144855.1. NCBI lineage: Eukaryota > Metazoa > Chordata > Chondrichthyes > Myliobatiformes > Dasyatidae > Hypanus > Hypanus sabinus. The sequence continues at coordinate 22,399,311 of NC_082713.1, read as the reverse complement.
GCTCCGGCTCAGTTGGTGCCCCTCTCACCCCTGTGAGTTCTGTGTCCAAATCTCATTCCAGATATTGGAACTGAAGCATCATTGTATCGCCAAGGGAGTACTACACTCTAGTAGTTGAGTGAGCCCTCTTCTGCTTTCTCAAGATGGAAAAGATCACACAATTTTAATTCAAAGACAAGGATAGTAATTATCTTTAATGACCAGGTGAGTAGTTAACCCTCAATCAATGCCAATGATATGAGTTGCTGTTATTGGGAGCTTCCAATGCAGAAATTGGATTGCAGCTTTTTCTATGTTACTACATTATCTGTTTAAGAAAAGTCTTGGGATGTCCATAAATTGTGAACAATGCAACCCATTCGCTCTGACAAAGGTGTGGGTTCAAGGGTGGACAATCTTATTGTTGATGACGAGTGGCAATACTTATTGTGTGAATTGGGGAGTAGGGTGGAGGTGTGAATGAGGCCATTCTGCCAATTACACCTACGTGGCCAATTATCCTATGAAGAAGGTGCAGAAAATTTCAGTTTGCAGGTTTATGTCTCAGGGGAAATAGGAAAAATGGAAGGTTTGTGTAAATGGTTGGCAAAAAACTCAACTAGACAAAAGGTTTGTTTCCATGTGATATTTGCGTATGACTCACTGAGGAAATGCAGTTGGGACCAGGGTTTGGGGGCACTGCTCAGGGAGAGAGTTGGTCAGAATGATCATGCCTAGAGAGAAGAGGAAAGGTTATTGAGCAGGGAGTTGGGAGGTATTTTTTATTTGCACAAGGTAATGGAGTAGTAGAAGTGTGGTCAGTCGAGTTGAGTATGAACTTCTCCTAAGGGATTGTCTTTTGGTGGCTGCACAATCTGATGTTTTCTTGGATGGAAACAGAATACATTAGGTGCAGCTTCTTGTGCTTTGCTGGCATAGAAATGAGTGTTCACAACTTTTCTGGTCATATTCTTGTCAATAATTCACAATTTTGCCAGGTTACCAGCATTCTGAAAAGGACAGACACATGGCTCATTCTCCACTAGGCTTAATGGCTTTCAATCGCACAAATTGAAAAAAGAAATGGCCAGTTTCTGCAGAGTTTCACATAACTGGTCTCAAAATCAGCAGATTTATAGTAGTAGAATCGCGATCATTGGAGTCTATTAATAGGTCCCTACGTGGCCATAGAGGCCAATCCAGGATCCATATATTCTGCTGCAATGTAGTGACTGCGGTGGGGTCTTTTTGTTGTCCAGTCTCTCCCTGCACAGCTGCCACTTGTTCTCTGAGGCACAGTGGAGGTCACTCTTGTAGTTGCAGCTCCCTCTTGAACAGATTTCCTCCAGGTGTATCTGTTGAGTGCAATGTCTTCCCAGCTTTTAGATGTAATGTTGAATTTCTTCAGGCTGGTTTTGATTTGATCTTTGAAGCATTTTCTTTGCCCACCAGAGGCTCACTGATCTTCCTTCCACTGTGAGTAAAGGATCTGTTTGGTGTAGAGAGGAACGCACAAATGAGGGTTAGTCTTTGGGATGGTCCAGGAAATGTTGAAGGTTTTCTACTCATCCAGTGATGAAAGTGAGATCCAGACCATCACCTGAATTTGTTGAAAGTGAAAGCACAATAGGTCAGAAAATAATAAGGTCACGTGATAAGCACGATGTTACTCAATCGATATCATTGCCCACTCAAAATGCCTCATTCCCACTGCCAGTTGGGGGAAGAAAAAAGGGAACAGGACAGGAAAGGATCAGGAAAATAGTGTTGGAATGGAAAGCAAGGATCATATCTTCTACAGGATGTGTTGAAGCAGAACATACACTCAATTATTACTTTATTATGTCCACCTAGATACCTGCTCATAATGCAAATATCTAATCAGCCAATCATATGGCAGCATTCAATGCATAAAGCATGTGGACATGGTCAAGAGGTTCAATTGTTGTTCAGACTAAACACCAGAATGGGGAAGAAATGTGATCGAAGTGACTTCAACCTGGAATGATTGTTGGTGCCAGAGGAGGTGGTTTGAATGTCTCAGGAACTGCTGATTCCTGGGAGGTTCATGCAAAACAGTCTCTAGAGGTTACAGAGAATTATGTGAAAAACAAAATACATCCAATGAGTGGCAGTTCGGTGGGGGGGAGGGGAATACCTTGTTAATGAAAGGGGTCAGAGGAGAATGGCCAGACTGGTTAAAGCTGACAGGAGGGCAACAATAACTCAAGTAACTGTGGTGTGCAGAAGAGTATCTCTGAATACACAACATGTTGAACCTTGAAGTAGATGGGCTATATCACTGGAAGGCCACAAACGTAACTCTGTGGCTGCTTTATTAAGTACTGGAGGTTCCTAATAGAGTGGCTACAGATTGTACGATGCTAATTTACAGGCATTTATCATTGTCAGCTTTAGTTTTACAAAATACCTTAAATTTCATCAGAGCTAAATCAATGTTTGTATTATGTTGTTAAACTGGTTTATTTCTAATTAAAAACAGCCAAGAATGCTGAAGAAGATAAATAACTTTATGGAGATTCCACTTAAAATACTATTACATGGCCGCTTTCAACAAGTTTGAATGAAGCCCTACGTTAATCCGTTACCATATCCAATAAAATGTCATGTGTGTTGACAGTTGTAACCTATGGCTTGTATCAAAGGGTGAACAACAGGGCACTTTCTCAAAGCAGGTTTCGGTAAAAAGACAGTCTTTGATCTGAGTGCCAAGCTACAACTGCAGGGTCTGAGTCATTTTGCAACAAACATCAGTGTATTTGGTGTTTCAGGAATAATGTTAATAGTATAAGGCAGGTTTAACTTGTTCCTTTGGGTAAAATTGAATGCCAAATAAAACTTCACTGTGGAACCTTCAATGCTGGAGATTCATTTTATTTTTACGTGTAGGTTGAAATGGATAGTGCAATGTATTATTTGCATCAAATCAAATCAGTGAGGATGGTGCTAGTGTTGCCACACTTCTGACTGCAATATGGCTTGTTCAGAAATCACTAACTTCTTTTCTTCGTATCATTTTATTAGAGATACAGTGGGAAACAGGCCCTTCTGGCTCAACAAGCCACACCATCTAGCAACCCACCTATTTAATTAATCCTAGCCTCATCAGGAGAATTTATAATAACCAATTAACCTATTAACTGCTACATCTTTGGACTATGGGAGGAAACTGGAGCACCCAGAGGAAACCCATCAGGTCACAGGGAGAATCTACAAACTCTTTATAGCACATAAGAAGTTATATACACAAGAGTTACATGCATACTCCTTATATCGAGGTGCTCCAGAGTTCAAAGCACCGGAAATGAACTCTGAATTCTGAAACCTCTTAAGCTCTAATAGCATTGCACTTTCCACTACTCTACCCTGACGCACCTAACTGCATGCCTTAAAAATGCTGGAGGAAACCAGAGCACCCAGAGGATATCTACATGGTCACAGAGAGAACATACAATCTACTTAGAGAGGACAATGGGAATTGAAGCGCAACCTTAGAGTTGGCCCTGAAAAGCATGGCACTAACCGCTATGCTACCATGCATTCCCTTGCCTTCTATTTAATCATTACTTTGTCCCCACTGGATTTCCTGCACCTTCTTCCATGTCACGCTATAGAAATTTCAATCTGAACATCCCAATCTGAATCTATTCCTCCTAATGAAGAGTATTGGCCCGAAGCATCAACAGTTTGTTCGTTTCCTTAGATGCTGCCTGACCTGCTGAGTTCCTCCAGCATTTTGTATGTTGAGGATATTCCTCTTCTATTCTTCCCACTCGCTTACAATCCATAGGCCTTTAAAAGCCAACTCTGGTGTCCATAGAATGAGATAATAAATAAAGTGATACTGCATTAATCATTTCAGGGAAGCATAAAGGTCCCTGTGCACTATTGTAGGTGTTGAAATATTTTTGCCAATATTTCTTCTCACAATCAACAATGTTAGAAACAGATTATTTGGTTGCTGTGCATGAATAGTCTGTTGTATGTCTGATATTTCTGTTTGTGACAACGGTTTGAGATGTACGTCATCAACAGTGAAGCACTTAGTGATATTCCAAGGTCGTGAAAGGTTTTAGAAATGCAAGTGTTTATTATATAAAATGTCATTGTATTGAAGCATGTAGAAACGGTCCACAGGACAAAGCAGTTAAAACATGTAGCCTTCTATGAGAAACCATACACTTTGTTTGTTTATCCATTAGAAGCTGTTGGAAGTATGATAGCACATCAGTAAGCAAAATGCTTTGATCAATGACTGGAGTTCAATTCCCTCCACTGTTTATAGGAAGCTTGTACATTCTCTTCTGCATGGGTTTCCTCCGGCTGCCATGGTTTCCTCCACATTCCCGGTGCATTTTCAGGGCTTAGCTCACACCTTTCCTTGTATCACGTCAACAATGAGTCACCTTAAGGTTCTCTTTTCATGCATGCTGGACATGCTTATATACAAGTGAGATCTCATCTTGCCATGTTAGAAAGTTGGAGATGCACGAGACTGCAGATGCTGGAACATTAGAACATAGAACAGTACAGCATAGTAGCAGGCTCCTCTGATTAACCAGGACATCAAAGGTTACTGAGAAGGCAGGATAATAGGTTAAGAGGGATAATAAATCAGCCATGATGGAATGGCGGGGAAGACAAAATGGGTTGAATGGTCTAATTCTGTTCCCATGTCGTGTGCTCTTATGGATAGCCAGATCATGTTTTTTATGTTGTGAATATTATTGCTCTGCCTTGGAAATAGACTTTGACTATGGGAAGGATATGGAAACCATAGAAAGGATGCAGAGGAGATTTACAAGGAAGTTGTCTGGATTGGAGAGCATGTCTCTTGAGAATAGGTTGAGTCTACTCAGCCCTTTTCCTTGGAGCGACGGAAGGTGAGAGGTGACCTGATAGACGTGCATAAGATGATGAGAGGCATTGATCGTGTGGATATTCAGGGTCTTTTTTCCAGGGCTGAAATGGCTAGCACAAGAGGGCACAGTTATAAGGTGCTTGGAAGTGGGTACAGAGGAGAAGTCAGGGTGAGTTTTTTACACAGACAGTGGTGAGTGCGTGGAATGGGCTGCCAGTGACAGTGGTGGAGGCGGATACAATAGGGTCTTTTAAGAGACTCCTGGATAAGTATATGGAGCTCAAAAAAATAAAGAGGAATGGGTAAGCCTATGTCATTTCTAAGGTAATGACATGGTTGGCACAACTTTGTGGGTTGAAATGCCTGTATTGTGCTGTAGGTTTTCTATGTTTCTCTGTATTTCCTATACATGGACCTCTTCACTTTGACTGACTTCCTTATTTTATACAGCTGGAATGATGTGGAGGCAAATGCTTTATTATTAGTCCTATTCCATGCCTCTCTATGTAGTGCAAAAATGGAAGCATTCTTTGACAAAATACTAGTACTAAGCACCTTCGGTGTTCTGCTGAATAAGAATAATTAATCAATTAATTATTTTGCATTTAAATAAATGATCTAGGAAGATACAGATCAAGAAGGTGCTCACACACAAAATGCTGAAGGGACTCAGCAAGTCAGACAGCATCCTCCAGCATTTTGTGTGTGTGTTGCTCGAGAGGTCCAGACACTGCAACATCTCTTATATTCAAGAAGATCCTCTGTTGGTCTTTTGGTCTAAGCGACATTGTCACTACACGAGGGTCAAGCACTTATCTATTGTATTTACCCCACGCCCTAGCCACTTTCCCCAGGTTATGTGGAAAAATAACTTGCAGAAAGCTTAACATAAGATCGGCACATGCTGGAACAGCTTAGCAGATCAGGCTGCATTTGTGCCTTTGGAAAGCAAATGTTTCAGCTAAGATCTGAAAGAAAAATAAAACAAATACATTAAGGTAGAACACAAAGTGGGAGAGGATAGTGATTGCCAGTTGAGCTTCTTTGTTGGTGTAATGTGTTGATAATGTTGTGAAGTCAGGCTGATGTTGTATGGTCTGCTCTACTGGGATATGCCCAGCAGAGCAGTACACACAAGTGGAGGGAAGAACTGAAGCATGACTAACTAGTCTTGATATAAAAAGAAAAAAAAAATAGCATTTTATCTGAGTTGGAGATTTCAAAACTGAATCCAAAAGCTGCAACATATGCAGAGGAAAAATGAGTTTTTCTTCCTCGAGTTTACGTTGGGATTGATTGTGTTAGGGTAGGAGGCCACATGTAGTGAGGTTGGAGTGGGATGGTGAACTAACATGGCAGGTAACTTGAATCTCAGGGTCATTCCTGTTGAAAAAGCACAGGTGAAAAATGGGGATCTCATTGAAACCTATTGAATATTGACAGGTTTAAATAGAATGGATGTTGGGAGGATGTGTCCTAACATCCTATAGTGGGGGAGTCTAGGACCAGAGGTTATAGCCTCAGAATACAGACATATCCCTTTAGAAAAGAGATGATGAGGAATTATTTTAACCAGAGGTTGGTGAATCTGTGGAATTTATTGCCACAGATGGCTGTGGAGGCCAAGCCATTGGGTATGTTCAAATCTGAGGTTGTTAGGTTCTTGATTAGTAAGGGTTATGAGGACAAGTCAGAAGAATGTGGTTGAGAGGGATAATATATCAGCAATGATGGAACTGGTGGAACAGATTTGATGGGTTGAGTGACCTAATTCTGCTCCTATGTCTTACAGAATGGTCTTATGTGATCCCAAAGGCCTACAACACGTGCAGAGGAAAAATAGGGAGTTCTTCCTTGAGTTTACGTTGGGCCTTATTATAAAAGCAGAGAGAGGTCATAGTGGGAGTGAGATGGTGAACTAACATGGCAAGCAATTAGAATGTCAGAGCCATTCCTGTAGACTGAGCCAGGTTATCTGCGAGTCAGTCCCCCAATCTGCATTCAGATTCCTTGCTGTAGAGGAGATCACATTGAGCAGTAGACTAGGCTGGAAAAAGTGCAAGTGAATCTCTGCCTTACCTGGAAAGACTGCATTTTCATTTTTTAGAAAGCTCAAGACTTTCCTAGATATTTCTGTTAGCATCACATGAGGAAAAGAACGACTTTCAACTGTGGTGCTCACTCATTGAGGCAACTACTACAGAACAGCCAATACCCAAGAAAGACAGCTTGTCATGAAAATCTGAAAGGCACAAACAAAAGGAAAAGGATCTGGCTTAAATTAAACTTTCATATTTCACCGAATCATTTTACCAATCCCAATTCATGCTGTGCCAAAATCAACAGATAACTTCTTTATCTAACAAAAGATAGTGCATCTTTTGAGATTTTGGCCTCTTCATTTTAGTTCCTAACTGTTGATGCATCACCTAGTTTGTGCCTAGAGATTAAGGCATTCCATTTCACTTGGTATAATAACTTGCCCAGGTTAAATGAGATTGACAGTAATATTACCAAACTTCCGCCAGGATTTTCACATTACTGAAGGAATGGATACTCCTATTTATGCCAAATTTCATAGAAGAAGGACAAGATAATACCCAGTGAAATGTTACCATCCCTGGAGTTTCAGGTTCTTAAGGGTGAACATCACCAAAGGCCTGTCCTGCTCCAACCATGTTGACCATCATGATCAAGAAAGCTCACTACTGTTTCTACTTCTTCAGGACAGTAAATAAGCTTCATTTGTCTCCTTTGACCCTCACTAATTTTCATCAGAGCATGATAGAAAGCATCCTATTTAGATGCACAACAGCTTGGTATGCCAATTGCTTTACCTGTGACTAAGAAATTGCGGGGATTTTTGGACACAGATCAGCACGCCATGGAAACTAGCCTTCCCTCCATTGACACTGTCTACCCACCTCTCTTTCGTGATAAAATTGCCAGCAAAACCAAAGAACCCCTTTCTCTCTGAACTTTCCTATTTCAGCATTCTCTTGGCTCAAAAATTTTATTGCCTGTAGCTTAATTCTTGTGATGGCATAGCTCTAGTGATCTGAGTTTAATCATGACCTTCATTGCTGCCTGTGTGTAGAGTTTGCATGTGTTCTTTGTCCACATGAGTTTCCCCAGAGCCATCATCAAGATGACTCATCTGTCCCATATGTCACTTACCAATCTCTGATTAATCTATTCCTCTCACCTCTATATACTGCCATCTTCCCTCCACTTTCTCAGTCCTTTTGCAGGGGGTCATAATGTGCAACATTCACCATGCTTCTGCCTCCACAGATGCCGCTGAACCCGCTGAATTGCACCAGCAGCCTGCTTTATTTTTGTAATATATTGATTGGTTGATTGACTAATACTTGGGTATTAGAGATTGTGTGAGACTAGAACTAGAGGTCATGGGTTAAGGATGAAAGGTGAAATGTTTAAGGGGAACATGAGGGGGAGCTTCCTCACTCAGAACATGGTGCAAGTGTGGAATCAGCTGCTAATACAAGTGGTGGGGATGGATTTGGTTTCAACATTTAAGAGAAATTTGGATAGGTACATAGATGGGAAGGGTTTGGAGGATTATGTTCCAGGCACAGGCAGAATAATAGTTGGCACAAAATGCCTGTTTCTGTGCTGTAGTGTTCTGTCTCTATGACTCTACTTTCTTGGCCATACACAGCACTGAGGGGTATAACTGTTGTATGAACGGCACTTTTTTTCAGTTCTTGGATGGACACAGAGACATAACTCTGATTGTTAATAAAGCATTATCTCCTACATCATCCAAGGAGACCTTAAGACCATCAGACACAGGAGCAGAATTAGGTCATTCAGCCCATCGAGTCTGCTTCATCACTTCATCATGACTGTTCCATTTTTCCTCACAGCCCCAATCTCATGGTCTTTTTAGACCATGAATGGCCTAAAGGAAACAGTGCAGAATGTGCAGCTTTCAGTACAAACACCTCGAGGAAATCCATTGGCAGGGAATGGAGTGTGGTTGTCAGCTTCCAGATTCAGAAAAGAAAATGACACTTCTTCTGGCAGGGAACATGTGTTTGGGATTTTTCCTTTGGTACTTTGTCATTGCTTTTCTTGTCTAATGAGAGCATGCATTTCAAATTTACTCTTCCCAAATACAGTATATTCATGTCCACAGAGCGGGGTGGTACGGTGGTTAGCATAATACTGACAGTGCCAGTGACCAGGGTTATTTACCTACTGCTGTCTATAAAGAATTTGCATGCTCTCTCTGAGATTGTGTGGATTTCCTCTAGGTGCTCTGGTTTCCTCCCACATTCCAAAAATGTACAGATTAATCAGTCACATGGTTATAATTGGGTGGCTCATTGGGCCAGAAGTGATGCATCTCTAAATAACTAAATAAATAAAATAAAGAGTTTTGCTTTGAGGCATTCAGGTGAACTTTTCAAGTTCATGTTTATTGTTGTTGAGTATAAGTGTCATGAAAATTAGCATTTTGCAGCAACAGTACATTACAAGATGAGGACAGACATAAGTTAGCATAAACATAAATTAGCATAAATTATAACTTACATGTGTGCAAAATAAACAATGACAACAACACCAATGCAAGACTGAGAGAGAGAAAAAATAACCTTTGAAATCTTGGTTGAATTACCTTCCCTATGCCCTGACACTTTAATGACATTTCTAATGTATCTTTTAATGGGAAATTCCAACCAGGGCAAATCTTCCAAAAGATATATTTATCACAGGTGACAGCCCAGTTTATCACCATTGGTTACAGGGTGCGTGGATTACTCATGAAGACGAACATGAACACACACACACACACACACACACACACACACACACTCACACACACACACACTCACTCACTCACTCACTCACTCACTCACTCACTCACTCACTCACTCACTCACTCACAGGGCCAAATTAAACACTGGCTGCAGATGAAGTCTCCTCATGGAATCAATAGAGCACAGTTGCTCCAAGGTAGGTTATTAAGGTAGATTTAATTGAAACTGCCATGTGTCAGGAAAGGACTGAGGGAGCAATGCTACTGTATCAGTCTTACTACCTCACTGCTGGACTCCACTTAGACACTGTCGACAGAGTCCATTTGTACTGGGATGTCTTAGCATTGCAGTGGGGAATCCACCTCTCTCCTCCTACAACAACCAGAACTGTTAAAGGATCAAAATCCACATTGATTTGAATGCAGTTTCCATGCCTTGGAGATAAGATAGACACAAGTAATTTAAATAAGATGAAATACACAATGGTTGCATGTTTTAAGAGAAAGAATAGCTTTGCCTGTCACATGTACAACTGTGAAATGTGTTACTTGCGTCGGAGATGTGTTGTGGGCAGTCCATAAGGGTGGCCACCTTTTCGGCACCGTCATAGCATGCCCACAACTTATTAACCCTAACAATACATCTTTGGTACATGGGAGGAAACCAGAGAACCTGGAGGAAATCCAGGTGGTTGTAGGACAGCGTACAAACTCCTCACAAACAGCAGTAGAATTGAACTCGATCTTACGGTTGCCACTGTAAAGAGTGGTGCAAACAACTATGATATCGTGCCACCTACATGTCTATATATTTAAAATATATATGTTATCAATTTAAAGCAATATTATTGTTTTAAGTATCACTGGATAACAGAAGCACTGGAATTAAGATTGGTTCTATGAAGTTATTATAGCTGGGGGTGGTAATGGAGATAAGCCCCTCCCAGTGGCATGTGCCTCAAATAACCTCTGACAACCAACTCCGGCTCCTGGCCTTCACATATGGCATAGCTACTAAGCCTGGCAGAGCCATTTCTACTGACAGTAGAAGGGGCAAAATCAGGTCACTGGTGTCCTAAAACCAGTCACTTCGGGCAGATGGGGCTTGTCGGCTGTGGTTGGCAGTTCATCAAGGAGAAGGGAAACTCAGATCTCAAACCTCCGCTGCCTTGTGGCTATACCCACTCAAGGGGATGGCTTTGGGAGTAAACTCTGAGGGAAAAGTCTGAAGCTGAAGCTCCCTAAGCACCGAGTTCACCACTCACTGGCAACTCCTGCGACACTGCTGGCAGCAAACTGTTTCGGTCTCTGCCGTTCCTTCAAGTCCATCAGATGTGTGAGGGGGCGGGGGAGCTTGCTACATAGGGAACAGTTTGCTCTCCATATTCTGCTGCCCTGGCTTGTGTATCCAGACAGCTTGGACACAATATCCACGGTCAATTCTGATCAACAAAGGCCAAAGAAGAACATGAAGATTGACAGCTCTGAAAGGTTAGACTCTGCCTCTTGTCTTGTCTTCATTCAAAGGTTATCAGGATATTCTGGGTGAGGAGGTATCACAGCAGTTACGGTGAATCAGCCGGTATATGAGTGACTTTCAAGAGCAGTGTTATTTTCCCTGTGTGCATTCTTTCAGAATAATTGGCAACAGTGTCAGCTGGAAGTGAGATATTCCTTTATTCTGTTCCAAGGATATAGGAAACATTTGTGACAGAAGGTAAACACTGCTTCTCTGTCCACAGATGCTTCCTGACCTGCTGAGTGTTTCCAGCATTTTCTGTTTTCATAATTAAAACTCACACAATCATTTGTCCATCAACTTTATCTAGAATTACTCTGCAGATGTTGCAAGAAATAAGATCTCCTATCCATCTCATACAGTAATTGTGTTTTTGTTCTTCCTGTCTACCTAAGCATTTGACTTGCCATTACAGACTTTATATTTGACAATATTTATAAAAAAAGAAGCATTAAGCTGAATGATAATAGTGCTACAATCCTTAAAAAGACAAAACATTAGAGGCAGAGAATAAGATAATTCCACAAAAATAAGTCTCCAGTCTTTAATAATGTTAGTAATGTAGTCAATGATCAACCATACATTAAGCAAACATTCCACTGTATTCACCTGCCATGAAAAGTCAATAACATCTGCACTATAAGACTATAAGATATAGGATCAGAATTAGGCCATTTGGCCATATTCAATATGCTCTATCATTCAGAGTTGGCTGATTAATTTTCAACCCCATTCATCCTGTTTATTTCCATAACCCTTAAGCCCTTACCAGTCAAGAACCTATTAATCTCTACATTAAATACACATAAAGACTTGGTCTCCATGGCTCTCTGTGGCAACTAATCCCATAGTTATATCACCCTCAGGCTGAAGAAAAATCTTCTTCATTTTATTCTAAAATGATGTCCCTTTTTTCGGAGATTGTGCCCTCATACCCTGTGCTTTCCTACTGATGGAAACTTCTTCTGTACGTCTATACACCGAACAAAAAATGATATCACTGTGAATTCTTGGCTGCCACAAGCCGTTTATCCCTGTGGTAACTTTTCTGACACCTCCTGCTTAAAAGCCAAAAGGTCAAAAAGATACGCCCGCTTGATCCAGGCTTTCAGCAGTCAGTAGGTTTCAATAATATCCCACCCTCGTCCTTCTGAACATCGTTGACTCAGACACTCCTCATTCATTAAGCCTTGTACTTCCAGGATAATACTTGTGAACCTGTGCTGGTCCCTCTCCAGGACCAGTGCATCTTTCCTTAGATACAAGGTCCAAATTTATGTCTCAATATCACCTTCTCAACAGGCCCTCCACATAATGGGTAAAACTATAAAATCTGACATGCACAGGAAATAGCTAATGTATTCATTAGCTGTACAGCGCCGAAAAGAAGTGAGTTATCCGTTGTACTCAGTGTGCAGTGTATGTGTGAATTGACACCAAGCTGCACCAATCATGCAGGACCAGATGGGCAGTCAATGAATCATATACCCTGTAAACCTTGTTGTGAAGACTTTGGCACACAACTCTGTGTGTGAGTGTAAAAATAAGAACGAAGGGAAAGGTGATACAACAACAAATTCCACAGATCTTGACTCTTGGAAAATGATAGAATTTAACCTGATGCAGGCAATAACAGGCAGCAATAAACACAAGAGATTCTGCAGATACTGGAAATCCAAAGCAACACACACACACAAATGACGGAGAAACTCAACAGGTCAGGCTGCATCTATGGAAAGGAATAAACAGCCGACGTTTCAGGTCGAGACCCTCCATCAGGCCAGGCAGTGCCAGCTCAGTACGTTATAAGCCCACTCATCGTCCTTATCCATAATGTTGTGTTTGGATGACAGTGAAGGTCCAGGGTCAATAGTAGCATGTTCCTACATGTGGTGAAAGCATTCATCTGTAGATGTTGTTGATCACAATTTTCTTTAGGTTGACAACATTAAGGAAAATACATGAGGTTATTAGAAAGAAGAGATTGATTTGAGGGAAGAGTGTAAGAGGAGATGACAAAATGCCAATTATCTGATGTTGCATTTCCTTCCATTATTCTTCCAGAAGTATAACTTTTTCTGTACTCAATTTATAAGATAAAGATAGATACCATCCCTCGGTATTTAGACAGTTAGATAGAATTCCTTTTTAGATAGAGATGGTCTATTTAACACTTAAGCCATTCTTTGACAATTAGCTGAATTGGAAAAACAACCTTGAGGACTGATGTTCAACTAATTAAGAAAAATTATTCAAACAGATGCAAAATTTTTGCAATCAAAGTAATTAGTTTACATTTATCAGTTAAATCCCTAACATAGAACCAACAACTAGAGTCCAATATAGAGTAAACCCTATCCTGGGTGATAACACCATACAGCTGGGTGACATATATTGATCTTTCATGGACAGAGACAGCTAATTATAAAAATATTTCATTTCAGCGAAGGTGTTTTTAGGAAGAGCTACTTTGAAATGTGAGAGTCTGTGGCCACCACATGGGGAACAGCTGAACTGCAGATTTTCTCCCCTCATTTCTTCTGGAAATTATGGTGTGTAGGAAACCTTGGGGAAGTTAAACTGGGCAGGAATAAAAAATGGGAAATTGAGATCCTGAAGCAGGCGCCCAAGTGACTTGTGCTGTGATGTTAATATTATAATGTTAGTGAACACACAGCTTGAAACACACTCTTCATTACCTCAGCACATCTGCACGGTGCTTAGTTTTGTGAAATACGCAAACTCGAGTTAGCTCATGCTGAGTAAAACCCAGCTTGCACCAATTAAGTAGCAGGCACTTGGTGGTCGGGGTTAGCGGTGGAAGCCATTCGAGAGGCCTTGGAAGCTTGCTGGAGTTGATGGTGGGAGACAGACATGCTGTAAGTGTGGGTTTATGTACCAACCATAAAATTCCAGCCAAACAGAGAAAGTTATAGGAACCATTTTCCAACCCTCAGACCATGGGAAATGAGTTACATAATAACAGATCGTACGAATTGGAGTATTCTCTAGTTCGACATTCACTGACCATTAAATTAGGATAGCTGTGTACGAAGGACACAGTAGGTAAGTTACAATGACCAGAGTTTGAGTATGGTAGTGAGGAGAGGAGAAAGGAAACAAGCTGAATACCCGGACTGGACTGAAGGACTATAATTCCACTGCTAATAGGAATCACAGAAAGTGGGTTGTGGGTCAGGGGAATAAGAAAGCATAGTCATATTACTAAGGAGGAAGCGCTTGGGAAGCTGAAGGTTTTAAGGTAGATACATCACCAGATGGAGGTCACCCCAGGATCTGAAAATAATCGGATATATTTAAAGCAGAGGTTGATAGATTCATGATTAGTAAGGGGATGAAAAGTTATGGGGAATAGGCAGGAGCATGGGGTTGAGGAGGATAATAAATCAGCCATGATAGACTGGCGGAGCAGATCTGATAGGATAAATGGCCTAATTCTGCTCTGTCTTATGGTCTTCTGGTGTTATAGAGCACTGTAAAGAAATATACAATGTTAATATTAATGACACATTTGTTACTGTAGTTAAATTATATTAACAACAGATCACATTCAACAACACAGGACATAGAATGATGAAAGGGCATCAATTTCTTCGTAGGATTTACTGTAAATCACATTACCCTTTAAGCATCTCCACAATATATTGTTTCAAAGCACAGAAACATACCCTAAAGTTAAAATAAATCAAATAGCTAGCGTCATTGTCACCAATTGGGAATCATTATCTTTTCAACCATCTCTAATTGATAAATCATTGTAATGATTCAAACCTATAAACATTTCTCTGTTATACTATTTGGATGAATGATCACTGACTGATTAATCCTAACTATGTTAAAACAGCAAGATGCACTGTGCCCAATCCATACTGATAAGTACACCTTCTTAAGAGCTAAATCCAATTTGTTTTAGTCAGACCTAATAGTTCTACAAAATTCTGTCAAGGAATTAGTTCTTTTCACTCACTTTTCACCCCAATGAGGTTTTGAACATAATCCCATGAATAGAATGGTTAATATACTTGGGCCAATCCAATAATTGTCAAGCAGTAGGATAGCTGAACTGTTGAACAGTATGTTCCAAATAGAGATATAAATTATTATGGAGAAACGGACATTACATACTACAATACTATGCAGCTAAATTTACAAAGGAAACACTGAATTTAAGGTTTTCTATTCACTGGTGGAAAACATCTCATAAATATAAAACAATTTGGATTCATTCAGTACAACACAAGAAACCCATCACTTTTTAATGTGAATGCAAACTGGTGCAGAAATTGAAATTACAAATACAATGTTGGGTTCTGCATCTAAACTGCTGAAGCGCAGATCTGTACAAGCTCTGCTGAGGTTTTATAATGTACTCTATTATTCAATTCTAAATGTGGAACCAGATTAAAATGTTACTCATGTAGTGCAGGGAGCATAGAAAAAAGAAACAGGGAAAATCCAAAACATTCAGGAGTTAAGCAGGGAGGTTTTACTGGAGCTAATTATTGCCTTGCTTCAGGAGACAGGCTAATATCTCACTGATGACACTATCTCAACGATGGGGATCTAAGAAGATAGAAAAGGACAATACAAATTTGGGTCAGCATGGTAGCATAGCAGTTAGTGTAATGCTTTATAGCACCAGAAGTAAGATCGACTTGGGAGTGTGGACATTTTTTTTCAGCTTGTTTTAATATTTGGCATTTATTGCCCAATCTTTCTCATTTAATTGTGCATGGGAGGGGGATTTGAGGGTTGATGATCATGTTGTTTCTTTTCTTTCTTGGTTTCGTGGCTGTCTGGGGAAGAAGAATTTCAGAGTGGTATACCTTGATAATAAATGAACTGTTGAATTCTCACTGCTGTCTGTAAAGAGCTTGTACTTTCTCTCTATGACTGTGGTGGTTTCCTACCGGTGCTCCAGTTTCCTCTTACATTGCAAAGACATACGGTTAGGGGTAGGTCAAATGAGCTGTAGGCATGTTGTGTTGGTGCTGGAACATGGCAACACTTTCAGGCTGCCCAACACAATCTTTGTTGATTTGATTTGATGCAAATGGCCCATTTCACTGTGTGTTTCGAAGTACATGTGACAAATAAAGCTAATGCTTATTTTCAAATAAGTGATGTAATGGGGAGAACTTTCCTACACAACAGCAGAAGTACAACAACTGGGAAGATTTATCTTGGTGCTAAAACCCTGGAAGGTTGGTATAAGACCACAGTCATCAATGGGCTGGGCAGACTTGCTTCACCCCTATCTTTCATTATCTTCAGTGAACTGATGAAAAGAGGAAAGATCTTGAGAGTAGTCATAAAGTCGTTGAGTCATGCAGCAGGGAAACAGGCCCTTTGGCTGAAATGATCCAAGCCAACCAAGATGTCCTTTTAAGTTAGTTCCATATGCCCCATATCCCTTTAAACAAGCAAGCCCAACTTTTTTATACCATGAACCAATACCTTTAAGCAAGGGGTCCATGAACCCCAGGTTGGAAACTTCTGCTCTAAAACATTCTACACCTTGAACAATGACTTAAGCTTGTGGTGAACTACATATACCCGTCTGGACACGCCCCCTGCTGACTGCTCCTGTGGCTCCTCCCACAGGCCCCTGTATAAAGGCGATCTGAGGCCTGACGCTCGGCTTCAGTCTCCAGGACATTGTATGATAGACACTCACTCCTGGTTCCTTCTTCCAGTCAATAAAAGCCGATACCTCGCCTTTACGTCTCAGAGTGAGTTATTGATGGCGCATCAAAGCTTTACCAATCAATTCAATATTTTGCACTTTTTTGAACATAAGCAGGAAGTTAGACTGCAACTGGCCCTGGGAGCAGAGGTGAATGGAAATGAATAAACAGTCGTTTCGGACTGAGGCCCTTCATCAGGACTCATGATGGAGAGTCTCAGCCCAAAACGTTCAATGTTTATCAGTGCCCATAGACACTGCCTGCCTGCTGAGTTCCTACTGCATTTTGTGGGTGTTGCTCTGTATTTTCAGCATCTGCAGAATCTTTTGTGTTAGTATCTTGTAAATCCCAGTTTTGAAGATAGAGATGCCCAAAAATGGGTCACTGTCAGTATGTTGGTGATGTTTAAGAATTGCAATGGCCATTGTGCCTGCCCCTGCAGCTTGCTCCCATTGTAAGAGCTCACTCTCTTCTGGAGTCATTAGTCTAATTAAACCTGAGTGGGATGTGGTCAGGGAAGAAGAAAACCCAATTCTGTTGCTTAGACTCAAACTCGTGTTGCAGGTCAATATTCAATGAATCACATCAGGACCTCATGCCACACAAAAAATAAATGCTGCTGAGGCTGTTTTTAGATATGCTTTGGGTTCTCATTTCTAATATCTGGGTCTGTAGATAAAGCCTGTTTTATGTTTTAAACATTTGCCAGGATCTCAGCCGATGACCAGGTTGCCCAGTCTAAAACACGAAGGTCAACAGTAAACCTGGCTATTGACTACAATTGAAAGAAAGCAAATCTGATGTTTTTTAATAGTCTTAATTTCTCACAGTCTTGCATTCACCTACCACCTCACAGAGCTTTACAGCACAGTACAGGCTTTTTGGCCTACAACGTTATGCCAGCCTCCTTTCTGCCTTGTGTCTGTTTCAGTGCATTTTAATCTTCTCCTTCGTTAGCTGCCATCTCTTCCTCTTCATCATCTTTTTCTCCATCAACCTTTTGACGATTGAACTCTTCAACTACAAGGTCTTCAACACTAGGAAAGGCGGGAAAAGAAACACATAAGAAAACAGGTGAAGGAGTTGTTCATCTCGTCCCTCAAGTCTGCCATGCCATGCAATATGACATGAGCTAATTTGCCCCTGGCCCCAACTGTCCTCTCAGCCAGTTCAACATAGTTCCTGGTCTTTCAAAATCATGATTTTACTTTCATAATAACATTGTTAACCAACATGTATATATTTTTTTCTCTGATGGACAACATGAATTACTTTGTAGTCAGGAATTACTATGGTAGTTGTGTAATTCTGTAGTGTTTTTATCCCAGTTGAGCTCTGACAGGTTGCATGGACTGAATATCCTATTTCTGTTGATGTTGATCTACTTTTTTAACTGTTTAACTGATCTTGAAAGGAGGACCCTGTAAAATCCCAACTAGTTGTTGAGCGTCACACTCTGAAATAACATGATTTGTTCAGCCAGAAGCCCCTTCAATGGAATATCCAGTCAAAAAGTGGATTATGGGAATAAGCAACTGTATGGGAATAGAGCTTGCGGTTGGCTGGCAGGTAAATGGACTGTGGCTAGTTACTCCCTGGAAATGTGCTGCAACTTTAGGCTGCTCCTTTGAGCAGAACTTGATAACCTTTAGTAAATGTGCAACTTGTTTTACAATGACAACAACTTTACCCACAAATCACAAACTCTGTTTGCTACTCCAAATGTCTTCATGGAATGTTATGGAAGTCCATAGGAGTATGGAAAATAATAACAAAAGTGGGCCATGCATCCTCTTCAGATTGCTCTATCATTCAATAATACCACATCTGAACTTCACTTTTTTAGTGCTAACTCTATGTTGTGTTCCAAAGCCTTCCAACCTCAGTCCTGAACATATGTAATCACTACAATCCACAGCTTTCTGGAGTGGAGGACTCCATAGATTAGGATGGATAGCTTTATTGGTCACATGTACATTGAAACATTGGAACATACAGTAAAAAGTGTCATTTGTGTTAATAACCAACACAGTTCGAAGATGTGTTGAGGGCAGCACGCAAGTGTTGCCATGCCTCTGGTACTAACATAGCAAGTCCACAACTTACTAACCCTTGCCTGCATGTCTTTTTGGAATGTGGGAGGTAATCAGAAGAAACCTAGAGGACACTGATGAACGTTCAAACGCCTTACAGACAATGGGGTAAGTGCTACCATAAACCCACGTGGTCATGGATACATGAGGAAATCTGCAGATGCTGGAAATTCAAACAACACACAAACAACATTTTGTGTGTGTGGTCATGGATACACTTCTTCAGACATCAGACCTGAAATTGAGAACCCTCAGTTCTACTGTTCAGCAAATCCAACAGCCTCAAGCACTATTAAGAAGTTACAAAGTTCCACACTTGGTCGTGCACTATAGATAGAGACTCACTTCAATAACACCACCAAACCCTGATGTACGTGAGAGGGCATCAGGTCCATTACTAACTATAAAGGAAAGATCTGCCCTGCAAACAGTGACGCCACAGTAGATGAGAAGTTAAACCACTTCTTTTCTTGTTCGACGGGGACAATAAAGAAACAGTACTTGATACGTGAGGAGGATACAATGCTGACACTGAGCGGACATGAGGTGAGATGTATCCTCCGCATTATCAACACATGAGGAGCAGCTGGACCAGGCAGCTTACCCAGGCGGGTCCTCAGAGATTGTGCTGACCAGCTGGCAGAAGTTCTTACTGAAATCTATAACCTTTCTTTATTCCTTGCTGTGGTCCCAGCATGCTTCAAAACATCAACCCCAATGAGTACAGACCTGTTGCACTCCCTCCTTAGCTGCCAAGTGCCTGAAGAGACTAGTTATGTCCTACATTAAGAATGCCAACCCCGCTATGATGGACCAGCACCAGATCAACCAAGGATGCCATGTCCATTGCTCTCCATATCGTACTGGAACACCTGGAGCATAAGGACACCTACACCGGAATGTTTTTTCTCAACTATAGTTCTGCCTTCAACACCATACTTCTCAACAAGTTGACCACAAAACTACACAATCTGGGACTCAGTACGTCAATTTGCAACTGGATTCTGGACTCTTACCAATTGCACCCAGACAGTCAGACTAGGGAAGTACACACACTTCAACCTCCCTGACCGTGAACACCAATACACCAGAGGGATATGTCCTCAGCCCACTCCTTTACACTCTTTTTACCCATGACTGTGCCCCTGCCTATGCCACCAATTCCATCATCAAGTTTGCAGATGACTCCACAGTGATTGGATTAGTTATAAATAACAATGAAAACAGCAGAGAGGAGGTGCAGATAATATATGAATTGTGCAATAACCATAACCTTTCAGTCAACATAAAAAAACAAATTATTGATTTATTGATTTGCTTATTGATTTTAGGAAATCACGAAGATATTAACAAGCTCCTCTACTGATTAATGGTGAAGCTGTGGAAAGGGTCTCCATCTTTAGGTTCTTGGGAGTGAACAGCACAGAGAAGCTGTCTAGGACCACCAACATCTCCTTCATAGTAGGGAAGGCTCAGCAGCACCTATACTATCGTAGGAGTTTAAAAGAGAGGAAAGCTATCCCAAAAGCTGCTGGTAGAAATTATTAATGTGTAATTGAAAACATGCTAACCTACTGCATGACAGTATAGCACACTAGCTGCATCAATATCTACCAAAAAACATTTCAATGAGTGATCAGAACATCATTGGGACACAATGACCAGAAATGGAAGCCACCTACATCACACACTGACGACGGCGGGCTCACAGCATTGTGACAGACTCATCCCTCCTCTGTAATCACCTGTTGAATTCCCTACCATCTGACAAGAGATACAGAAGCACGGACATCCAGATTGAAACACAACTTTTCCCCCCCCCCCCATCTGCAGTCCATAGGCACCAAGGGCAGTCTCTAACTGCAATACATGGGCAGGGGCAATATTTGAATTTAAATAGGACAGCTGCCTTCCTTCAATTTCAGAGCTTTATTTTCAAATTTAAGCTTTAATCCTTGATGCTATTTTATATCTAATCATTGTATTTTATAACATGGCATGCGTAATATTTAATGGGGCAGCCACTGATTCTTTTAATTTTAGAGTTGTTTGCTTTTAATTCAGTTCAAACTTAGAAATCATTCTAAATAACTCAGATGTTATTCTAAATTAAGTCATTGTGTTGTTAGTAATTGAATTGCCATTATGCTGTTTTGCATTGAATGGATTAATTTGGCAATATCATTGTCCTCAGCAAAGATATTTAAGCTTTAACTAACTCTTCATTGAATACAAGTGTCCACTCAGCTGAGGAATCAGTGCAGTGAGCCTCAAATGCTACATCCTCTTTAGTTTTTTTTGTGTTTTGTTTCTTAAAACAAAACATTTGGAGGGTGGGTGCCCTGTGTGTAAGAAAGGGGGGGTATGGGGTTGGGGGTTTTGACGTGACTGTCGCTGTTCTTTTCTGTGAGTGATGGGGTCAGTGATTGTTACTGTTGCTGTTTTTTTCTGCAGGTGAGGAAGTCAGAGATTGTTATTGCCATTGTTTTTTCTGCGTGCTGGGAGGTGAGGGATTTGATGCTATTGTTTCTGGAGGTTTTTCTACAGGGAGGGTTTGGAGTTTTTGGGGATTTGCAGGTTTTGTTTCTTCCCGGGGAGAGTAGCTGATGTCTTTTCTTTCACCATCTGCTATTTATTTCTGTATTTCATGGCTATCTGGAGAAGAAAAATATCAGAGTTGCATTGTACATGCATACTTTGACAATAAAATTAAACTTTGAACCTTTTAAAGCAAACATATCATATATGGAGACATGCCTGAACCCTATATTATGTTGCTTGCTCTAGGCTGTCATTTTGTTAATCATCATGCATATGTGATGGTTTTTCCTTACATACCCAATTAAAAATCAATCAGTTTTTAAGGAAGAGTCAATAAACTTCTATACCAATGATTGGCTTCTCCATATCTAAATCCCTCATCCTTGGCACCACCATTGTTGTAAGTCTCCTTTGCATCCTCTGGAATTCTCGGTCATCCTGATTGGAGCCCAGAGTTGGTAATAGTATTCCATCTGGGGCAAAGCCAATAATTCAAAACAGATTATATCATTGAGAGTGAGGCAGTTCCACTAGATGGAGAGTCCAGAACTTCAGGAGTGGGCATGAACTCAAGACCGAAGCATAGACCATCCCCAAGTTATAAATGCCTGACTTATGGACACCCTGACATAAGAGCAAATTGTAATGGTACTATTAAACTCAAAAGTGTGGTGTATGAGTGCGACTCACAATTATGTGGCTAGGTACAGCTCAGAAACCATCTATAACTGATGTTGTCAGAATTGATGTTGTCACTGTTGTTGTCAGAATCTCATTGAGCGACGAGGATGCATACAGGAGTGAGAAAGATTGGCTAGTTGAGTACAGTTGCCACAACCTCACACTCAATGTCAGCAAGATCTACCTAAGAATTGATTGAGGACTTTGAAAGGGGAAGTGGGAAGAACACGCACTAGTCCTCGTTGAGGAGTCAGCAGAGGAAGGGCTGAGCAGATTCAAATTCTTGGATGTCAACATCTCAGATAATCTATCCTTAGCCAAGCATATTGATGCAGTCACTAAGAAGGAACACCAGTGGCTCTATTTCATGAGGAGTTTGTGAAGATTTTGTATGCCACCAAAGAGGAACATATGTCCCCTTTTTATAACTACCAACAGGAAGGTGGTACAGGAGCTGAAAGACACACACTCAACATTTTAGGAATAACTTCTTCCACTCTACCATCAGATTTCTGAATGGTCCATGAATCCATAAGTACTACCCCATTATTTTTCACTCTTTTTATACTACTTATTTATTTTTTATATTTTTCATTTTAACTTAGTATTTTTGAATGTATTACACTGTACTGCTACTATAGTCAACTGCATTTCATAACATATATCAGTGATAATCAATCTAATTCTGATTCTGATTCTGACTAGAGAATTTCTACAGACGTATGGTGAAGAGCATTCTGACTGCATCGTTGCCTGGTCTGGAGGCTCCAATGCACAGAATTGAAAGCGGTTGTAGAGGTTTGTAGACTTGGCCAGCTCCATCACAGGCACAATCATCCCACTATCAAGGACATCTTCAAGAGACAGTAATGGCAACCATCATTAAGGACCCTCACCATCCAGGAAATGTCCTCTTCTCATTACTACCAAAAGGCACAAGAGCCACTCTCATTGTTTTCTGTATGGCTTCTTCCCCTCCACCATCAGATTTCTGAATGGCCCTTGAAACAGTGCTACTGCCACAAAGCATTAGATTTCATGTTAGACGTGATAATAGACCTGATCCTGTTATGTACATGATACATAAAGGTATTGGTGTATGTATGATACATACACAAATCACTCAATGAATGGAAGAGCTAGCTTCTGTTTTTAGCAGAAGTTTTTTCTTATCATTTTCATGTGCTTTGGATATCATTTTTTACAACACCACGGTGATATTCTTACCCTACCCAGTGTTTTTTTTGTGTATTTTCCAGTTTATGGATAAAATCAGCTTATAGATGTCTATAAAAGTGGAACCTGTTTGTTACCTGGGTGATGAACTGTATAGAGAATGTTTTAGAACTTTGGAATTATTTCCTCCAAAACGAATGCTTAATTTTTCTTTGTTTTTTTTTCCACTATTCTCTGTAAGCACTCGATTCTGTTGTGCGTAAAAATCCCAGAAGGTCAGCAGTTTCTGAGATACTCAAACCACTCCAGCTGGCACTAACAATCATTCCACGGTCAGCGCCACATAGATAACATTTCTTCCCCATTCTGATCTGAACGACAGCTGAACCTCTTGACCATGTCTGAGTGCTGTTAAGCGTTGAGTTGTTGCCACACAATTGGCTGATTAGATACTTGCACTAACGAGCAGGTGTACGGATGTACCTAGGAAAGTGGCCACTTTGAATGCATCTCTGCTGGTTACTGCTACCTTCCGATCAGATATTCAGAGCTGCAATGAGTTAACAAGGCATCCTCCTTCTGTCAACATTAACGTTTAAGAAGAACTTACAATTCCTGCCCACTAATTAACATAATTCACTCATTTACGACAGAATCAATGCTGAAGTGTTTCTCTCTTTTCAAGTGCATGCCGGCACTAATAGGTCTCCAGCTTGCAAATTAATCTGTCATTCAAGCATTCCCTGGATCTACCACCCACGTCAAGAATTCAAGTATTTTTGTGCATAGTTATTTAAACACTTAATCCAAACTGGTGTCCCAGTGCAGTGGAGATAGACTACCTCAATCTCAGATGAAGTTTCCAGCTGGACTGTTTTTTTAAAGAGATTAAAGCGTAGTAATAGGCCCCTCCATACCAATGAGACTGCACCACCAATTACACTCATGTGACCAACTAACCTACTAATCCGTACGTCTTTGGACTGTGGGAGGAAACTGAAGCACCCGGAGGAAACCCACACAGTCACGAGGATAACATGCAGATTTTTACAGACAGCAGTGGAACTGAATCTGGGTCGCTGGCACCTTCAATGTATTACACTAACTGCTATCCTCTCCTGCTGCCATCAAAAATAACTCCTGGATTTAAGGAGAGTAGGGAAGCTTTTCTCAGTGCCTTGGACAATAATTATACCTGAATTCACATGATAAATAATGATTGTCTGATCTAAGGCCGAATTGTTATGGGGAAATGCCAGTATGCACCTCTTAAGCCCAATAGCAGTTCAAGGATTTATTTGTAAATCTTTATTTTGACAGAAAATCACTGCCCAATTGCTACATTTTATTGAGGAGAGTAACCTCTGTGTATCCTACATCACAGGCTTACCTGAGGTTGACTGCAATTTAGTTGAAGCGATGAAAGAAATATAAGGAAAAAAAACATATGTTAGTTTAGCAAATGAAATACATTATAAATTAGCTCAAGTTTGAATTCAACATTAAACATCCCTGGGGCAAAAATAATAATGAATGCAATGCACTGTATCTTCTCTGGACCAACTCAGCTGTATCAGAAACATTGTGTTAACCACTTCATGGTGCTGCACTATTACAATTGGCTTAATTTCCCCAGACAATGGAGTGCAGACATTTTTTCTTCTGATCATTATGCAAACATTTGTGAGGTCTTGTGAAGCTATGCAAATGTTCAACTGCTCCTTTTTTACAACTGTCAAATGACATTCTCTTTCTTGGGATAGAATACTATCCAGTGTTATATATGCCATTGCCTTGGGAAAGTAAAGAGAATAAATTCATGGTCCTTCCAGTCTGAACTAAGCCCGGTACTTCCACTCTGTTGTGAGGTGCTCAGTAAATATCACCGAAAGTACAAAGAACAAACAAGGTCTAAGTTAGTCTGATCAGTTGTTAAATGGTGATACTAAGCTCTGGCAGTTTTGCTAAAGAACAAATTGATGAAGAAATGATTTAGAGTGTAGAAGATGAAGAAGATTGTCAGGTTATAGGAAGTTGAAGTGCGGGTAATACCAACAAAAAATAAGAAGGTAACAAACACTTAAATAATTGGTTTGACTTGAACTTTGGGCCAGCTTTCAAACGCTGAGTTGTGGTGTAACAGTAAAAACAGCAAATTCCCAAGCAAGGTAGCTTTTCAGGGGCAACAGGAGATGGACTTGAAGAATGGCAAGGAGAAGGCTTGGGCAGTGATAGAAGAGTCTAGGGTTCTTTGTGAGAAATGAAAGTTCTGACTTCTTTAAATTCCTGCTCTACAAAGGAATTTCATTTTAAGCAAAAATCAGCAGCTCTTTTGGTACCAATAAAGCAGCAAAGGGCTATTTATACTAAAACTTCATGCCATCTTAAAAGATTGTTCCCCAAGCAGTTAATCTGATCAACAATCTAGTTTGATCCCCCAACCCAATCTATCTAGACCATAAGACATAGGAGCAGAATTAGGCCACTTGGCCCATTGATTCTGCTCTACCATTCCATCACAGCTGATTTATTATCCTCTCAACCCCATTCTTCCCTGCATTCTTGCCATAACATTTGACACTTTGACTAACTAAGAACCTCTGCTTTAAATATATTTGATGACTTGGCTTCAGCAGCTGTCTGTGACAATGAATTCCACTTATTCAGCACCCTCTGTCTCAAGAAATTTCTCCTCATCTCTGTTCTAAATGGGTGTCTCCCTATTCTGAGGCGCTGCCCTCCAATCCTAGACTCATGTACTATTAGGAACATCCTCTCCACATCCACTCTGTCCAGGTCTTTCAACGTCCAATAGGTTTCAATGAGATCCCACCTTGTTCTTGTAAACTCCAGCAAGTATAGACCCAGAGCCAGCAAACACTCCGTGTACATTAACCCTTTCATTCCCAGAATAATTCCCGTGAACCTCTTCTGGATCCTCTCCAATGCCAGTACATATCTTAGATAAGGGGCCCAAAACTGCTCACAGTGCTCCAAGTGCAGTCTGACCAATGCCTTATAAAGCTTCAGCATCACCTTTAGGGAATCCTGCACAAGAATGACCAAGTCCCCTTGCACCATTGATTTTTGAATGTTCTCCCTATTTAGAAAATAGCCTCTGCCTTTATTCCTTCTACCAAAGTGCATGACCATATACTTCCCTACACTATATTTCAACAGCCACTTCATTGCCCATTCTCCCAATCAGACCAAGTCCTTCTGCAGACTCACTGGTTCCTCAAAACAAACTGTTTCTCCACCTATCTTCGCATTGTGTGCAAATTTGGCCACAAAGCCATCAATTCTGTCATCTAAATCATTGACATATAATGTGGAAAGAAGCGGTCCCAGTACCAACCCCTGCGGAATACCACATGTCACCGGCAGCCCACCAGAATAGGCCCCCTTTATTCTGACACTTTGCCTCCATCCAGTCAGCCAATTTTCTATGTAATACCATGGGCTCTTAACTTGTTAAGCAGCCTTATGTGTGGCATAACGTGGAAGCCCTTCTGAAAATCCAAATAAACAACATTAGGCTTTCCTCCAGGGCAGGTGGGACCTTTGCAGAAGAGACAACTTGCAGCTGAACTGGAAGGGGACTCATTACGTGTTGGGAAGGTTGGATAGTGTTGTATGGGGGGTGGGGGGGGGTTTGAACTGGAGGGTGATGGGAGTGAGAGGTTCAGAGCAGATAGTGGAGAAGTTGTGCTGACCAGATGTTGTTAAGATCTCGGACAAAGTCAGGAATCAAAAGGTTGAGCATGGTGCAAATAATGTTCTGAGATGTGTGTAGTTCAATGCAAGAAGTATCGTAGGAAGGCAGATGAGCTCAGAGCATTCATCAACACCTAGAATAATGATACTGAGTGAGACGTTTGCAGGAGGGGCAAGACTGGCTGCTCAATATTTCAGGATTCCATTGTTTTACACGTGACAGAGCGGGAGGGATTAAGGGAGGAGGGGTGGTATTATTAGTCAAGGAAAATGTCACAGCAGTGCTCAGTCAGGTCAGACTGCAGAACTTGTCTAGTGAGGCATTATTGTTCGAACTTAGTAATAAGAAAGGTATGACCAGTTAAATGAGGCTATATTACAGACCACTCAACAGTCCAGGGGATTTAAGGAACAAATTTGTTCTAGTGGGTGATTTTAACTTCCACATTTTGATGGGTCACCCATACTGTTAAAGGACTAGGTGGGACAAAATTGGTCAAATGTGTTCAGGAAAGTTTTCTTAGAATTCATAGAGTTCCCAATGAGTGCGTATGTGATACTTGATCTGCTATCAGGAAGTGAGACAGGGCGGATGACAGAAGTTTGTGCGGTTGAGCACTTTGCATCCAGTGATCACAATGCTATTAGTTTCAAAGAAAGTATGCAGAAAGATAGGTCTGGGCCACGTGTTGAGATTCTAAATTGGAGGAAGACCAATTTTGATAGTATCAAAGGATCTGGCAGGTGTGCATTGCGACTGGCTATTTACTGGCAAAGGTGTATTGGTAAGTGAGATGCCTTCAAAAGTGAAGTTTTGAGAGTACAAAGCTTGTATGTGCCTATCAGAATAAAAGGAAACCTTGGTTTTCAAGAGATATTGAGACCCAGATTAAGAAAAAGAGGAGGCGCAATGCAAGTATAGGCATGACAGAACAAATGAGGTGCTTATAGAGTATAAGAAATGCAAGAGAACACATTTGAAAGAAATCAGGAGGGCTAAAAAGAAGGCATAAGGGATTCTACAGATGTGTTAAGAGCAAGGGACAAAATTGGTCCTTTGAAAGATCAGAACGGTAATCCATACGAGGAGCCAAAACAGATGGGGGGGGGGGGGGGTCGGGAGGATCTTAAATGAATTTTTTTGCATCTGCATTTACTCAAGAGATGGGCTCAGAGTCTATAGAAGTTAGACAAAATGGCATCAACTTCATGGACACTATACAGATCACAAGAGGAGGCAAATTTGTCCTGAAGGAATTTAGGATGGATAAACCCCCAGGGCCTGGTAAAGTGTTCCCTCGGATCCTGTGGAAAGAGAGTGCAGCAATCATTGGGGTCCTAGCAGAGATATTTAAATCATCCTTAGCAACAAGTGAGGTGTTAGAGGATTGGAGGATCGACAATATAGCTCCACTGTTTAAGAAAGGCTCTAAACATAAACCAGAAAACTATAAACCAGTCGGCCTGACATCAGTAGTGGGAAAATTATGGAAGGTATTCTAAAGGTTTGGATATATGAGTATTGGATAGACATGGACTAATTAAAGATAGTCAACATGACTTTGTGCTTGGTAGATCATGCCTAACCAATCTTATAGAGCTTTTTGAGGAAGTTATTTGGAAAGATGGTGAAGGCAAGGTAGTGGATGTTGCCTACATAGACTTTAGCAAGGTCCCACATGGGAGGCTGGTCAAGAAGGTTCAGCCATTTGGAATTCAAAACGAGGCAATAATTTGGATTAGATAGTAGCTTTGTGGGAGAAGCCAGAGAGTGCTGGTTGCCTCTCTGACTGGAGACCTGTGACCAATGGAGTACTGCAGCGAACAGTGCAGGGTCCATTGTTACCTGTCATTAATGTCAATGATTTTGATGAAAATGTGGTTAATTGGATCAGCAAATGTGTGGATAATACCAAGGCTGGGGGTGAAGTGGATAGTGAGGAAGGCGATCATGGTTTGCAGCAGGATCTGGAACAGATGGAAGAAATGGAATGAAAAATGGCAGATGGAATTTAAAACAACAGACACAAAATTCTGAAGGATCTCAGCAGGTCAGGCAGCTGGGATTTAATGCAATGAAGTGCAAATTGTGGCACTTCATTAGGATCAACCAGGGTAGATCTTACACAGTAAATAGTAGGACACTGAGGAATGCCATAGAACAAAGGGATCTGGGAATACAGGTCCATAATTCATTGAAAGCAGCATTTCAGGTTGATAGGGTCATACAGCTTTTGGCATATTGGCCTTCATAAATCAAAGTATTGAGTACATGAGATGTTAAAGTTGTATAAGATTTTGGTGAGTCCTAATTTGAGTATTGTGTGCAGTTTTAGTCACTTACCTACAGGGAAGATGTAAATAAGGTGGAAAGGTCGCAGAGAAAATTTACAAGGAGGTTACCAGGACTGGAGAACCTGAGTTATATGGAAAGGTTGAATAGGTTAGGACTTTAATCTTTGGAACATAGAAGATTAAGAGGAGATTTGAAGTATACAGAATTATGAGGAGTACAGGTAAGATAAATGCAAGCAGGCAGTGTCCACTGAGGCTGGGTGAGATTGATTACTGGGTGAGATCCACTGAGGTCTTGCGTTAAGTGTGAAAAGTGAAAAGTTTAAGGAGAACATAAGAGGAAACTTCTTCACTCAGAGGGCTGTGAGGGTGTGGAATGAGCTGCCAGCACAAATGGTGCATACAAGCTCAATTTCAATGTTTAAGAGAAGTTTGAACAGGTACGTGGATGGTAGGGTATGGAGGGTTATAGTCCCAGTGCAGGTCAATGGGAGTAAACAACTTAAGAGTTTCAGCATGGACTAGATGGGCCAAAGAGCCTGATTCTGTGCTGTATTTTTCTATGACTCTATGACTCTTAACATCCACCAATTTTCCTTTGTCTTTCCTGTCTTTTATTTCCTCAAGGAATACCAACAGATTTTTCAGGCAAGATTTCCCCTTAACGAAACCATGCTGACTTTGGCCTACTTCATCATGCACCTCGCCCAAAACCTCATCCTTAATAATGGACTTCACATCTTCCCAGACACTGAAGTCAGGATAAATGGCTTATGATTTCCTTTTTCCTGCCCCCCTTCCTTCTGGAAGGAAGAGTGGTGTATCCCTGTCACTGTGCTACACTGAAGGAAGATTAAATGACTTATTATAATGCTGTTTACATGGTAAGAACATGCTGGCATTAATATATTTAGGTATGTTTTATTTAATTTCTGTTCTTTAACCTTAACTTTACTTTTGATATAATTGTTTATTCTTTATTACTGTTTAGTGTTGTTTTTATTGAAGGAAGCACCCTGACCGACACACCACAGCAAATTTCTAATTGATGTAAATGTATATGCTAAATAATTCAATCCTTCATCCTTGATCTACTTCCCTTGCAAACCTTCTGCTACTTTCCCTTCAAGAATTTGCTCTTAAAATGCAACTAATACTTTAAAAAGCAAAATCCCATGATCATTAGATTGTTGTTTGCTCTACAAGAAAGTTAAAGTTATTGTCATCATCAGGAGAGGGACATAATCCGGGCATTTTTAATCAACCACTTGTCCCATTTCTGTACATGTTAAATTGATCCCAAGAAAAGGAGAGTTGGTCAAGTCAAACAGGAAGAGGAATCACCCAGCAAATGACAAGCATTTTCTAATATCCTGTCTGGGAATGAGAAGTGATAATAGCAACATGTTGTTTATGGCTTATTGGGGCTTTTGGGGAGAAATTAATAAAATGGCAATATCCATAATTTAACTGAAAAGTTTTAATTAAGTGCCAAGCAATAGACAGTAGATATAAAAGAAACACAAAGTAAAACATTAAATATGGTGAACTGGTCATATTAGTGATTGTATTGTATATTTAGCATGCTTCTGTGAAGGGGCACATGGTACATTTCAATTGACATGTTCATTAATTTATTTTCTCGAAGCTTTCGTACACCCGTAATCTGGCAGAAGATAGTAATTGTCTGGTGAAATAACCAATTTATGGCTACAAAATCCATGTAATTCTTCCTTATGTCTATGGTTTACCAAGTGTCTACTTTATATTCAAACAAATGTTATGTGCAGCAAGTTTATTTTGGAATTCAAAGCAAAGGCATATTCAGTAGCATTTAAGACTGTCTGAAATAGTCACATTGATAGTAGGGCTATGTAGGAGAGAAGGTTAGATTGATCCAAGAGTAGGTTAAAAGGTTGGCACAACATTGAGGGCCATATGGCCTGTACTGTGCTGTAACATTCAATATTCTATGTTCTAAAATCCCAACCTATGCTGTGTATGGCTCTTAAATCTGCTCAGTTTTGAACAAAACAGGACACTGGTCTTACAAAAGATATGCAACCACAGCGACAGTCTCAGAGAGGAAGGGAAGAAGGAAAGCTAAGAACTTTGCTTACTATTGCAAAAGGAGAGAACTGTAATAAAATAGAAAATTAATAATAAGCAAGTACTGGTGGATTTAGTTCTGAAACATTTTCCAATCCTAGCAAAGTTCAGGATGAAATTATGTAAGAAAATGTTTGCCTGGTAACTATGTTTTGACAGTGTATTAACAAATGATGTTGTTATCCTGCCAGTAATTCCACAAAACAAGTCCTATTAGCCAAACAAAAACATCACAATATTGCTGGTGAACTGCAGTGAGACTTCAGCTAAGTTTTCACATTCAAATCCGTTTTGTCTGATTACTGTTTGACTAATTTGGATAAATGTTTGCATTGGACTCTTTTTTTCATCTTTCAAAAGAAATTGGATCTATAATTAGCTCCAACACTCATATGAGGATCAGCAATGAAATATGAAAGCTGTGCTTGAAATCAAGAATATCATAGGGTCATAATGTCCCCATTCATAGCTGAAAAATAATACTGAATCTGTACTCACCCTCACTGGGTTTAGGATGCATCAGGTAAAACGGAATCTCCAGCATCATCTCGCTGAAACACAGCAGAAATAGAGAGTAGATGTTACCCCGACCAAAAAATATGTTGTATCAAATCAACCACTCTCCAGCTTTAATTTGTAAATACTTCATGTGTATAATTATGAGACATAAAGGGAAACTTTCTAATAAGTTCAAAGGTTCAAAGTTTCATTTATTATCGAAGTATACATCTCTGAAATTTCGTCCTCTCCAGATAGCCACAAAACCAAGAGAGAAAAGAATGGCAGCACAATCATCAAAGGGTTAAAGAAATTCAAAGCACTGAAATTTAAAAATTTCAAATAAAACAGAAATGCTGGAAACACTCAGCAGTCAGAAAGCAGCTGTGTAAAGCTAAACAGTTCTGAAACATTATCTCGGTTTCTTTTCCACAAATGCACTTCTCAGTGCTTCCAGTTGTTTCTACTTTGATTTAAGGGTTAAAAAAGAAGAACATTTATTGAGGAAACTTGCAAACAAGCAAGACTGAATGGTTAGTAAATTGGGGAGGAGCAAAAGTTCTGATCCAGATTAATTTACTTATCACATGTACATTGTAGCACTGGGTGGCAGATTCATCTCTACTAAAGGATGTGTAAGGGACTCCTTCCCCCCCACTGGCCTGCAGATCTCCCTTGGGCAAGGTGTAGCACCTACTTAGCCCCCTGATCAGTGTCGCATGAAGCCATGGGGATAAGTGGTGGAAGGTCATATGAGCAGCTGGTGCACATCACAAATCCTGGTTATGCGACAACTGATACCAGGCAGACAATCTCTGAAGAGTATTGGTAATGGCTGGGCTCACCCGCCTTGTAAATACACTGCCCAGGAGAAGGCAATGGCAAACAACTTATGGAGAAAAATGTGCCAAGAGCAATCATGGTAATAGAAACACCAAGATTGCTCACGTCATACGACACAGCACATAACAAACATCGAAACATTTTAACAACACACCTGAGGGTGTTTGGGGGCAGCCTGCAAGTATCAGCACACATTCCAGCGCTAAAATAGCATACCCATAATGCTCAGCAGAACACAACAAACCAGAAAATAACAAGTAACAAAACAATGACAGAGAAACAACCCCCATTTTACACACAGACACACACACATTATGAAAAACTGTTCATGAGGTTCATAATGCGTGGCAGGAAGATTTGGATAGGAACAGCTGTGAGTGTAGCATTGGAAGAGCAGAAGCATTTGAAAAGAGACTGGAGCAGCAGGTTTGCCATGTAACGATTTCTTGATGTAGTGAATACATTATCTGGTTTATTGTTAACAAGACAATGCATTTACCATGAAATTTTGACCTAGTTGGAATGATGCAACAAATTTCTCAACAATGGTAATAAACCTGATTCTGATTCTCAAAACAACCTTGTCATCTTTGACTACTTGAGCCAATCATGCTATTATTTATTTATTTTTTTCTGGTCTTCCAAATTTGCAATGAGCACCATCCTCAATCATTTGCTCTTCTTTTTATCATTCTCCACAGATGCTGACTAACCAGCTTTACATTTCTATCAGCTCGTGCTTATGAGTCACATTTTCAGCACCTCCAATAAATATAATGTTTAATGAAAAGGAAATGTCATATAATTCTTCCATGACACAATTTTTATGATCAGCATTATCAAGACTTTACGGTTTGTACACATTTCCATTTACCTTGAAGTGAGGTCTCCCAGGATTCTAACAAAAGAATATCAAAACAGGAAAGCAAAAAGAACATAATTAATAACTCAAATACAGAGAACTAAAGAATGATACAGTACAGAAGGACATTATTTAGCTTCTCATATTGGTTTAGAACTTCAAAATTCAAAGTTCTAAGTAAATTTTATTGTCAAAATGCATATATGTCACAATCTACAACCCTGAGATTATTTCTCAACAGTGCGGTTTCTCAACAAATCTATAGAACAGCAACTGTAACAGGATCAATGAAAGACCACCCAACTAGGGTGTTCAACCAGAGTGCAGAAAACAAAAAAACTGTACAGATGCAAATATGAATAAATAGCAATAAATAACAAGAACATGAGATGAAGAGTCCTTGAAAGTGAGTTCATTGGTTGTGGGTACATTTCAATGATGGGGCAGGTGAAGTTGAGTGAAGTTATCCCCTTTTGTTAAGACCTTCATGATTGAAGGATAGTAGTTGTTCTTGAAGCTGGTAGTGTGAGTCCTGAGGCTCTTGTACCTTCTACCTGATGCCATCAGCAAGAAGAGAGCATGTCCTGGGTGATGGGGATCTCTTCTCTTGCTTTTCTTGTTGAAAGAAAGAAGAGAATGGACATCCCCTATTCTTTCAAGACAAGTATTCCAGATTAGTAATTATTCACTGTGCTAAAAGCATCTTTCCTCAGCTTGCCTCTAAACCTTTTGTCATTGTCTTTTAATTGGTGTCCTCTGGTTACCGATCAATTTTCTAATTTATTTCATCAACAGGGCTCATGAATTCAGACTCCTCTGTTCAACCTCCCCATGTGCTCCACAACTAAAACTCCCATTACTTCACCATTGTGGTGCACAGAAAGAATGCAAAACAATCATTTGGTGTACTTGAGATGGAAATTTACATAATACACAGAGGAATGAGGCAAAAGAAGCTATACATTAACGACCTTGAAGTGAGGTCTCCGATCCCGATGAAAGGAAATCAAAACAGTCAGACAAAAACATGATGAATAATAGAATTATATAGATTTAAAGAATAATACAGTACTGAAGGACAGCATTTGGCTTTTCATTCCAGTTCAGAACTTGTTCATAGTTTTGAAACACAGGAGAGAATCTGTTCTTCCATCCTTTCAAGAAATATATATCAATGAAACATGACACACAAGGGCTTTGAAAGTGATCTGCATATTGTACATTTTACAAGTAAGACTTGGACCATAAAGCTGAGTGGATACTATTTCCATATTAATATTCATATTCTTCCATATTTATAAAGGGAAAATAAGAAATATGATCTGAGCTTCCTCCAATTCTTTTTAATTCACTTTGCCATACCAGTATCTCCAAATCCTTTCTCCTTCATGAGATCAACTTACTTCCTTGTAAACACACACATGATTTTTACACCAACCATTCTGAGGTGATAATGAGTTTTACATTCAAGCTTTTTCACAAGTAGAGAAGTTACTCCTGAATTTAGATTCTTACTGGTAAAAGCAATACCATACGAGCATTAGATAAACACTCTTCATATGACAAGCTGTTCAATCTTGGGATCATTTTTGTGAACTTGTTTTGAACCCTCTCCAGTTTCAAAATACCCTTTCTAAGATAAGAGGCCCAAAACTGCTCACAATTCTCCCAGTGAGGCCTCACTACTGCTTTATAAAGCATCAACATTACATCCTTGCTTTTATATTGTAGTCCTCTCTAAATAAATGCTAACATCACATTTGCCTTCTTCTTCACAGACGTAACCTGCAAATTAACCTTCAGGGAATCCTGCACAAGGAAACCAAAGTCCCTTTGTGCCTCAGATTTTAGAATTTTGTCTCCATTTAGAAAATCGTCAGACCCTTTATTTCTTCTCCCACAGTGCATGATCATACAAATTCCAACACAGCATTCCATCTTCCATTTCTTTGCCCATTCTTCTGTAGCCCCTCTACTTCCACAAAACCACCAGACCCTCCACCTACCTTTGTAGGATCAGCAAACTTTGCAACAAAGCCATCAATTCCTTCATCCAAGTCACTCACATATAATGTAAAAAAAGCAGTCCTAACATAGACCCCTGTGGAACATCACCAGTCACCAGCAGCTAACCAGAAAAGGCTCCCTTTATTCCTACTCTCTGCCTCCTGCCAGTCAGCAACTGCTTTAACCATACTAGAATCTTCCCTGTAATACCACGGACTCACAGCCTGTTAAGCAGCTTTGTTTGGCATTCCCAAAGGCCTTCTGAAAATCTAAGTACACATCAGCCGATTCTTCTTTGTCTTTACTGCTTGCTACTTCTTCAAAGAATTCCAACAGAATTATCAGGCAAGATTTTCCATTGAGGAAACCATGCTGACTACAGCCTATTTTATCAGCTTTTTTGGCACCGGAATGATGGTTGCCACCTTGAAAACCAAGGGGACGATGGATTGCCCTAGAGAGATGCTGAATATATCTTTCAGTACTTCCATCAGCTGGGCTGTGCAATCTTTCAGAACCCAACAAAGTTGACATAACTGTGGCTAATGAGTATTCCAAAACCACATACTTAACAATTGATTCCTATACCTTTCCAACCACTGAGGTCAAATTAACTGGCCTGTGATCTCCTTTTTACTGCCTCTCTCCCTTCTTGAAGAGTGGAGTGGTATTTGCAATTTACCAGTCTTCTAGTTTCATTCCAGATTCCAGTAATTCTTGAAAAATCATTACTAATTCCTCCACAATCTCTTCAGTCACCTCTTTCAAAACCCTGGGTGTACTCCATCTGGTCCATTTGACTTAACTACCTTCAGACCTTTCAGTTGCTCAAGAACCTTCTCCCTAGTAATGGCATCTTCATACACTTCTGACCCCTGGCACTCTGGAACTTCCACCATACTGCTAGTTTCATCCACAGTGAAGACTGATACAAGATGCTTATTCAGTTTGTCTGCCATTTCCTTGTCCCCCATTACTACCCATCCAGCATTGTTTTCCAGTAGTCAGATATCCACTTTTCCCTCTCTTTTACACTTTAATGTGTCTGAAAAAGCTTTTTGTATCCTCCTTAATATTATTGGCTAGCTTACTTCAATCTTATCTTCTTAATGACTTTTTAGTCACCTTCTATTGATTTTTAATAGCTTCCCAATCCTCTAACTTCCCTATAATTTTTGCTCTATAATATTGTTAAGGATCCGGCCTGAACACTGGATCGAAGAGCCTCTGCTGATAGCTCTGGACCACGACAGCCCTTAATTTTTGCCTTCTTTCACCCAGCCATGTGGGTTTTGACCCAGCCCCTTTCCTTATTGGACTTCTGCCAATCACCCACTTATCTCCTCTCTAGCACCCACCTGTTTCTGTTTTCACTCATTACCCGATCCATTTAAACCCTGCTTTGACTTACATTCTCTGCCAGTTCATCCCAGCTCTGATCTGAGTTGTTCTAGCCTGCCACTGTGCCTGCTGCCAACTGATTTTGCTGGACTCTGTGTTTCTGGATTTTGCCTGTTTTGGAACCTGATTTTTGCCTGTGTGATCTGGATTGTCTGCCCTTGCTGGACTGCCTTTCCTGTGTAAGACCTTTGCCTGTCATTCTGGATTTGTGCCTGCCTCCTGTTTTTGAAAGACTGTTGCCCTTGTGCTCCCTAATAAATCCTGGTAAAAGAGCATTCATTGGTCTGCACTTGAGTCCCACGGTAATCTGACCCAACCTGACAAATATACCCTCTCTGACTTTTATGTTGGCTTTGACTTCTCTTTTAGCCACAGATATGTCATCTTGGTTGGATTCTGAAAGATTGCGCAGCCCAGCTAATGGAAGTGCTGACATCTCTCTAGAACAATCCATTGCCTCAGTTTTCAAGGTGCAACCATCAGTCTAGTGTCAAAGATGGTGACAGTAACCTGCCTAAATGCCTATTGTCCAGTGTCATTAACATCAACCATTATGACATGCTTTGAGTGGTTGGTCATGGAGTATATTTAAAAACTTTCTCCTGGCTACACTCTCCCTTTCCAATTTGCTTATCATGTAAATCAATCCACTGATGATGCAATAGCCTCTGCCTTCCACTCTGTTCTGCCCTCCTAAAAGATGGGGTCTCGGATGCCCAATCAATCCCCAAGGCTGTATACTCAGCCCACAGCTGTTCACAGTGCTGATGCATAACTGTTTTGCAAGATCCAGCTCAAACTGTGTCATCAAATTTGCAGATGACACAGTAATGGTTGGCCTTATCAAGAATGATGATGATGAGACAGAGCCTAGAGAGGAAGTGGAGGGGCTGATGGATTGGTATGAGAAGAACAACCCAAGTTTGAATGTGGAGAAGACAAAGGACATCATTGTGGATTTCAGGAAGGTTCAGACAAGCCATCGCCCTCTGTGAATACACGGCTCCTCTGTAGAGAGAGTTAGTGCACCAAGTTCCTGGGAGTTCACCTGGTCCCTTAATAACACCTCCCTGAACAAGAAGACAGTGTTGTTTCCACTTCCTGAGAAGATTGAGGCAAGCAAGGCTCCCATTCCCCCATCTTAACTGTGTTTTACAGGAGCACCAATGAGAGTGTCCTGAAAAACTGCATCTCTCTCTGGTTATGGGAACAGTCAAGCATTGGACCAGAGGTCCCTACAAAGAACTGTGAGAACAGCTGGGAAGATCATGGGGTCTCTCTACCATCCAACAGGAACATTTATCAGGAGTGCTACATACACAGGCCCTTAGTATTATTAAGGATCTCACCCATCCATCTAGCATCCTCTTTGACTTTCTACCAACAGGCAGGAAACTCCAATGCATTAGAACAAGAACAGTCAGGATGAGAAACAGTTTCTTCCCTCAGGCCATTAGGCTTCTGAATTCCCAGCTGCATTGTATTCAACATGTCACTGGTTAATCTGTTTTGTACTTTACAATATTTAAAATTAATGCACTTTAGTTTGCTATTTATGATTCATCCATAGATTTTATCATTGCCTTTTAAAATTATCATGTGTAATGTGCACTACTGTGCTTTACACCCTGATTCAAACAAACATCATTTTGTCTCTATATGCATTATTTGTTTATATACATTATATATGTGCATGTAGTTAAATGACACTAAACTTCACTTGACTTGACTTGATGTGTCCTGTGCCTTCTGAATTGCTTCCAGAAACTCCAGCCATTGCTGCTCTGTTGTCATTCCTGCCAGTGTTCTTTTCCAATCAATTCTGGCCAACTTCTGTCTCATGCCTCTGTAATTCCCCTTACTCCATTGTGATACTGATACATCTAACTTTAGCTTCTCCTTCTCAAATTTCAGGGTGAATTTGATCATATTATGATCACCGTTCCCTAAGGGTTCTTTTACCTTAAGCTCTCTAATCAATTCTGGCTCATTGCACAGCACCCAATCCAGAATAGCTGATCCCCCTAGTGGGTTTAACCATGAGCTGCTCTAAAAACCCATCTCAAAGGCATTTTATAAAATTCCTCTCCTGGCATCTAGCACCAACCTGATTTTCCCAATTTACCTGAATATTGAAATCCCCCATGACTTTTGTAAAATTTCCCTTTGGCATGCACTTTCTATCCCCCTTTTGCAATTTGTAGACCACATCCTTACTACTGTTTGGGGTGTCTGTATATAACTCCATCAGGGTCTTTTATCCTTGCAGCTCCTTAGCTCTACCCTTAATGATTCAACACCTTCTGACCCTATACCACCTCTTTTTAATGACTTGATTTCATTTTCACTGACAGAGCCACACCACCCCCTCTGCCTGCCTGTCCTTTCGAAACATAGTGTATCCTTAAACGTTAAGCTCCCAGCTGTAATCTTCTTTCGGCCATTATGCAGTAAGGCCTCCAGCATCATGCATGCTAATCAGCAACTGTGCTACAAGTTCACCAACCTTATTTTGTACTCTGCATGCATTCAAGTATCACTCCGTCAGTTGTGATATAATCCTTTTCAATTTTGTCTACCGTTTACATTGCAACTCATCCTGTTGACTACAATTTTGCCCTATCACTAGTCTCTCCTTTCCAGAGCCTTGCTACACATTGTCTTTGTAAACCAAATATCTCATCCTCGGCACTCTCACTCCGGTTCCCATCCTCCTGCCAAATTAGTTTAAACCCTCCTGAACAACTCGGTGAACAGCTTATCCAAGGAAATTATAAAATGTAGATGGTTTTGCAGTATGCTGACAAAATATAGAAGTAATATAGTAATTATGTATAATATAGGTTCGTGACTGTAATAGGAACAGCTATGCAAGTCAATATACTGTAATTGGGTAGGTTTATAGAATTGGGGAAGTTGATATATTTAGGCAGGTTTAGGGAAAGTGGGTTACAAAAGTAAGGATAGCATAATCTTATTTTTCAACTTAAATATATCATCAAGATTTGCATACTGCACATTTAATGGGGATGTAACTATAGATTTTTACTCCTTACATATGTGAAGGATTTAAATAATAAAGTCAATTCAATTCAAGATTTTGTGGATAGCAATTGCTAAACAAAGAGGATGCAGTAGCTAGATGTTAGGTTCCTGATAGCATGGGAGCATTGATTAAGTATGTTAACCTCTGTAATGGTATTTATTGCCCTAGCTTTGTAAGTCAGGTAGAACAAACCAGGAAATGCTCTGGGGCATTGTACTGA
Organism: Hypanus sabinus; assembly: GCF_030144855.1. Lineage (NCBI taxonomy): Eukaryota > Metazoa > Chordata > Chondrichthyes > Myliobatiformes > Dasyatidae > Hypanus > Hypanus sabinus. The sequence continues at coordinate 22,358,948 of NC_082713.1, read as the reverse complement.
TGCATCAGGTTATACTGTGAAATAAAATGCCTTATTTTTAATGGATTGACTTCAACACTGACTTATAGATCACTGTAACAATGAAGGCACAATGCTAATCACCGTTCACTAGCCACCACAGGGAGATTTGCAGAATGGTATATGGATTGGCCCTCTGATTGAATAGATATCAGTTAATTACTCACTAACTGTGAGTAATGTGGATCTGAATGTCAACATGGCCTTGTGACTCTGGCAAATGAGGTGAGGATGTTGGATGGGGGGGAGAAAAACAAACTACGAGGCTCCCTATGCAGAATCCTTGGAGGTTGAGAGACTACCCAGATAAATTGGTAAAATTGCCAGCAACACCTTTGTTCCAATTTTGGGAAGGATTCCTACCAGCTTGTGTTCCAGAACACCCTTGTTGTCAGGAATCTGTTCCAAGGTTGTACCCAAGTGATGACTAAATTCTAATTCAGTAAATAAACACCTGATTACTAAAATGGTACTTCTATTTTTGAAGTAGCTGTTAAGAGTTTCATGAATATTAATCACAAGCAAAGTAAGAGTGAGAATTAAAGCTCTGGCCCAAAACATGGGAACACTGGGTCAAGCTCTGGTCTAGTAAGATAGCAGCATGCTTGGTTGCATTGTCCTTTCCAGGTTCAACAAAAGGTGTAAATAATTGTTTTAAAACACCTAATGGACATTGGTCATACAAAATACTGCATGGGCAGTTCACTGGCTCGTTGGCAATACCGGCAACAGAGAAGCTGAATGGCTTTGGTTGTTGCATAGGCCAGGCCTTCATACCACTGCATTGCCTGTTACAGTCACCCAGGAGAGAGAGCGCTGGAAGAGGTGTGGGAATGAACTGCGGGTGTGCTGGAATCTGTAGTGGCTTGGGAGCTAGTTCCTGCAGGCCGGTTCTCCCATCAATGCTGCTTTCCTGTGTTCTTTCCTTAGAAGATAAATTGCATTGTCTTCATCTGTGACAGACCCAATGTGAGATGAGAAATTGTTATGTACTTGTTCTTGCAGAAATGTGGCTCCAGGCCAACATCCCATGCATTATTGAACTTTAGTCCACACCACTCAGTGACATGCTAAAATTATTTTATGACTTGATATATTATTGTAAATATTTATGCTTTGTGCTGTGTACTATATGTACTGTGTTTTGCCCTTGGCCTGGGAAGGATCTCTGTTTCATTAAGCTGTATACATGTGTATGGTTGAATGAGAACTAAACCTGATGAACTTGAACCTGAAGTCAAATTACCTACCCGCCTCGGGAGGCTGTCACTTTCACCTTCATCAGGTAGGAGACAAGGATTCCAAGGACCTCTTTATCGAGCTCTGGTCTGAGCCTAAAAGGAAACGTAAGCAAAGTTAGCAAAGGCCACAGAATGTAAAACAAAATGGAGAGGGTGTGGCATATCACACTATGGTTGGATGATTATTTCCTGTGATTCTAACTTAACATATTGTCTATTTTATTGCATTGGAATTATTTCTCATTCTCCAATATCAAATTTTATATAAAACAGTATGATATATATCAATATCTGATGTAAAACATAAGTGGAGAAGTGAGATAATGTAATGCTTTAGGGAAGAAATAGGCTGATTGGGTACAACAAAGATCGTGAATGCCAGAATCAAAGGAAGTGAATGGGCAAAAGAACAGGGAAGCGCAAGTTGAAGGTGGGTTGTGGTGATGGGAAGCATGGACATAACTAATGTACATGTAATATTAGGCAGGGACAGGATGGGGCCATACATAAGATGTAGAAAATGGGCAGAGTTGAAGGAGAGTGAGATGTGATCAGGAAAGGAGAAAAGAGGAAGTGGAGAACGAACAGAGGGCAAAATGAATGGAGGGATTTCAGGACTGAAATAGGGAGTGAATCAGGAGAAATCAGATGAGAAATTAACTAAATATTTCCTAGTTATTGAGAAGTTGTACATTATAGAAAAAAAGAATGGATATAAAATATTCTTTGACATGTTGAGGTTCATTATAACACAGCTCTGAAGAGTTAAACTCAAGAACAGTTACTTCCCCTAAATCATAAAGCTGATTGAACCTTCCACCCACCACCTCCACGTACACATCACCCAATGTGACCTTACACATCAATCAGTTTAAGTATACAACAGTTACTTGCACAATTTATAGGATTGTTTTCATATTTATTATGTTGTTTGTTTCTTTGTTGTGTTCTTCATGCTTATTGTGTTTTCTCATGCTGCATCAGGTCTGGAGTAACAATCATTTCATTCTCTTTTACACTTGTGTACTGAAGAATGACAATAAACAATCGTGGATCCTGGATCTTGAATTTTGAATCTCTGGATGCCAATGAAAATTGGGACATGCTGGATTTAACTATAGCCTCATTACATTCTGTACTGCTCTTCATGTGAGTCCTCGAGGTTTGTAATATAGTGTGCATGAGTGGGTTCCCATTCCCTGGACTTACATGGTACTCGAGGCCAAGTTAGTATCCTCGTATTTGAGTTTCCCATCTAAGGCCAGGCCTCGTTTCTTCCGATTGCTGGCCAGAACTGGAGTCAGTTTGTAAACTTTGGTGAAGCTGGAATTGGCAGCCACAGTGTCCCTGGAATCACACACACAGATCATAAGTTAAAATCAATCCATACTGTATGTTATCTATTTATTTAGAGATACTGTCTGGAACAGGCCTTTCTGACCCAATGAGCCACAACACCCAGTAACCCACCTATTTAACACTAACCTAATCACAGGACAACTTACAATGACCAACTAAGCTAATAACTGGTAGGTCTTCTTTGAGGAAACCAGAGCTCCCGGGGAAACGCACACACTCACAGGGGAACATACAAACTCCTCACAGATGGTGCTGGAACTGAACCTTGAATTCTGGAACGCCACGGGTGAAGTAGCATTGCGCTAACTGCTACACTACTGTGGGGCCCCCCTATTAACATGTTTACAATCCATTTCATTAACAAATTGGGGTATGATGTGTTCATCTTGCACACTTAAACTCCTCCAGCAGTGCAAATTCCAGACCTTATTTTTGGTACTGATTACTTTAATTGTCCCAGGGGCCATTCTCTGGCTGGGAAAACAGACAACTGATGTGCTCCCCACTTGGTGCATAAAAACAATGCCTCTATGGCAGCCAGCAATGTGAATAATAGTATGGAGCAGCGAATTTGAATACCAGTGTGTCACACATGGAATTTCTCACACTGGTGCATCTGATTGCCACAGTGTCTCACCAAACACGCCTTCATACACGCACACGGACACACTCACACATATAGACTACTATTCCAATCAAACTCGCCAGTAAAGTTCAAACACTAGGAATTAATGCCTCCCTCTGCAACTGGATCCGTGATTTCCGACCAATAGACCACAATCTGTAAGGATAGGCTGTTACAACATGTGCCCAGCCCCCGGGATCTAGGTCCTCTAACTGTCCTGAATACGGATAGCCAACATGTCCCTTTTAAAGATTCAGGCCCACCCTGTTAGTCGGCAGCCACGTTTTGGCACCAAGATTTTAATATTTAAAGAGCACCTGAACTCGGGATCAGTGCTCAATCATCAGCTCAAATCTGGATTCTCATCTCGCATCTCGTTTTAAACCTGTCTTCATTTCAGTCTCATTGTGTCTCGATTCTAGTTTTGGATACTCCAGCGCTTGGACCTCGCCTAGGTGACACCAGTTCCACCATGATTATTCTAAACACTGGTGTTGCACAAAGCCCTACTCTACTCCTCTGTGGACTCATGACTCTGTGGCCAGATTCTGCTCAAGCTTCATCTGTAAGCTTGCAGATACCACTGTCATGGGCTGCATCTCAAATGACAATGGAACTGGAATACATAAAGGAGATAGGGAGCTTAATAACATGGTGACATGACAACAATTTATTTTCCCTCAATGTCAACAAAACAAAAAAGCTGATCATCCAGGAAGGTGGTGGGGGGTGGGGTTGGTCCTGTCTACCTGAGCTAGGGTTGATAATTTCGTGTTCTTAGGTGCAATCCTCATCAATTGCCTGTCCTGATCCAACCATGTCACGGCCAAGAAACCTCACCAACGCCTTTACTTCCTCAGGAGGCTAAGGAAGTTCAGCATGTCCCCCATCGTCTCCTACCAATCTTTATCAATACACTAAAGCATCCTGTCTGGGTGTAGCAACTGCCCTGCACCTGATCTCTAGAAACTGCAGAGTTGTGGACACAGCTCAGCACTTCACAGGGACCGATGTTTCTTCCAGGGCCTCTGCCGATACTTCTTGCTGCCTCAGTAAAGCAGCCAGCATCATCAAAGACCGATATCCTCTCTTCTCCCCTCTCATGTCAGGCAAAAGATACAGTACAAAAGCCTGAAAGCACACACCACCAGACTCAAGGGCATCGTCTATTCCACTGTTACCAGAGTCTTGAACTGACCTCTTGTACGATAAGGTGGACTTTTGGCCTCACAATCTAACTCATTTTGATCTTGCACTGTATAATTTACTCTTTCAGTAGCTTATACAATTTATTGTTTTACCTTATTCTAGCTCAGTGCATTGCATACTGATTTGATCTAAATGAACAGTATGTTAGACAAGGTTTTCACTGTATCTGGGTACATGTGACAATAGTAAACCAATACCAATACCCACAAAATGCTGGTGGAACGCAGCAGGCCAGGCGGCATCTACAGGGAGAGGTACAATCGATGTTTCAGGCTGAGACCCTTCGTAAGGCAATACCAATATCAGACAGACAGACAGACAGACAGACAGACACACACACACACAAACACAAATATCCATGCAAATGTATAAGTGCATTCATGCACACATAAAATAGATACACAAGTGTGAAATGCAAACACAAAAAATTGATATACACTCATGTGTGCCACACAAAACACACTCATGTGCATACTTACATATGTACACACTCCCTTAGAGCATGGGAGTACTACAATTCACACTTCACTTACTCTGATTCCTCCACAGCGACTGTCTTTGTATATTTGTCAAGTTGATAAAGGACTACATCAGTGACTTGATCAACTGATTGGACAGAATAAAGAAACAATGTAATTCACTACGACTGATAGGTAACACTCATAGTACAGTGACAAGTGCTGCCCTTTCTGACACAGAACAGTAAATCAAATGTCAAAACAGTCTACTGGAAATACACTGCCTGCATCTTTTATCCCCTCTCTGTGTTCACACTTCAGATTCTACAAATACTCCAATTCCACCTCCCCCTGCTCCCCCCCCACCCCCACCATTCTGACTGGAAAAACAGCCTAGAGCACAAGATGTGATTTACCGACAAGTGTAAAGATTTGCTTGCTAGTGTGACAAAGTCGCATGCAGTTTAATTGAAAAATAAATAGTTTATAATTAGCACAAGGTGACTCAGTAGGAATGGAATCGGCACCGCCAATGTGATAACACATTTCATAAAATATACAAGAGCATTTTATTTTACTTAGCCTATGGGATGAGGTGGTAGGGGCAATTCTCCTTGTCCAACACTAATTACCCTGAAGAAGGAGATGGATTCTGCTTTCTAGAGTAGCTGTGGCCCATCTTCTCTCTGCTTGTGTTAGTAATACGTTACACTCAGAGGGCAGATTAGAATGAACCACCCTGCTGCCTGCAACCGTGCTTGTAGCCAGGCTAGTGCCTATCGGGGCTGTACAATGGCATGTCAGAGGCCACTCACTGGGAACTGTGGCCTAGACATTCATCAGTAATACGAAATACACTGAACAGTTGTGGTTGTTTCTGATGGAGTTGTAGAGCAATACAGCACAGGAACAGACCCTTCGGCACATCTAGTCCATGCTGACTGAGGTCTACTTTCCTCCATTTGGGTCGTAGTCCTCTCAACCTTTCCTGTCTGTATACTTCTCCAAATTTCTCTTCAACCTTGTTATTTTACCAGCTTCAATTGCTATCTCTGGCTGCTTGTTTCATCTACACAGTACCCTCTGCATGAAGAGTTGTCCCTCAGATCTTTTCTTGTTCAGCTTGAACATAGAACACAGAACAGCACGGCAAAAGAACAGGCCATTTGGCCTACAGTGCTGTGACGTACCAGCTTCGAAGAAAATCAAATATACCCAAATACTAATCCCTCCTACCTGCGCCAAGTTCATATCCCTCCATCTTCCTTACATCCATGTGCCCATCCAAAAGTCTCTTAAAATACCCTAATGTATTTGTCTCTACCACCAGGCTCTCTGAGTGGAAAAAGTTACCCCTCACATCCCCCTTGAACCTACCCTCTCTCATCTCTGGTATTAAACATTTCAACCCTGGGAAACTGATACTCTCTGTCCGCTCTATCAATGCCTCTCATAATATTGTAAACCTCGTGTGGTAAACTGTGTATACCTGTCTGGTCACGCCCCCCCTGCTGACTGCTCCTGTGGCTCCTCCCACAGACCCCAGTATAAAGGCGATTGGAGGCACTGCTCCTCCCTCAGTCTCCAAGATGTCGTGGTCACGTTTGCAGCTAATAGAAGCCTATCTTTTGCCTTCCGTTTCCGAGAGTTATTGATGCTGCATCACCTCTATCAGATCTACCCTTGGCTTCCAGTGTCCCAACAAAAACAACCCACGTTTGTTCAGTCTGTCACGATAGTACATGCCCTCTAAACCATGTACTAGTAAACCAGGAGGCCTCTCCAAAGCCTCAACATCCTTCCTATAGCGGGGCGACCAGAACTGTATGCAATACTCCAGATGTGGCCTAACCAGAGTTTTACAGGAGCACAACTGAGAGCATCCTGACTGGCTGCATCACTGCCTGGTATGGGAACTGTACTTCCCTCAATCGCAGGACTCTGCAGAGAGTGGTTCGGACAGCCCAGCACATCTGTAGTTGTGAACTTCCATGATTCTGGACATTTACAAAGATGGTGTGAAAAAAGTAGCACTGGGGACCCAAGTCACCTCAACCACAAACTGCTCCAGCTGCTACAATCCGGGAAATAGTACCGCAGCGTAAAAGCCAGGACCAACAGGCTCCAGGGCAGCTTCTTCCACCAGGCCATCAGACTGATTAACTCACACCGTTTTGATTGTATTCTATGTTACATTGACAGTTCTATTTATTATAAATTACTATGATTGCACATGGCACATTTAGACAGAGATGCAACGTAAAGAATTTTACTCCTCGTGTATGTGAAGGATGTAAGAAATAAGTCAATTCAATTCAAGATTGTAGGTGCTGTTCCTGCTGGATGATATGTCAGCTGCCGAATTTGACTTTCTGGGCAGTACTAGTTCTTACTCCTGAACAAGATTTTCATGTGTAAGTAATGCAGGGAGAACAAAAATGGGGACAAAAAAGAATCATTGTCTCCCACCCAGACCTAAAAGGGCCAATTTTGCCTTTCAAAGTGCACAACAGTTAAAAGATTTGCCTCTTCTAGATCCAATGGTTTTACAGGAAAGATACTGGCATGAATAGCAGAATGGCTGACAGGCAGGATGCAACAAGTGGGAATAAAGGGGGTATTTTCGGGCTGGCTGCCAATGACTAGTGGTGTTCCTCGGAGGTTGGTATTGGGACCACCACTTTTCATATTGTTTGTCAATGATTTAAATAATGAAATTGATGGTTTTGTGGCAAAGTTTGCAGATGATACAAAGATAAGTGGAGGGGTAGGTAGTGCTGAGGATACAATGCAATTGTTGTAGGACTTAGACAAACTGGAAGAATGGGCAAAAAAGTGGCAGATGGAATTCAGTATTGGGAAATGCATGATAATATATTTTGGCAAAAGGAACTATAATGTGGACTATTATCTAAATGGGGAGAAGGTTCAAACACCAGAGGTGCAGAGAGACTGAGAATCCTCATGCAAGACTCCCAGAAGATTAATTTACAAGTTCAGTCTGTGGTAAAGAAGGCAAATGCAATCTTGGTATTTACTTCAAGTGGAATAGAATATGAAAGCAAGTCATTAATGTCCCAGCCTTTATAAGATACTAGTTCAACTACACTTGGAATATTGTTAATAGTTTTGGGCCTGTACTCACTGGAATTTAGAAGAATGAAGGGTCGATCACATTGAAACATATTGAATGTTGAAAGGACTAGATAGGGTTGATATGGAGAGGATGCTTCCTATGGTGGGGGTATCCAGAACGAGAGGGCATAGCCTCAAAATTGAGGTGTGGCCCTTTAGAGAAGAGGTGAGGAGGAATTTTTTACAGCAAGAGAGTAGTAAATCTGTGGAATGCTCTGCCACAGGCTGTGGTGGATGCCAAGTCCATGGGTTTAATTAAGGCCGAAGTTGATAGCTTCCTGATCGGTCAGGGCATCAAAGGAGATGGCGAAAAAGTAAGTGTATGGGTTTGAGTGGGATCTGGGATCAGCCATGATGGAATGGTGGAACAGACTCGATTGGTGGAATGGCCTAATTCTGCTCCAATGTCTTATGGTCATATGGTCTTAGTGCCCCTCCTGTCAGGCCTGCCTTAATGGGGAACTCCGGATGCATAGATATTGCAATTTATTGCATGGGTTTTCTCCAGATCTGGTTTCTTCCGGACCTTAAAGATGTGAAGGCTGGTGAGATAATAGGCCATTAATTGCCCCTACTTTTTATGTAAGTGATAGAATTCAGCAAGAATGATTGGGAACTTGGGGAGCATAAAATGGGTTCAAATTGGATTAAATGGTGTTTGATAGTCTGCACAAACATATTTGAAGTTGTGTGAATCTGCGACTGTGAGCTGTGGGTTACGTGTTTCTATAAGGCTGAAAGTGGGAAGTACAGGAAAAGCATGAAAAGTTACTTTCTTGCACAAACATTGCAAAAAAGGGAAATTTGTTCCAGCTTAGAGTAAGAGGTATTTTGACTGTTTCTCCCACTCCACAGAAGCTGGCTGGTTTGGTGAGATCCTCCAGTGTTTTGCGTGCGGTTATCTTGTACTCAGCCTGAATCACTGGATCCATCATTCCACCAGACAGACTGGGTTAATGTTGGGGTCTCTGTGTCATACCTTGTACCGCAGCAATTTCACATCATAGACTACGGCATAATTTTTCAAACTGGGAAAACAAACCTACCTGATAACTTAATCTTCTTCACCACCTTACTTGTGTTATTGGTGATGCAAACTGTGACGTCTATAGGTTCATTGTGGTAGTATATCTGTAAAAGAAATTTAGCTTGTATTTTCCAGAAGTTCTCCACACAATACTTAACTCAATGACTGGAGCTGTCAGGTACATTAGGAAGCATTATGACTAAGGGGCTGATGCTAAAACGGTTCTGGAGTTGTAAGAATGACAAAACACATCAAGTCTGTGCCTCTGCTGTCCCCTTGTTATTTGGTAACAGCATTCTTCACTCATAAGCCTTGTGACAATAAAGTACAAAAAGTGCTGTTTGCCTTCCTGTTGGACTTGTATATGTTATCCAGGAAGCTCCATCTTTACCCATAGGCATCCTACCATCTCCAATACCAAACTCCTCCCTTTTAGAACATAAGACATTGCAATGATTAATAAACCAGTTGCTTAGAATCAAATGACCTTGCCTGTCTCAGGGCTGGCTGTGTCTGTACCTGCGCTACTCTCTGCCCCAGCACTGCTTCACTGCCACCTGTCCCACAGCCCTCCCACAGCACTCCATCCTCACCACTCCCACCAGTTTTACAGACTCACTCTCCACTCCACATTGACAAATACAGTACATTTAAGAAATATTTAGATAAGCTCTTGAAGCACCAAGAGATGAAAAGCTGTGGGCTAAGTGCTGAGAAATAAAATTGGTGTAGATGGTTACCAAATGGTCAGGGAAGACATGATGGACTAAAGACCTTTCTCCTGTACCTGATGACTCTAACTGTGAATGACTGTCCAAGACCCACTCATAAGACCATAAGATACAGGAGCAGAAGTAGGCCAGTTGACGCATTGAGCCCACTCCACCATTCAATCATGGGCTGATCCAATTATTCCGGTCAACCCAATCCCCTGCTTTCACCCCATACCCTTTGATGCCCTGGCTAATCACGAATCTATTTATCTCTGCCATAAATACACCCAATGACTTGACCTCCACAGCCACTTGTGGCAACAAGTTCCATAGATTTACCACCCTTTGACTGAAGAAATTTCTCCACATCTCTGTTCTAAACGGATGTCTTTCAATCCTCAAGATGTGCCCTTTTGTCCTAGACTCCCCTACTATGGGAAAGTAATTTTGCCCTCTCTTATCTGTTCAGGCCTCTTAACATTCGTAATGTTTCTATGAACCCCCCCCCCCCCCCCATTCTCCTGAAATCCAGGGAATACAGCCCAAGAGCTGCTAGATGTTCCTCAATGGTAACCCTTTCATTCCTGGATTCTTGTGAATCTTCTCTGAACCTTTTCCAATGTCAGTATATCCTTTCTTAAACAAGGAGTCCAAAACTGCATGCAATACTCCAGGTGTGGTCTCACGAGTGCTTTATAGAGACTCAACATCACACCCCTGCTTTTATATTCTATACCTCTAGAAATGAATACCAACATTGCATTTGCCTTCTTCAGTACTGACTCAACCTGGAGGTTAACATTTAGGGTATCTTGCACAAGGACTCCCAAGTTCCTTTGCATCTCTACATTTTGACTTTTCTCCCTATCTAAGTAATAGTCTGCCTGTTTATTTCTTTCACCAAAGTGATGACCATACACTTTCCAACATTTATTTCATTTGCCACTTCTTTGCCCATTCCCCTAAACTATCTAAGTCTCTCTGCAGGCTTTCTGTTTCCTCAATACTACACGCCCCTCCACCTATCTTTGTATCATCAGCAAATTTAGTCACAAGTCCATTAATCCCATAGTCCAAATTATTGACATACATCATAAAAAGCAGCAATCCCAACACCAACTCCTGTGGAACTGCACTGGTAACCAGCAGCCAGCCAGAATGGGATCCCTTTGTTCCCCCTCTCTGTTTTCTGCCAATCAGCCAATGCTCCAACTGTGCTAGTAACTCCCCTGTAATTCCATGGGATCTTATCTTGCTAAGCAGCCTTGTGTGTGGCACCTTGTCAAGGGCCTTCTGAAAATCCAAGTACACCACATCTACTGTATCTCCTTTGTCAACCCTGCTAATAATTTCCTCAAAAATTTGCAGTAGGTTAATCAGGCAGGATTTTCCTTTCAAGAAACCATGCTGGGTTTGGGCTATCTTGTCATATGCCTCCAAGTACTCCGTAATCTCAAACCTAACAATCAATTCCAACAACCTCTGAACCACCGATGTCAGGCTAACAGGTCTATAGTTTCCTTTCTGTTGCCTCCCACCCTTTTTAAAGAGCATTTGCAATTTTCCAGTCATCTGATACAATCCCAAAATCAATCAATTCTTGAAAGAGCATTGCTAATATCTCTGTAATCTTTCCAGCTACTTCCTTCAGAACCCAAGTGTGCATTCCATCAGGTCCTGGAGATTTATCCACCCTCAGACCATTAAGCTTCCTGAGCACCTTCTCGGATGTAATTTTTACTGCATTTTCTTCACTTCTCTGACACTCTTGAATGTCTGGTATACTGCAGATGTCTTCACGGTGAAGACTGATGCAAAATACGCATTCAGTTCCTCTGTCATCTCTGCATCTCTAATTACGATATCTTCAGCGCCATTTTGTATAGATCCTATATCTACCTCTGACTCTCTTTTACCCTTTATATACCTAAAAAAGCTTTTCGTATTTTCTTTGATATTAGCCACCAGCTTCCTTTCGTAATTCATCTTTTCCTTCCTTGTGACCTTCTGAGTTTCTTTTTGCAAGTTTTTATAAGCGTCCCAATATCTTCCCACTGGCTTTGGCTTCCTTGTATGCCCTCTGTTTTGTTTTTACTTTGGCTCTGACTTCACCTGTCAGCCACGGTAGTGTCCTTCATCCCTTTGAAATTTTTTTTCTTATTTGGAATATATCTTTCTTGTACTTCCCTCATTTTTCTCAGGAATTCCAGCCATTGCTGCTCTGTTGTCCTTCCTTCCACAGTGTGTCTTTCCAGTCAGCCTTGGCCAGTTCCCCTCTCATGCCATTGTAATTTCCTTTAATCCACTGAAATACTGACAGATCGGAATTTAGTTTCTCCTTCTCAAATTTCAAAGTGAACTAATCATATTGTGATCACTGTTCCCTAAGGGTTCCTTTACCTTAAGCTCTCTTATCACCTCTGGATCATTGCACAACACCCAATCCAGCACAGCCGATCCCTTAGTGGGCTCAGCAATAAACTGTTCTAAAAATCCATCCCTTAGACATTCTACAAATTCTCTCTTGTTGTCCATTACTGGCCTGGTTTTCCCAATGAAGTTTCACGTTAAAATCCCCACAATGGTCATGACATTGCTCTTCTGACATGCCTTTTCTATCTCCAGCTGTAATTTGTAATTCACATCCCGGCTGTTGTTTGGAGGTCTGTATACAACTGTCATTAGGGGCCTTCTACGCCTTCCGATCCTATGTCAACCCTTTCCAATGATTTTACATCACTTCTTATACACAGAACCACACCACTCTCTCTGCCTGCTAACCTATCGTTCTGATACACCGTATATCCTTGGACGTTCAGCTCCCAATGGCAGCCATTCTTTAGCCAAGTCTTGGAGATGATGCCAATCTGTAGCTGAATTTCAAGATTATCCATTTTATTTCTTGTGCTGTGTGCATTCAAATATAACACTTCCAGTCCAGTATTTGTTGCTTTCTTTAATGGTACCACGCCTTTATTACCCTGTAACTCATCCCACTGGCTGTGACTATGCCTCATCTTCTGCCTGTTCTTTCTGTTATCTCTGCTGCTTGCTATCTTTGATTTATTTCTGTTTTCCATTTCCTCAGTCCGGTTCCCATTGCCCTGCCAAATTAGTTTAAACCCTCCCAAACAGCTCTATTAAACCTGTCTGCTCAGATATTGGACCCCTTTGGGCTCAGGTGTAACCCATCACGTTTGTACAGGTCATACCTCCCCCAGAAGAGGCCCAAGTGATCCAGGAACCTGAAGCCCTGCCCCATACACCAGTCTCTCAGCCACACATTAATATGCCTGATCATGTTATTTTTGCACTCGTTAGCATCTGGCACAGGCAGCAACCCTGAGATTACAACACTGGAGGTCCTGCAACTCCCTGAATTCTCTCTTCAGGACCTCTCCTTTTTTCTACCTCTGTCATTGGTACCAATGTGTACCAACACTTCTGGCTGTTCACCCTCTCCTTTCAGAATTCTCTGCACCCAATCCGAGACATCCCATACCCTGGCACCTGGGAGTCAAAACACCATGCAGGTATCCTACCAGGTTGACAGAACCTCCTCTCTGTTCCTCCCACTATTGAATCCCCTTGTTAAAGATACCCCCCTTAATGCTCCAAACTGATAAACTGATTCTATGCTCTAGCAACTAGCTAACTGAGGACTAAGGAATCTTAACTGAACTTTACACAATTTACAATTTAACACACACCTCCTTGGTACTGCAACATCTTCTACCATCAAATAGTACAAATTAACCAGTAAATTATCTGCTGAACATTTTAAATTTAAACTAAAATCATCTCCAAAGGTTGTCTTGCTGGTCTAAAGCTGGAGGGCATAGGTTTAAGGTGAGGGGGAGGATGTTCAAAGGATGAAAGTGTAAATTTTTCATGGAATGAATAGTTTGAATCTGGAATGAGCTGCCAGAGGAGATGGTGGAAGCAGGAACAATGACATTTAAAAAGCATTTGCATAGGTATTTGAATGAGCAGGCCATAAAGGGACGATGTGGGATTAGACTTGATGGACATTATGGTTGGGATGGACACAGTGGGTCAAAGGACTTATTCTACACTGGACAAGATCAACTTCAAGTTTAACAGTCATTCAACCACACATGAATATCCATGAATACAGCCAAACGAAACAGCATCAGTCCGGGGGCGAGGTGAAAAACACAGCACCAACAGTCATACACAGCACAAAACACATATAGCCCGTACAGATAGCAGTAAAATACGATTACGCAAAACAAAATATAGTCCAAATCCCTGCGTCCATCAAATTTGCAGCAGGCTGCGTATGAACACAATCTAGCTTGTCTACTGCTGACCAGACACTAGTGGCAGCATTGACTTCAGAGAGGACACTGAGCCAGACACCTCTGGCACTCCAGTGGAGCACCAAATCTGATGCCTCCCCACGCGCAACTACAAACAGGAGGCACCACAGCTTAAGACCAACGCCTCACAGCTTCCCTGCTGTTTGCCAAATAGTCAATAAACAGGACTTGCAGCACTCGACACCACCAATGTCCAAGACGGTCTTATGATCGTAAAAACCGTTTAAAACGTACAATAACACCTTTGGTTGACCGAGTGCACCGCCATCTTACTGGAAAATAATTTATAACATAATTTAGTTTCTCTATAGGTCTTGTTTTCTTTTGTCAGACAAGCTGCATCGTTATATCACTTAAGTTACCGAGAAAGGTTGAACAAGTTAGGTCTCTATTCATTGGAGCGTAGAAGGTTGAGGGGGGACTTGATCGAGGTATTTAAAATTTTGAGAGGGATAGATAGAGTTGACGTGAATAGGCTGTTTCCATTGAGAGTAGGGGAAATTCAAATGAGAGGACATGATTTGAGAGTTAGGGGGCAGAAGTTTAAGGAAAACATGAGGGGGTATTTGTTTACTCAGAGAGTGATAGCTGTGTGGAATGAGCTTCCTGTAGAAGTAGTAGAGGCCAGTTCAGTTGTGTCATTTAAGGTAAAATTGGATAGGTATATGGACAGGAAAGGAATGGAGGGTTATGGGCTGAGTGCGGGTAGGTGGGACTAGGTGAGATTAAGAGTTTGGCACGGACTAGGAGGGCTGAGATGGCCTGTTTCCGTGCTGTGATTGTTATATGGTTATATGGTTATATATCCATTCACATCAGCACATATTGCTTTTTGTATGCAGGGTTTACATGCTATTCCCTTGGTGAATGACACTATACATTAAAATACATTGTTTTACACATTGTATTCACATTCTATGTTACATTTTTAGAAAAGTATTTTCATTGAGGCTTGAGTGTATTTAGGATTAAATGGCATTCACTAATGCTTGTTGGACTCAGGAAAGGCTGCAAATATCACAGGGATTACTACTTAGTGAAAGATCAGCCAGCATTGTCCTCCATCTACTGATTGGATTAAGTGGGATTATTTAGTGCTTTGCTCGAGGGCTTTTATAAAAAGTAATTACAATTTCTAAAAAAAAAAATTAAATAGTGGATTTTTTCCATTCACCCTTTCTTTTTCTCCCCTTCTTTGTATGGTCTGATTTCTGATCCTGACACTGGTTTGAACTGTCAGCGCAATGATATAATGTATAGAGGTGAGTGTGTACACCCTTGTACATTGGTTGACGGCCTCCATTGGTACAACATGCCCTTCCTTTTACATTATAGGGAGAAAGTTATGGGGTTATGGGGAGAAAGCAGGGGAATGAGGTTGAGAGGAATAATAAATCAGACATGATGGGATGGCAGAGCAGACATTATGGACCAAATGGCCTAATTCTGCTTCTTTGTCTCCTAGCTCTTATTAGGAGAGTATAGGATTTAGCAGACACATATCACAGAACTGCCATTCGTCTTTAAAAACTCATTTGTACTGATTTCTAATAATGTTCTTATGTAGCTAGATAACAGAAGACAGACAAGTGTTCTGAGTTCTGAGTAATAATTTATCTTGAGGCAGTCAATGAACAAAATGCATGAATTTGTAAAGAAGCTTTCAGCTTCAAGAATTCCACAAGTATAGTCCATGAAGCACATTTGGAGACTGAGGTGTCAGAGAGGAGCTCCTTAGACTTGTGAAAGCCATGGAGGAAATTTGTCGGATATCTGGAATATGCTGATTTGGGTCAGGTTGCAGATTGGCGTGTGCATGTACTGTTCAGGGAGTGTTGAGGGAGGGTGAAGGTTTCAATGAAGCCAAATTGCGCATAGCAGGCTCCCACAATAAGAACCAGAATACAGCCTATTATCCATCTGTACCTCTAGAGGTGCACTAAAAAATCACAATATGGCATTAGGGTTGGGAGAGGGACAGCAATTATTTTTCGTCTGAATCTATTGCTAGCAGATTTAGAAACATTGCAAAGCAAAGGACCAAGGTTATAATGATAGGTCATCAACCTGAAACTTTAACTCTTTTTCACTTCCCACAAATGCTGCTTGGCTTGCTAAACATTTATTGAATCGTCAGGGCTGCAGGCTGGTGTTCAGATTTGGGATTAGCTTCACTTGTCGTATGTACATTGAAATACTGAAACATACAGTGAAATGAGTCATTGGCAGGTCAGCGACCCACTCAGTCCAAGGATGGACTGGGGCAGCTCAAGTATTGTCATGCTTCTAGCGCCCACATACTAACCCTACCTCGTATGTCTTTGGAATACAGGAGGAAACCCACATGATCACAGAGAGAACATACAATCCCCTTACAGACGACAATAAGTCATTTAACCCCAATGGTGATTGCTGAGACAGTAAAGTGTTATGCTAACCGTGATGCTACCACCCTGCCTAGTATATCAGGATTGGAGTAACTGGTTGGGGTAGGGGTGGGATTTTGGAAAACTCTGCAGTAGCATTTGGGGAGTGTAAGGTTGGCAGAGTGTTGGGCACTTGTGAGAAAGTGGTGGTCACCAGCATGGTGAGGAGGTGGAGAGGGCCAGAAGAGCCCTGAGAAACAAATCACTCCGATGTAACCAATCCGAACCTGGCTCTAACATCAAAAGTAGATTATTTTGAAAGATTACTGAATTGAGGGCAATGGTGAATTGGCACAAAAAAAGGAAGTGGGGCCTGAGGCAGAAAACGTCATGACCAGAATGAATGGCAGGGCAGGCTTGGAGGGCTGAATGATCTGCTCCTGCTCCAATATTCTTACAACCTATTACAGAAAGAAGGAAATTATAGGCCAGCTAGCCTGACTTCAGAGATTCGGAAAATGTTAAAGTCCATTACTGAAGCTGAGGTTTCATGGTACTTGGAGGAAAAAGATAAAATAGGCCAAAATCAGCATAATTTCCTTAAATAGATATCTTTCCTGACAAATCTGTTGGAATTCTTTGAAGAAATATGCAAGGTAGACAAAAGGGATTTAGTAGATGTTGTATACTTGGGTTTTCAGAAGTCCTTTGACAAGATGCAGCTCATGGGACTGCTTAACAAGATATTACTAGAAGATTGGTTGACCTGCAGGAGGCAAAGGGCGGGAAAAAGGGGGCCTTTTCTGCTTTGGTGCTGGTGACGTGGTGTTCTACAGGGACCACTTCTTTTCACATTAAATGTCAAAGATTTGGAGAATGGAATGGATGGTTTGAAGACAGGTAGTGATGAGGAAGGAGGTAATCTGCAGAAGAAAATAAACAGATTGGGAAAATAAGCAAAGGTGTGGCAGTGTGGCAAAATGTATGATCATGCAGTTTGGTAAAAGGAACAATGGAATACACTATTATCTGAACAGGGAGAAAATTCAACAATCAGAGGTGCTGTGGGATTTGGGAGTCCCCGTGCAGGATTCTTTAAAGGTTAACTTGCAGGTTGAGTCTGTGGTGAGGAAGACAAATGCAATGTTAACATTCAATTCAAGAAGACTAGAATATAAAAAAAAACAAGGATCTAATACTCAATAAAAACACAAAATTCTGGCAGAACTCAGCAGGTCAGACAGCATCTATGGGAGGAGATAGTGACGACATTACAGGCCAAAACATCATCACTACCTCCTCCCATAGATGCTGTCTGGCCTGCTGAGTTCTGCCAGCATTTTGTGTTTTTATTTCCAGCATCTGCAGATTCACTCGTGTTGCCGATGTAATGCTCAAGTTTTATTAGGCTTTGGTCAGATTGCACTTGGAATATTGTGAGCAGTTTTGGGCCCCTTGTCTAAAGAAAGATGTGTTGGCATTGGAAAAGGTCAAGAGGAGGTTTACAAGAACAATTTCAGGAATGAAAGGCTTAACGTATGAGGAGCATTTGATAGCTCTGGGCCTGCACTCGTTGGAGTTTAAAAGAATGAGAGGGGATCTCATTTAAATGTAATGAATATTGCAAGTCTAAAATAGAGCGGATGTGAAGACAAAGTTTCCTATTGTCGGAGAGTCCATGACAGAGGGCACAGCCTCAGATTAGAGAGAAATCCATTTAGAATAAAGAAGAGGAATTTTTTTAGCCAGAAGGTAGTGTATCTGTGGAATTTATTGCCATAGATGGCTATGGAGGCCAAATCATTAGGCATATTTAAAGTGGAGGTTAATAGGTTCTTGTTCAGTCAGAAGGTTATGGGGAGAAGGCAGGAGAATGGTATTTAGAGGGATAATAAATTAGCCAAGATGGAATGGTGGAGAAGACTTGACGGACTGAATGGATTAATTGTGCTTCTATGTCTTATGGTCTTATTACCAGTGGAAGGAGAGATTTTGGGACACCTCCGGTCACACATGCCTGACTGGCAAATGTGGAGTAACATCCAGATGTGTGCTTCATATGTCAGACAGCACTCCGCCTGACCAGGCTGTTTCCTACACTAATGCTCCGCAATGAAAATCATGCACTTCATTTTAAATCCCAATTTTAAAATACACTTTGTTTATCTAAGAAATTGGATCACAGAACACATAAAAACACAATCTGACTTCTGGGATGTATTTTCTATTTTACATATCTCTAACCCAGGAAATGGTTATGTCCAGATCTCTGGAAGTTCTATTGAATGTTTGTACCACCAGAGGGCACTGCATCTCAGTTTAGAAATTTATGCTAAAGAAGGCACTCTTAATAGTGCAGCCCACTCTCAGATCTGTGATTTCAATGCTCGCATTCTTGGAGAGAATTAAACTTACAGCCCCTTGACTCAGAGGCAATTGAGCCCCAGCTGTTCCATTCAGTTGCTATTCGTTTGAGCTTTGACAGACTTCCATAGGGGCACTGTATAGAGTACACTAAATGGTTGCATCATGGGAATGCTGATGCCGAAGAACAGAAAATGATATATAAAATCATAGGTACAGCTCAGCCCATCACAGGTGAAGCCCACCCCACCACTGAGCGTACTTACACGGAGTGCCAACACAACAAAGACCATCCATCATCCATCTACATCCATCGTCAAAGACCTCCACAATCCAGGCACTGGTCTCTTCATACTACTGCCATTGGGTAGGAAGTACAGAATCCTTGGGTCCCACACCACCAGGTTCAGGAGCAGTTACTACCCTTCAACCATCAGGCTCCTGAATCTGCGTGGATAATTCCAATCATCATCGCTCTGAACTGATCCTACGACCTATAGGATCACTTTCTATAACTCATGTTCTCAGTATTATTATTCTATTTATACAATTTGTCTTCTTTTGCACATTGATTGTTAGTCTCTATTTTTGTATACTTTTTTGTAAGTCCTATATGATTTATTTTTTTCTGTAAGTTCCTGCAAGAAAATTGATCTCAAGGCAGTAGAGAGTGACATATATTTACTTGGATAATAAATTTACTTTAAACTTCGAACGTTTATACTCAATGCCCTAACCAATGAAAACAAGTATACCATACTCCTTCTTTATCGCACTGTCTAATAGTGTTGCTACAGTCAGGTTGCTCCAATTTGATCCACAATACACCAATGCTCTTTAGTGTCCTGTGATTTTCTGTATACTTTCCTGTTACATTTAAACTCTCAGTCACACTGTCCAGATAAAAACTCTTTCTGCCATTTCTCTCTGCCCATATTTCAACTGGTCTGCACCCTGCTAAAACCTTTGGCAATCTCCCCCACTTTCCACAGCTTTGCCAATTTTTGCATTGTCTGCAATTATTGTTGCTTCACTCAAAATAGGGAAATTTCCTTTAGAAAATCCTGTTGAATGCAATTGTTGGGCAAAATTCCATAAGGAAGGTTATTCTCTTTCACAGGGAAAGTCAGGTTACCAGCAATGAAAGGTTAATGCAAATAAAAACTGATTGAGCCCAGTTTTTGTCCATATGGATGTCACAAATTATCCAAAAATAACAATATGGATTGTTTTGGGATGGAACTTAATCTTTTAAAAGCAGTGGACTAGAATTGGGTGAAATATTACTTTCATATTTAGAGTATGAATCCTCTTATCATTTTCACAGAAATAGGTTCAAGAGCAGACAGTTGTATATATTTACTTTGAAATTTGAAATTAAACTTTGTGTCAGTGCCACCCAGTCCACTTGGATTAATTCCAGTAATTCGGTATGATTGGAACTGACCTCTTTGCTAAGTGATGCCTTCAGGAGCAGTGGCTTGTCTGACATGAGGAACTGACGAGTGGCTTCCGACATGGGTTGCAAGGATCCTTGCTCGGGAGCGTACTGTACCTTACGGATAATCAGCCTCACCGAATTCCTGATATAGAGAACATAAACACTGAACAACTTCAACCCCAAACCACTTCATCAAATTTGATTCACGTTCCCTGAGGTGAATGAAACACAACTGGAAAAAGTCTTGCACCGTAGCAGAAACCAAAGATGCTGGAACCCCTCAGCAGTTCAGAAAGCATCCAAGGAATGAGTCTTAGATTCAAAATGATAAAATCTGTTTTCTCTTTCTGTAGGTGCCAATGTACAGGATCAGAAAAAAAAAGCTGCTGAGGGTTGCAAACTCAGCCAGTTTCATCATGGGAACTGCTCTCCCCAGCATCATGGATACCTTCAAAAGGCAATGCCTCAAAAAGGCAGCATCTATCATTAAGGGCTCTATC
The DNA here is from genome assembly GCF_030144855.1 of Hypanus sabinus. Taxonomy (NCBI): domain Eukaryota; kingdom Metazoa; phylum Chordata; class Chondrichthyes; order Myliobatiformes; family Dasyatidae; genus Hypanus; species Hypanus sabinus. The sequence continues at coordinate 22,338,149 of NC_082713.1, read as the reverse complement.
ACAAAGGGCATGCCCTCTTCTCATTGCTGTTGTCAGGGAGCAGGTAGAGGAACCTGAAGACACACATTCAACATTTCAGGAACAGCTTCTTACCTTCTGCCATCAGATTTCTGAATAAACAATGAAACAATGCTTGAACACTACTTCATTATTTTGCTCTTTTTTACACTGCTTGATTTATACAATACACATATACACAATATGAATATATATATCATATTGTAATTTATATTTTTAAATATACTGCACTGTATTGCTACTGCAAAATAAAATTTATCAGTGATAATAAAGCTGATTCTAATTCTAATTCTGACGCTGCTGAGTGATTCCTGCATTTCCTGCTTTTGCTTCAGTTTGCCAGCATCTATAGGTTCTGCATTGTCAGATCATACCTTGATCCTCCTCAACTCCACACTCACTGTTGCAAGGTCACTCTGTAAACATTTCTGACACTCTGCTCAAGCACACCCTCTGGTGGCTCCTGCTAATGGATCCCACTTGGTGAAAAAAAAATCAATTTTTCCTCCTCTTGTAGTGTTATCACTACAAGACTCGGGTGGGGCTGTGAATGGTTTTGAAAGACATGTTTTGAGTGGAAAATTGAGATCTATTACCTGCTGACACATCTGGAGGTAGTTGAAATCCAATTGAATTGAATCACACCTGCAGCTGAAAACTAGCAACTCTAACTGAGCGAGGAAGGAGATTTAATGAAAGTCAGCTCTTAGTATAAGTACTTACTTTTCCCTTTTGGAAAATTAGGTGGTAAAAAGCAGTGGCTGGGTGAGAACATAACCATCTGAGACAGGAAGCAGAGATTAATAGAGAATGACTGTATTTTCTAACCAGAGGAAACTGTGCAGTTTTCTTCCCTCTCCGAAACTAACGTCTTTATGAAATACATTACTGTCTGCACTTGGATACGCAGCTGCAGAATGTGTGGAACTCAGAAAAATATGAAATCGGTAAGGTGAGCAACAGACCAAATGGCAAAATGGGGCAACATATGGTAGGTGGGATTTATTGCTAAGCTACATACTTCAGTAACAAAATTGAAAAGATATCATGATAAATCAAAGCAAAGGGAATTGGAGAATAGATGAATGGACTTATGACTGACAGTACCCATTCTGGGCTCCCCACCTTAAAGAAAAGCCACTTGAAAAGAGTGCCAGAAGTATTTAGACTTGAGCCTACCAACCGTGTGGCAAAGGAATGTGTAGGCTATGAGGAAATCTAAAAGCGAAATAGCTAGTTTAACATAGCTGCATGAAAAAAGAGATCTTAGAAGATGGAAAGGCAAATTAAAAACACTATTTTAATAGCTAGTGGACTCCAGGTGATATAAGCAGAGAAGAATGGAGGAAGTTATGCTGAACTTTCAATCTCATCTGGAAAATTGTGTCCAATTGGGGGTACCACAACTTCTGAAGGATCTCAAGGCTGTAGAGAAAATGCACAGAGACTTATGAAACAAGTTGTGGGAATGCAGAATTATGTGGTGATCTGAAGAGACCAGGGCTGGTCTCTTGAGAGTGGTGATGATTAATGGCAGATCATAAAGGACTCTCACCATCCAGAGTTTGCTCATTTCTCATAACTACCATCGGGAGAAGGTACAGGAACTTAAAGGCTCACACTTCATGATTCAAAAACAGGTTCTTTCATTCTGCCATCAAAATTTTTAATATTCTGTGAACCCATGAACATTACCTCATAACAAAATTATTGTACTATTTTGTAATTCATAGCAAACTTAGGTCTTTGCACTGATGCCCCAAATTTCAAGTTTCATGCCATTTAGGACAGTCCTAAAAAAACTGCTTCTGATTCTGACAACAGGGTTTCAACAATGCAGTGTGATTGAATAATTGGTTTCTAATAGCAGAGAGAAACTGGATACAATTAGAATTGGGGGAAAAGTTTCCATCCCTCAAAATTTGGAAAAATGATGTCATCTAACCCCAAAACTAAACCAGAAGATGAAGAGAAATCATAAATTGTGTTCTCCAATGTATCATCTGAACAGGTGGGAGATGCTTCAGTGATAACTGTTCAGAGAATTGGTGTTATATAACCATATAAGCATTTAACAATTTCAGCACGGAAACAGGCCATCTTGGCCCTTCTAGTCCATGCTGAATGCTTACTCTCACCTAGTCCCACTGACAAGCACTGAGCCCATAACCCTCCATTTCTTTCCTGTCCATATACCTATCCACTTTCACTTTAAATGACAATACCGAACCTGCCTCTACCACTTCTTTTGGAAGCTCGTTCCACACAGCTACCACTCTCTGAATAAAGAAGTTCCCCCTCATGTTACCCCTAAACTTTTGCCCCTTAACTCTCAACTGATGTCCTCTTTTTAATCTCCCCTACTCTTAATGGAAAAAGCCTATCCACGTCAATTCTATCTATCCCCTCTCATAATTTTAAATGCCTCTATCAAGTCCCCCCTCAACCTTCTACATTCCAAAGAATAAAGATCTAACTTGTTCAACCTTTCCCTGTAACTTAGGTGCTGAAACCTGGGTAACACTTTAGTAAATCTTCTCTGTACTCTCTCTATATTGTTGACATCTTTCCTACAATTTGGTGAACAGAACTATACACAATACTGCAGATTTTGCCTTACCAATGCCTTGTACAATTTTAACATTACATCCCAACTCCTATACTCAATGCTCTGATTTATAAAGGCCAGCATACCAAAAGCTTTCTTCACCACACTATCCACATGAGATTCCACCTTCAGGGAACTATGCAGCACTATTCCTAGATAACTCTGTTCTACTGCATTCTTCAATACCCTACCATTTACCATTGGTAGTTCTTGAAGAATACTAAAGGAAAGTTAATCTTCAAATGCCGGTGCAACTAAAATGGGTAAATTATCTTTCTTATGCTGTTTCATTTATGATTCTTGGGCTAATCTTTCTGCACTTCACATCAAGGATCTTATTAACTTTCATTCCTCCACTATTAAAACAAACTTATCTAGGCTGGCATATTAGGGACATTTCAGAGAATAGATTAGCAAATGGATGGTTCTGGGCCTGTACTCAGTGCAGTTTAGAAGAATGAAGGGGGATGTCATTGAAAGTTATCAAATATTGAAAGGCCTGGATAGAGTGGACATGAAAAGAAAGTTTGGAGAGTCTAGGACCAGAGGGTACAGACTCAAAATAGAAGGATGTCCCTTTAGAATAGAAATTAGGAGGAATATCTTTAACCAGAGGGTGGTGAATCTATGGAATTCATTACCACAGATACCTTTGGAGACAAAGTCAATAGGTTATTTTAAAAGAAGATTGATAGCTTCTTGATTAGTCAGAGTGTAAACATTTATGGGGAGAAGGCAGAAGAATGGGGTTGAGAAGGATTATAATCAGCCATGATAGAATAGTGGAGCAGGTCTGATGGGCCAGATGGCCTAATTCTGCTCCTATGTCTTATAGTCTTATGGATGATTGACAAATGGAGGGCTTTATGGGAGCGAAGGCTTAGGTTGTTCTGAACTATACCAAGAGCACGTCTGGTCTCTTCTGCCATGAGGAAGGACAAGTGCAATTGGCAAAGGTGATCATAACCACCTTTCATTTCCCTCTTAGTCACATGCTATCCTGACTTGGAAATACATGGTATACGGTATGTCCTGGAATTCACCAGATATTTTGTAGCAATTCAAAAATGTGAATCATTACCACTGTCACAGGGTGATTAGACACCGGCAGTATATGATGGCTTTACCACTGTGAAAACCCGCTATTAAATAAATGGATTAAAACAAATCATAATGCTCACAGAAGCAATAATTGGTTTTACTGCCCCAGGTCCAAAAGGGGTAGAGGAAGGAAGCATTAATTTAACATTAAACATTAAGCGAAGGAACATTAATCACAGGAGAGCTGAATAAAGGAATTTCTGTCCTTCGTCTGGTCATTGCATTCCAGGATGTTGAAACGTAACGCTGCAATTCAATATGAAGGAGTTTCAATAGGAAATAACATTTAGCAGGACTCAGTGGGTGAATCTGAGAGGTGACCACTGGAGAATTAGACTGAACAATTTATAAGAATTTGGAAAGCTAATATTAATGAAAAAAACATAGAATATTTGAAGCAAACAACTACCCCTGTCTGAATGGAGACAGATGTTCAGGCGGTGAAGGATCATGTACCTTTTATGAACCTTCTCTTCCAGGCTATCGGCACAGAATGCTTTCACTTCAAAATCTACACCGCACGCCTACAATCAAAAGCAAAACAAGTATTTTAGTTCATGTGAGACAGAGGAATGGTTGGTCACCTTAAAATGACTGTGGTTATTTATAGCAACACACACAAAATGATGGTGAACACAGAAGGTCAGGCAGCATCTGTTGGAACAAGAACCTTCATCACGACGGGAAAGGAAGGGGGAAGAAGGCAGAATAGGAAGGGGGAAGTGGAAAAGGCAAAAGCTGGCAGGTGATAGGTGAAACAAGGTGAGAGGGAAGTAGGTGGGTTGGGAAGGGAGAATGATGAGAAAAGCTGTGAGGTGATAGGAGGAAAAGTAAAGGGTTGAAGAGGAAAGAATCTGATAGGAGAGTGGACCATAGGAGATAGGGAAGGAGGAGGGGCACCAGAAGGAGGTGGTTGGCAGTTGAGGAGAAGAGAAGGCGTAAGAGGGAAGCCAGAATGGGGAATAGATGAAAAGAAAAGGGGGAGGACTGTTTACATAATATGCAAATCAGCAACAAGTTCACACTGTGGAACCAACGGCAGGAGATTCCTTGACAGACCATTTCACTGGCATTGATTGTACCCAAGGCAACCGTCAATCATCCTTTAACACTTACAGCTTTAAAAGAGCTAACTTTTCTCTGCTCCCCAAAAATTTCCAAAATCTTCCCCCCAGAAGTTAACATTTTTGAAGGAATATTCCCTGGAAGGGATGTTGTGCTTTGGGTATTAGTGTAAAATGGTTGACTGTAGGTTATTGGGTCCTTTATCATGACTGCAAAGTAATGTATGCTAACCTCCACTGAAACAGACAGTATTCTAAGAGAGACAGACAAGGTAGAGGGTGTGAAGTTATGGCCTCAGGCTGAAGAGTCCAAAATAAGGAAACGTGATCTCAGGATTAGGACTTGGCAACTTAGGACAGAGGCACACTGACGTTCTTTTACAAAGTGTATGGTATATACTTGGAAACACATAAAATGCTTGGGAGTTGGGTGGCCGGGGTGGGGTGGGGGTGCTGCACGGTAGCATAGTGGTTAGCACAACACTTTATTGTATCAGCGACCCAGGTTCAATTCCTGCTGCTGCCTGTAAGGAGTTTGCACGCCCCCCTCGTCACCGCATGGGCTTCCTCCAGGTGCTCCGGTTTCTTCCCACAGTTCAAAGAGATTAGTAGGTTAATTGGTCATTGTAAATTGTCCCATGATTAGGCTAGGGTTAAATTGGGGGATTGCTGGGCGCCACAGCTCGAAAGGCCAATTATGCACTGTGTCTCAGTGAATAAATAATAAACTCAGCAAGTCAGGCAGCATCTATAGAGGGAAATGTTTTCAGCTGAGACCCTTCAGCTGAGGAACCCTGTTACAGTATTACTCAAGAACATCTGCTCTGACTTCAATTAATCCACCTCCTCCAAATTCAATGATAAGTTCCCTGTTGTTCTTGTTACAAAAAAGTGATTTACTTTATAAATAAGACTACATAAAAATCACAAATCAGCTTTGAGGGTTCAGATATTGGAGCACTATTCTGATGCCCTAACCTACCTTGCTCTAGTTCACAACATCATCTATCTTGGCACCTCATGTGACATGGTCTTAATTTTGAAAGAGGCTGCTGTCATCCGCAGGATGCACTGCATGTTTACCACAGTTTATATTAATCTGCATCTGACATACTTTGTGTCATTTAGCAAATATTGGTGAGCAGATTTAAAACATTTCAGTGTGTTTTTGTACAAAAGGAGTTTTGGCACAGGGTCACGTCTCTGATTGATGAGCACATTTGCATTGAAACCTGTCGTTTTTTCAGTGTCAGGATGCTGCTCGCCTGTGGTGAGAGCCTGTCATATCGTTGGGGTTGTATGTTGCTTATGCTCTCTACCCACTTCCTGCCGGATGAATGGCACTTTGTGAAATGCGTTCGACTGTATTTGCATTTTGGCAAAAGGGATTCAGTCATGCAAATGTGCTTCCAGTTTGTACAGGCAAGTGCCCAACACTAAAGGCAAGAAGACTTCAGCACTCCCATCAATCTGTCACTGAAGTCATGACATAGTTGTACTTCGGCACAGAAGAAGCAAAGAGATAGTTAGAGGCTCACTTCCTAAGAAGGGCCCCATCCTTCTCTTTGCATGGAACAGAATTGTTGCTTTTCTCTACCAGCAGATGGAGATATTGCTCTGCCTTAAATACTTTGCATACCTGCTCACAGATTCAGACTCATTTTATTAATCATTTTCACATAAAATATATGGGTGTCTTTTCCAAAAGAGGTGCAAGTGCTCCTTCCCTTCACTAGCCTACAGGTCACCCTTGGGCAAGGTGTAGCACCTGCTTAACCGTCCTTCTCAGTCAAGGTCATATGAAGCCATGGGAGCACGTTGTATGAACAACTGGTGCGTATAGTAAGTCCTGGTTATGCGACCACTGACACCAGGCAGACAATCTCTGAAGAGTATTGATAATGGATGGGATCACCTGTCTTGTAGAGACATTGCCCTGAAGAAGACATGACCATGGAAAGTCCATGATTGCCTGTTGTCATATTACATGGAACATAACGAATAAATGTAAAACATACAGTGCATATCTGCATTAATAACCATCACAACCTAAGTATGTGCTGTGGGAAGCCAGTGCCAACATAGCCTGCCTACAACACAGAACCACAACAAGCAACAAAACAACAGCAAATCAGGTCCCGTTCCTCCCTGCCATCCAGCCCCAACCCTCGACCATGTCCGCGTCATTGGCCTTTGAGCACAGAACGGAGGCCTAGGCTCTGGCCTGATCCAAGACCCCACCATCCCTTTCCCTAAACCCTAACCTGACTCTACCTGCCTGCACACACAATATGCTGGAGAAACTCTGCAGGTCAGGCAGCCTCTACCTGCCCGTTCTGTCCACAAAACTATACCGACAAGACAATTTTGAAAACAACCAGTCTCAGCCACAAGCTCAACGGAGACCACAGCACGGCGCCATCTTGATTGGAAGCAGTGATCCCCACATGCTACCTGAAGCTGATTTTCCCTCATTTTCATTTGATGTACATTTGCCCATCCTGCATAGAGATCTCCTTAATGTGTCAAGGTCTTCTGGTTGGGATAAAACAAGGAGACGTTCCAAAGCACAATAGTTGCACGTTGAGATGAATGGCACTTTGCAGAGTTACTGGAAGAAGTGCTCTTTGCTGGAGAGGAAATGGACGGAGATCAGAGGTAACATGGTAGCATGACAATCTGTTACTACAGGCAAGAAGCCTCCTGTTGCAAAGTGTTTAAATGATCAGCAGGCTATATGTCACCAGAACCAGAGAGCTGATTCCGTAACGCCATCAAGTATGAAAACAGACCCTTTAGCCACTTGTCCTGACAATTAAACACCCATCTATATTAATCCTACTCAATGCTCCCCACATGCAAATTTGCTCCCCTCTCTTTCTACTGCCCACCAATGCACTAGAGTTAAGTTATGGTAGTCAGTCCTGACCTGGTGCTATGTATGTGGAGTTTGAATGTTTCCTTGTAATCACATGGGTTGCCCCTCACGGTGCACCATTTTTCTCCTAAAGACATACTAATTGGTGGGTTAATTAGCCACTGTAGATGACCTCATATGTACAGTCGTAGAATTTGGGGATGGGGGGGGGGAAGTGGGGACGATAAAAGAATGAGGTGAGAGTAAATGGGTGGTTGATGTTTGATGTGAACTAAGCCAAAGGCTTGTTTCCATGCTGGATTTGTCTCTAAGTCAATGACACTAAATCTGGTTGCATTGTTGAGATGCAAGAGAAAAGACAGAGTGCTATCTCTGGTTCAACCATCTGAACCACAGCACTACTAGCCTTAAAGAGATGCTTAGATCACCTGGGTTTGTCTGGTATTGAAATGATCTCCCCTTCACTCTTTCCCCCTGCCAGGCCCCAGACCTGATATTTCAGCAGCCAGCATTAGAGCTGGAGGTAATTTTCTTCCTTCCCTCATCCAGTAGAGTACTGTGAAGTCCAGTAGAGTACTGTGAAGTGACTTTCCAAAAAGATCCGTAAGACAGGTTACCAAGCCTGTTATGTTGGCATGGAGTGAGAGAAGTAATTAATCTGTCTGAGGAAGTTGCTGTTTAACCACATTTTTCACCTCATTCCCATGGTAATGCAAGGAATATGCTTACACCATTCAATCTGTTTACTGACAAGAAGCACTTTTACCTTTCCATGGTCATCCGGGCCAGGTTGTAAAGTTACTGAACATGGCAGGTTGGTTGGAATCTGTAAAGATATGAATAATTTTGGTGTAAAATAACTTAAAATATAAACTTGGAAATGTATTGTTTATCATAAATGGATACAATTACATCATTTTAGAATAGAGATGAGGAACTTCTTTAGACAGAGTGTGGTGAGTCTGTGGAATTCATAGCTAAAGACAGCTACCATGGTCAAAAGTCATTGCGTATATTTAAAGACAAAGTTGATAGGTTCTTGATTAGTAAGGACATTAAGGACATTTATAGCAGCAAGTGCAGAAAGAAGGCCTGGAAGATCATTGGGGACACCGGTCACCCCAACCATAAATTTAGCTGCTTCTGTCTGGCAAACACTACCACAGCATTAAAGCCGGGACCAACAGGCTACGAGACAGCTTCTTTCTACAAACCATTAGACTTTTAAATTCACATGTCCGTACGTTGCAACAGAGTCATAACACAAAGATTTTTACTCCCTCGTGTTGTGACATGGGTGTAAGATTTAAATAAATTTAAAGATTACGAGGAAAACTAGGAGGATGGGGCGGAGAGGGATTATAAATCAGCCATGATGGAATGGCGGAGTAGACTCAATAGGCAAAATGGTCTTATGGTCACTTTAACTGACATTAATTTGTATCCATTTGTTTCATTCATTCTCTGGACAGGGGCGCTGCCGGCAAGGCCAGTATTTATTATCGATAGCAACTGCCCTTGAGAAGGTGGTGTGAACCACTTTCATACATTCCCCCGTGAAGATACTCAATAGTGCTGTTGAGTAGGAAGTTCCTGGTTTTAGACCCAGCAACAAAGAAGGAATGGCACTGTGTTTTCAAATCAGGAAGTTGGCTGGCTTGGAGAGGAATCTGGCGGCAGAGGTTTTCCCGTGCACCTGCAGTCTTTGACCATTTTGATGGTGAGGTTGTGGATTTATGAGACACTGTGGCAGCTTATGACCCATCATAAGGAGGGATTTACAGAGATAAGCTTATCTTCATCAGGGAAAAGAAGATTAACATGCCTTTCAACACAGATAATGTTGTGGTTATAAGCACTTCATTCCCTTTAGGTTCTTCAGAGATCTTAAGTAAGAACAATAGTTACAAGGAACATTTCTCTCACAGAATGTAGAATAAGTAGCAAACTGAAATGAAGCAAATCATTCCTTTATAAATTATGCATATCTTACATGATAAATGATGTTAGATTTATAAATACTTAAATATGGAATTTGAGCATATTATATGTAATGCAGGGGCAGTTAATGTAGGGCCCCTGTGTCAAAGTAAGTGGGTCATTAATAAAGATGAACAGGTGAGGAATTGGCATTTCAATATCAATACTTCAAAGGGAGTAGGATGTCCAATCTGCATTCTGAATCTGTCATTACAACGTTTTAGGAGGCAATTTTTCCGGTCCATAAACAGGTTAACAGTTGTGAATCTTTGGGCTGAAAGGAAAGATGCTGCAGCAGATTTTCTCAGAGGGAGAAGAATTCTGCCTCCCAGCTCTTCATCAACATTCCTCCCCTGATCCTCAAACCCACAATCCAGCAATCATAGCTGTAAACCTGCCCAAAGGTTAGACTCCAGTTGTCGAGGCCTGTCAGACCTTGAGAGCTCCCTAACCTTAGCTTAAATAGCAAATATGACGATTTGTACTGTTAGAGCCCACCTCAAAGCAGAAAGGGTAGCAGTTCTCCTTCAGTTTGTTAGTCAATTTCTCCTGCAGTGAGGTCAGTTGCTTCTTGTTTTTGGGAAGTGGTGGATAGACCTGGATTGCCTCTGAGTAAATATCCTTTCGGAAACTAAGGCCGATAACGTCCAAATCTTCACGGCCATATCGGAATGCACACGTCAATATCACATAAACTGTGTAAATTGAAGTTCAGAGAACTTGGTAAACAATTACTGAAAAACTGTGGTAAACATGGCATTCCAAATATAAAACACTTTAGCAAAATACACAACCAAGCCACAAAGAGAAGTTGCCACAAAAAGAGAGCCCATGATCTCTGAATTAGCTGGGGAGGGTGACATGTGAGTACAGGGGAGAGTTTTGGCTCTATGTTCTGTGAACCTTTCTCCTTTTAATTCATCAGTGAAGGGGAAGAGGGGGTTTGCAAAGCAGACTGAAACACTTGACATCTAATATTGGTTGATATTTGTTGGGCATGAGCACTTGGGTATTCAGAGACAATGTAGACATGGAAGCTATATAGGTCACATATTTTATTTGAATGACAATACAAGCTCAAAGAACTGAGCAACCTTTTCATGTTCCTATTATCCTAGGTCTTTCAAGCATTTGTGGATTGCTTTTAGAAGGATCACAGTATCACCAAGATACATTCATGAATTATATATGTCAACCTACATACTTTGTCTAAGTAGCATCATTGGACTCCATAAATGATCCATTTGTGCTGAAGTCCTAGTTCCTCGGAATGTTCTCTAATAAATACTGAGAAGCAGGATTTATGAACATTTGGTCAGGCATAACATGATTAGGAGTAGTCAGCATGGCTTTGTCAAAGGCAGATCATGCCTTACAAGCCTGATTGAATTTTTTGAGGATGTGACTAAACACATAGTTGAAAGTAGAACAGTAGATGTAGTGTATATGGATTTCAGCAAGACATTTGATAGGGTACTCCATGCAAGGTTATTGAGAAAGTAAGTAGGAATGGAATCCAAGTGGACATTGCTTTGTGGATCCAGAACTGACTTGTCCACAGAAGGCAAAGAGTGGTTGTAGATGGGTCATATTCTGCATGGAAGTTGGTGACCAGTGGTATGCCTCAGGGATCTGTTCTGGGACCCATTCTCTTCGTGATTTTTATCCATAACCTGGATGAGGAAGTGGAGGGATGGGTTAGTAAGTTTGCTGATGACACAAAGGTTGGGGGTGTTGTGGATAGTGTGGAGGGCTATCAGAGGTTACAATGGGACATTGATAGGATGCAAAACTGGGCTGAGAAGTGGCAGATGGAGTTCAACCCGGATAAGTGTGAAGTGGTTCATCTTGGTAAGTCAAATGTGATGGCAGAATATAGTAGTAATGGTAAGACTCTTGGCAGTGTGGAGGATCAGAGGGATCTTGGAGTCTGGGTCCAAAGGACACTCAAAGCTGCTGCGCAGGTTGACTCTGTGGTTAAGAAGGCATATGGTGCATTGGCCTTCATCAACCATGGGATTGAGTTTAAGAGTTGAGCGATAATGTTACAGCTACATAGGACCCTGGTCAGATCCCACTTGGAGTACTGTGCTCAGTTCTGTTCACCTCACTACAGGAATGATGTGGAAACTGTAGAAAGGGTGCAGAGGAGAGTTACAAGGATGTTGCCTAGATTGGGAAGCATGCCTTATGAGAATAGGTTGAGTGAACTCGGCCTTTTCTCCTTGAAGTGGCGGAGGATGAGAGGTGACCTGATAGAGGTGTATAAGACGATGAGAGGCATTTATTGTGTGGATAGTCAGAAGCTTTTTTCCCAGGGCTGAAATGGCTAGCACAAGAGGACACAGTTTTAAGGTGCTTGGAAGTAGGTACAGAGGAGATGTCAGGGGTACATTTTTTTACACAGAGAGTGGTGAGTGCGTGGAATGGGCTGCCATCAATGGTGGTGGAGGCGGATACAATGGGATCTTTAAAGAGACTCCTGGATTAATACATAGAGCTTAGAAAAATAGAGAGCTATGGGTAACCCTAGGTAATTTCAAAAGTAAGTACATGTTCAGCACAGGATTATGGGCAAAGGGCCTTCATTGTGCTGCAGGTTTTCTATGCTTTTTAAATACACGTTTTGTTTTTTCATCACAATCTTTATCTGCTTCGCTGTACTGCAGCCTTATCAAGCTGCAGATACTGGGTTATATCTACTTGTGAAGCTTACAAAATAATCATAAACCATGTCCACAAATAGAAATTGAGTATTCAGGTGGCCCAGTGTACTTATGCACCCTGGGGTTACCGAGTTCTTTCAGCCTGCTAGTTAAAACTTCAATAAGGCAACATAAAATTGGTAGTGTGAGAGAATAAGACTATCACTGACTTTCTTACACTTCTACCACCTCTCACACCACCAACCCCAAACCGGGACTTCACAGCATTAGTTCCGTAAAAGGTGAGTGATTTTCTTAAAATTTCTTTTGAGGGAAAAGAAATGCCTTTTAGAAAACCCATGCATTAGAAATGTTTCAAATTGTTACTCAGCTTAATGTCAGATTTTGCATTTGTTTGCGTACAGGTTGCAAATAGACGGTGTGAGAACAGTTTACTTTAAAGCTGCTGAGAGCACAAGATTTTAACCAGGTGCAGTTGACTGTTGTCAATGAGTTTAATATCCCCATTCACCTATTTGGCACTTTTAAAATAAAAATAATTCTGGAAATCTGAAAGGCCCATATTCCATGGATTCACAAAGCTCTGTCAGACAGTCAAATGTACGGAACATCTTACTAAATGTTTGTTTCAGTGGGGGGAGGGGTTGATTTTTGTTGATTTGAAGTACAATGTTAAAATGTGTGAGATGTTAAAACTGGACATTGACATTAAGGAGAAAGGGGCCCAGATTTGGATCTATTCTGTTTCATTTGTTTCTCTTGTCAGAGACAGGATTGTTCACCCAATCAGTAGACACCCAAAATTAAATCCCATGCATTGAATTTATCACTAGAAAGTACACTCAGCGGTCACTTTATCAGGTACAGCTCTACACCTGTTTATTATTGCAAATATTGTATCAGTGAATCATGTGGCAGAAACTCAAAGCATAAAACTGTGTTGATAAGGTCAAGATTTTGTTCAGACTAAACATCAGAATGGGAAGAAATGTGACCTAAATGACTGACCAGTTGCTTGTACCAGAAAATCTCAGAAACTGCTTATCTCCTGCGATTTCCACGACTGAGTCTTTAGAGTTTACAGAGAATGGTGCAAAAGAAAACAACAATACATCCAGTAAGCGACGGTTCTGTGGTCAAAAAATGCCTTTTTAATGAGAGAATTCAGGGGAGAATGGCCAGACTGTTTCAAGCTGACAGGAAGGTGACAGCAACTCAAATATTCACAAGTTACAACAGTGGTGTGCAGATGAACATCTCTGCATGCTGAATATGACAAACTTCGAAGTGAATGGACTACAGCAGTAGAAGACCACAAACTTAAAACTCAGTGGCCACTTTGTTAGGTACAAGAGGTATAGTGTGAGTGTGAATGTTTCAAAAGATGTCACCCTGAGTGCAAGAGAGCTGACTTAAGAAGGGAAAGCTGGAAGTGCTGGAAATCTTTGGCAGATACACAGCATCTGAGGAAATAGAAACAGAGTTAATAGTTCAGATTGAAGACCCTTTATCAAATCTGCAATATTAATTCTGTTCTTTCTACCATAGATGCTGCCCTATTTCTACTGAGTACTTGCACTAATTCCTGTTTTATTAAAATTTTTATTTCCAGCATCTGCAGCTTTTCAATTTGTGTGGTGTGGCTCATGTCACACAACAAACACTCCAATAATCCACTAATAAGTCATTTTCAGCAAAGGAAACATACATTCAAGAGCAAGTTTACTTAAGTGACAGTGAGGTACACAAGACACGGAGTTGAGCCATTTCTTATCATGTAGCTACTGCTGAAACACAGGGTGCTAACAGGGATCAGAGGTCAGCCCATAAATCGGGGGCAGCTTAGGGATGGCATGGTAGCATAAGGTTAGCACATCTCTTTTCAGCACTGGCTGTAGGTTCAGAGTTCGATCGCTGCCACTATCTGTAGGGAGTTTTACGCTCTCCCCGTGGCCATGTGGGTTTTCTCTAGCTGCCCTGGTTTCCTCTCACATTCCAAAGATATATGGGCAGGAATTAGTAAGCTGTTGGAGCCAAAGGCCTGGCGACTCTTGGCTGCTGCCCAGCACAATCCTTGCTGATATGATTTGGTGCCAACGACGTATTTCACTGTATGTTTCGATGTACATGTGACAAATAAAGCTAATCTCTAATCTATCTATGTCACCGGGAAGCAGCAAATTTAGTTCAGTGATTTAAGTGCAGCGTATCAGCTCAGCGTCCTTACCTTTCCTGTCCTTTAGGTACTCTGGGTCAATCAGCAATACTCCATCTGCAAGAAACGATCCAAAACAACTTGTAAAGTAACAGTGTGAATGCAACCTATTTACCCCAAAAACGTGATTTCTGAATTCTAGCACCGATTAACCTGGGAGTGTCATAGAATTTATATTCATTCATAGTTTTTAAATCAAATTTCCATTGTCTACTTATGACTTGCTGGAAAACACATTTTTAAAATTAATTGATAAGCATCAATGGCAAAGCTAATTGTCCTTGAACTGAGAGACTCAGTAGGAGGGGGAGAGTCGACCACACTGCTGTGGTTTTAGGGAGACGTGGACCAGACTGAATAAGGATAGATAAATTACTGTGTATTCATAAACTGAACACGTTTGGTACTTTTCTAGACATCACTACTGTCGTACATCTCAAGACCCACAAGAGCATTCATTGTAAGCAACACACACAAAATGCTGGTGGAACACAGCAGGCCAGGCAGCATCTACAGGAAGAAGTACTGTTGACGTTTCGGGCTGAGACCCTTCGTCAGGACATTTATTGTGTTCCCTCACTATAGGAAGTATGTGGAAGTTTTAAAGAAGGCACAGAGGAGATTTACCAGGATGGCACCTGGATTAGAGAATGTCTTATGTAGAAAGCTTGAATGAACCAAGGCTTCTTTTCTTGGAGCAAAGGAGGCAATTTCATAGAGGTGTATAAGGTGATAAGAGGCACCATACAATGGACAGCCAGAACCTTTGCCCCAGGGCAACATTGCCTAATTCCAGGGGACATCCTTTTAAGATGAGTGGAGAAGTCAGGCATTGTTTTTTACATGGATAGCTGTGGGTGCCTGGAATACCCTGCTGGTGGTGGTGATAGAGGCTGACTCAAAAGGGATGTTTAAAAGACATTTAGATAGCTATACGGTTGTCATAAAATTGGAGGGTTATAGGCTACTTGGGAGAGAGGGGTTAGATTCAATGTTCAAAGTATATTTATTATCCAAGTATGTATACTATATACAGCTTTGAGATTGCTCATGGAGTAGGTTTATTTAGGCTGTCACAGTGTCGTGGGCCAAAGGGCCTGTACTAGGCTATACAGCCCTATGTTCTAAAATAGGAGCAGGATTAGGCATCTAGGCCCTTCGAGGCTTTTTTGCCATTTAACATGATTATGGATAATTTTCCTACTGGCTTCAACTCTTCTGTCTCAATTCTCCATACCTCCCTCCACTTTAAATACTCTTCGTGATACAACATCCAGGACAGAGAACTCCAGAGATACAGCACTGCCTGTGAGAAAAAGTTTTCACTCACCTCACTCGTAACTGACTACATCCTTATCTTGTAGTTGTGTTCCCTTTTTCGAGAATCTCCCACTAGCAAAAATATCCCGTCAGCTACTTTGTCAAGCCCTGTTAGGATCTTAACTGTTTTAATAAACTCCCCTCAATCTTCCAAATTCCAATGGATACAGGCCATTGGAAGACTATGAGAGACTATTTAGTCTCTCTTAGCTGGACAGCCCTCTTCTTCAAAAAATCCTCTTATCTGAAAATAATTTATTAACTTCAGATTACATAACTGAAGTAGAGTCCTCCAATTGTCAGGGCGGGACTTATAAATTCTGGACAATAGATTATAAGTCCCTTACTTTATACCTTAATGTGACAGGTGATTGCAAGAGTTATAATTTTTTCTTGACATTACAAATGGGGATATAAATAGCAGCAGCTTCTGTATCGCACGTAAAAACACGTCAATGTACGAACACAATGTGGTCTATGTGACTGCTACCATTGCTAAGTCTGATCTTATCTTAGTCTGTATATGCATGTGTGATGTTATACCCGGCTTCCTGTTAGCAATATAAGTTTTTTCTCCTTTCCAACTCATTGTCTGTGATCTTTCAACTTGCACAGAATGGGGATTGGCCATAGAAACGTGGTGGCATATGAGGCTCACTGCAATCAGTAAGGATAGATTATTCTCAGCACTGGTGCACCACAAGGTTGCATCCTCTGCCCCCTTCTCTATTCCCTGTACTCTCACATGGCCGGATTATGCATTAAATCCATCTACAAGTTTGCAGATGAAACCACCACAGTGGGCCATAGCTCAGATAACGATGTGTCAGAGTACGGAAAGAAGACAGGAAGCTTTGCAACATGACGTCATGACAACAGCCTTTTCCTTGAAGATTTGATCACTGACTTCAGGAAGAGGTTTGTTGCACATGTTCCTATCGACATCAACAAAGCTGAATTTGAATGTGTTGGCAACCTTAGGTTGCAAGGAGTGAACATCATTAATAACCTGTCTTGGTCCAATCACGAAGATGCCACAGTCCAGAAAACTCACCAACATCTTTATTTCCGAATCAAGAGAAAATCTGCAGATGCTGGAAATCCAACCAACACACACAAATTGCTGGAGGAACTCAGCAGGCCAGGCAGCATCAACAGAAAGGACTGCAGTTGATGTTTCAGGCTGAGACCAGAAACATTGGATGTTTGTTCATTTTCATAGATGCTGCCTGACCTGTTGAGTTCCTCCAGCATTTTGTATGGGTTGCTTTTGGAATTTTGGCATTTTTATTGGCCAGACATGGTAACATAGTCCCAAATTCTGTCAGTGTTTGATCCATACATTTAAGAGGAGAGGAGATTTTTTTTTGTTATATCAGTTTGGAACTGAAACGTGCTTACATCCTTTCCTTGGGTACTTCCTCCACCCATATACAATTCAAAAGCCCTGACTCGCAGCCAGTAGTGCTGGGTGCATTTGCTATCCATATCAAATATTTAGATAATAATGTGATAAACTAGATTAACAAATTTGTAGATGACACCAAGACTGGGAGTGCAGTGGACGATGAAGGAGGCTATCAATACTGGAAAAATGGGCTGAAAAGTGGCAGGTGGTGCTTAATGCAGACAAGTGTGAGGTATTGTATTTTGTGAGGACAGACCAAGGTAGCGGTAGGGCACTGAGGAGAGTGGCAGAACAGAGGGATCTGGGGACATGGATCTGTAATTTCCTTCAAAGGGTCATCACAAGTAAATAGGGTCATAAAGAGAGCTTTAGGCATATTGCCCTTTATAAATCAAAGTATTGAGTATAGAAGATGGAAAGTTATGTTGGAGTTGTGTAAGATGTTGGTGAAGCCTAATTTGGAGCATTGTCTGCAATTTTGGTCAGCAATCTACAGGAAAGATGTAAGATTGAAAGAATGCAAGGAAAATTTTCAACGTGTTGCCAGGACTTGAGACCCTCAGATATAGTGAAAGTTTGAATGGGTTGAGACATTATTCCTTGGAGCAAAGGAGAATGAGGCGAGATTTGATAGAGGTATACAAAATTACAATAGGGTAAATGCAAGCATGCTTGTTCCATTGAGTTTGGATGATGCTAGATATAGAGGTCATGAGTTAAGTGTGGAAGGTGAAACACTTAAGAGAAACATGAGGGGGAACGTCTTCACTCAGAGGCTGGTGAGAGTGTGGAATGGACTGCCAGTGGAAGTGGTGGATGCAGGTTTGATTTCAATATTTAAGAGAAATTTGGATAGGTACATTGATGGAGGGCTAGGATCCAGGCGAAGAAACGTGACCAAAGTGATTTTGACTGTGGAATAATTGTCCGTGTCAGGTGGGCTGGTTAGAGTATCTCAGAAACTGTTGATCTCCCGCGATTTTCATTTACACCAGTCTGTAAAGTTTGCGTGAAAAACAAAAAAAAAATCCCATCAGCAACAGCTCTGCGAGTTAAAATGTCTTGTTAATGAGAGAGTTCAGAGGAGAATGGCCAGACTGGTTTAAGCTGAGAAGAGGGTGACAGTAACTCAAATAACAACTCATTGCAACAGAAGAAGAGCACTTCTGAATACACAGCACATTGAGCTTTAAAGTGGATGGTTTACACCAGCTGAAGACCGCGGACATTTTATTAGATGTAGGAGGTACCTAATGAAGTGGCAATTAATCGTATGTACATGCAAACACGCATTCATACACTCGCGTACATGCACGTACATGATTAAGCATTCACGTGTTCTTTACCCACAGACATGTTTATGCACACTCATGTTACACTATTGCTACCAAAGTGTAAATAGTATCCTTGCTCACCAACTGGATCCACTTTGTCAATATGGTCAATAAAGTCTCGCTTTCCCAGGTAGAGTGAGAGCTGATGAAAGGAAATGAGCATTACCCAACACGTTTGTAACATACTCCAAAAAACCCCATGTGAATAAATATCACAGATAAAAGTCAAAATTACTCCCAGTATTCCATATTGACAGTAACAACATGCAAGTTGCTGTTCATTATCATAAATTGAAATGAAATAAAATGCTGAAATTAGAATTTAATAGCTCAATACTGAATGAAAACTTCATCCAGGATGACAGACAAGGCCTGAAATTGAACTTGCAAAATAAAAGCAGTAGCTAGTGAGAATCCCTAGAGTCTGGAGAGAGAACCAGAGAACCCTTCCAAACCAGTGATATTTCATTAAAGTCATTATAGACCTGAACCTTTAAATCTGTTGCTCTGCTCATGAATGTTGTCTCATCTGTTAAGTTTTTCCAGCATTGCTGTTTTTAATCCAGACTTACAACGTTTTACACTAACCTTCTGATTGGGGCTGGTCTTTTTGAAAACCCTGTAAAATCGAAAAATACAATATCATCCATCCAGACTGTAACGTTCCAGTATTAATCTCGAAGTATCATTATAGGTTTTTGCAATAGAAAAATTAAAATCTCATTAGGAAGGGTTCACCAGCGGCTATCATTGAACTTTCCGAAGGCCCATAAAATTTCCACTAGCTTAGCTTAAAAATTATTTTCCAACTAAATGAAAGTTAAGCTTATTTAATTATTTTTCTCAATACAAATTTTGACATTTGGATGGTTTCGGAAGACTGGAAAATTTCAAATATCACTTTGTTCTTCAAGAAGGGAGAGAAGCAGAAGAAAGGAGACTATAGGCTCCGTGGTTGGGAAAATGTTGGAATTGCTTATTAAGAATGAGGTCCCAGGGTACTTGGAGAAACATGATAAAATAGGCTGCACTCAGCATGGTTTCCTCAAAAGAAAATCTTGCCTGACATATCTGTTGGAATTCTTTGAAGAAATAACAAGTAAGATAGACAAAGGAGAATCAGTTGATGTTATGTATTTGCATTTTCAGAAGCCCTTTGATAAGAATGCACACCTGAGCCTGCTTAACAAGTGAAGCCCATGGTACTACAGGAAGTATTCTAGCATGGATAGAGCAGTGGCTGATTGGCAGGAAGCAAAGAGCGGGAATAAAGGGAGCCTTTTTTGGTTGGCTGTTGGTGGCTAGTGGTGTTCCACAGGGGTCTGAGTTGGGACCAATTCTTTTTACATTATATGTCAATGACTTAGATGATGGAATTGATGGCTTTGTTCCAAGGTTTGCAGATGATATGAAGATAAGTGGAGGAGCAGGTAGTTTTGAGGAAGTAGAGAAACTACAGAAGTACTTAGACAGATTAACAGAATGGGCAAAGAAATGGCAAAGGAATGGAAAAGGAAAACAGTGCTGGAAAGTATATGGTCATGCACTTTGGTAGAAGAAGTGAAAGGGTTGACTATTTTCTAAGTGGAGAGAAAATACAAAAAACAGAGGTACAAAGAGACTTAGGAGTTCTTGTGCAGGATTCCTCAAGGGTTAATTTGCAGATTGAGTCTGTGGAGAAGAAAGCAAATGCACCATTACCATTTATTTCAAGTGGACTAGAACATAAAGAAAGGATGTAATGTTGAGACTTTATAAGGCACCGGTGAGGCCTCACTTAGAGTACTGTGAGCAGTTTTGGGCCCCTTACCTTAGAAAGGTTGTGCTGAAACTGGAGAGGATTCAAAGCAGGTTCACAAAAATGATTCCAGATGCCTGTATTCACTAGAATTCAGAAGAATGAGGGGTGACCTCATTGCAACCCATCAAATAGCGAAAAGCCTTGATAGAGTGGATGTGCAGAGGATGTTTCCTATGGTGGGAGAGTCTAAGACCAGAGGACACAGCCTCAGAATAGAGGGGTGTCCTTTTAGAATGGAGTTGAGGAGGAATTTTTTTAGCCAAAGCGTGGTGAATCTGTGGAATACATTACTACAGGCAGCTGTGGAGACCAAGAACGTATGTATATTTAAGACAGAGCATAATTGATTCTTGATCGGTCAGGGCATGAAGGGATATGGGGAGAAGGGATCAGGGCTGAGAAGAAAATTGCATCAGCCAAGATGAGATGGCGGGGCAGACTCGATAGGCCAAATGGCTTAATTCTGCTTCTATATCTTATGATCTTATGGTCTTATAAACAGTACCGCACAGTACAGGCACTTTGGTCCACAATATTGTTTTGACTTTTTAACCTACTCCCACTTACCCCACCATTTTTCTTTCATCTTGTCTAAGAGTCTCTCTGAAATATATCTACCTGTACCAGCACCCCTGGCAGTCATTTCGCAGACCCACCAGTCTCTGTGTTAAAAAAAAACCTCCCTCAGATATCCTGCCTGTATTTTCCTCCAATTGCCTTAAAATTATGCCTTCTTGTTTTACCCATTTCTACTCTATAAATAATCAAAATTTGCTTTTCTCCCTGCTTTGCTAGACTACCTGGGAAGAATATGAAAGCACGGATTTGCCAAATGCCAATGCTCATAACTGGGATTAGCTCAGATGGACGATTTGGTCAGCTTGTAGTTGAAGAGCCTGTTCCTGTGTTTTTTGAATCTATGAATTGACCTTACACTGGAGAATATTAAAAACTTGTTGTATAGGGGAGGTCCTCACAGAGAGTGGTGAATCTCTGGTATTCATTATCTCTGAGGGTTATTGAGGCTAGATTGTTGGAGGTAGTTAAAGAGAAGGTAGGTGCATTTTTGAATGATTAAGGAATTAAGAGCTCTGGGGAACTGGAAACAAAGAAAAGATGAGGACTGGGACATTCAGCTATGATCATTATCTTGAGGGGTCCATTTTCTTATGTTCTTATTGTATTATTATTACTAATTATTATTACAATTTATTTTTTCTCAGCTGAAGCTGGTGAATCCTAAGGTAAGGTCTTAGCCAAGCACACTCATTTCTCAATTGCCCAGAACTTTTGACTATTCTAGTAGTGTTTCATTTTGTGGCTTTCTGAAGATTTACATAGATATTACTGTGTAGCCCTAATTGTTAAATGCTGTTGTGCAGTGACTTTGAGGTATTACTATTGGGACAACATATACCCTATTCAACTTCCATAATCTTTCAATTTCCCCTCTTAATTCAGCGTATTTCTGGTGTTTTTTACTTATTGATTTCTGTAAGTTATGTGTGTTTGGATTGGCTATATCTATTAAATGAGTTGTTGTTGCTTGTTTATCCTGTATTATTATATCCTGATGGTTATTATGGATTGGATTATCTGTAATAAAGGATTGGTGGCAATCTAATTAGTGGGGCCTTGACTCAAAAAACTGGATTAGGCTTGTATTTATAGTAAGGTAAAATATCTTTTATGAGTTTGTATTATTATTAGAGATACAGCACAGTAACAAGCCCTTCTGGTCCATTGAGCCTGCGCCACACAATTACAACCATGCGACCAATTAACCTACTAACCAGTACATTTTTGGAATGTGGGAGGAATCCAGAGCACCCAGGGAAAATGCACAGGCTCACAGAAAGAACTTACAAGCTCCTTACTGAAGTGGCGGGAATTGAACCTGGAATGTTGGCGCTGTAAAGTGCTACAATGTTAACTACAATGTTACCGTGCCATCCCAACTCAATATTCCTATTGGATTCTTTGTTGATAGAGCAAAAACACACACCACCTCCAGGAGCAGCACATCCTGGATGGACCTAAAGCAGCAGGAAGCTGGAGAGAAGCATCTTGTTGGAGTTAGCACACGGTGTAGAAGTAGGTGATGCCCAGAGGCATTCAGTGAGTAAGCACCAGTTTTAACATCAAGTATGTTTGAGGTAGACATGAACTTACCCTTATTTTAATTCATGGGTCCTTTACAAATCATTCAATAGTAACTCCAGCCCAACATCGATAGGAGGGGTGTAAAGTTTGATATTTGGATGATTATTGGGGTAAGTTTGGGCTCCATTGATTTGTTGTAATTGGGTCTATATTTTTGTTGTTTAACTTTTTCTTCAATTTTGAGAAATTTCTGTTCCACCCTTCTGAGATATTTATCAGGAACACTGCATATGCTAGCCCTCAGAATTATCAATGGTCCCTACATTTCATCCAACAATCATTTTGACCAACAACCATCAAGCAGGAGATACCTCAGTATTTGGACAAGGATTGTTAGGATGGGAAACAGCTTCTTCCTCCCAGGTAGTGAGGCTATTGAAATCCCTGCCACCACCCAGGTCTCACCATGCATGAAGCATCAGTAACATTTACTTTCATAAATGCACCTTAGTATTTGTTAATTTATTTGTGATAATATGACTTTACATGTTGTGTGTGAGTTATTTATACTGTGTTATGCACCTTGTTTCATTTGATGGTATACATGCATGCAGTTGAAAGTGACGATAAACTTAAACTTAAGACAACCATAAAAAAAACAACTAAAAAGAAAATGGATCCAGATTTGTAAAGTGAGAGTATTTTACTCACTTTCCTGCCTTTTGACTCATGCTGGAAAGCTGCTGGATACAGAGACCTGCAAAATAGAATAGCCAGAACTTATGTTTATTATGTTAATATCCAAGTATGTACAGTCTACTATAAATACTAATATTTAACACAGGACAACTGCATTAAGAGGTTTTGTTATACCGTGATTTCCCAGAAGTACCAAATGGTCACACACTTTTACATGTATTGTGACTTAAGCTCTTGTCTGATATATATGTGCATCCCAGTCATACAGAATAGATTAAATGCACTTAGATGTATACAGAGTGAAAACAAACCATTCAACCCACTCTGACCCAGATTAATTCCATCCAAGAGCACTTGGCCCATTGCCTTCTATACCTGGGTAACGCAAGGGTTTGTATAGATACTTGTTAAATACTGTCAGCAATTTTGCTTCCACTACACTCAAAGTTATGCTTAGTAACACCCCCTTTGGCAGGCATCACAGCTTGTAAACACTTTCTGTAGCCAACTAAGCATCCTTCAATTTTTGTTTGGGGGATTTTTGCCCATGCTTCCTTGCAAAAGGCCTCTAGTTCTGTGAGATTCTTGGGCTGTCTTGCGTGCACTGCTCTTTTGAGGTCTATCCACAGATTTTCGATGATGTTTAGGGCGGGGGACCATGAGGGTCATGGCAAAACCTTCAGCTTGTGCCTCTTGAGGTAGTCCATTGTGGATTTTGAGGTGTGTTTAGGATCATTATCCTGCTGTAGAAGCCATCCTCTTTTCACCTTCAGATTTTTCACAGATGGTGTGATGTTTGCTTCCAGAATTTGCTGGTATTTAATTGAATTCATTCTTTCCTCTACCAGTGAAATGTTTCCAGTGTCACTGGCTGCAACACAAGCCCAAATCATGATCGATCCACCCCTGTGCTTAACAGTTGGAGAGCTGTTCTTTTCATGAGGTTCTGCACCCTTTTTTCTCCAAACATACCTTTGCTCATTGTGGCCAAAAAGTTCTATTTTAACTTCATCAGTCCACAGGACTTGTTTCCAAAATGCATCAGGCTTGTTTAGATGTTCCTTTGCAAACTTTTGATGCTGAATTTTGTGGTGAGGATGCAGGAAAGGTTTTCTTCTGGTGACTCTTCCATGAAGGTCATACTTGCGCAGATGTCGCTGCACAGTAGAACAGTGCACCACCACTCCAGAGTCCACTAAATCTTTCTGAAGGTCTTTTGAAGACAAATGGGGGTTTTGATTTGCCTTTCTAGCAATCCTATGAGCAGTTCTCCTGGAATATTTTCTTGGTCTTCCAGACCTCAACTTGACCTCCACCATTCCTGTTAACTGCCATTTTTTAATTACATTACGAACTGAGAAAACAGCTACCTGGAAATGCTTTGCTATCTTCTTATAGCCCTCTCCTGCTTTGTGAGCATAATTTATTTTAATTTTCAGAGTGCTAGACAGCTGCTTAGAGAGACCATGACTGCTGATTGTTGGGACAAGGTTTGAGGAGTCAGGGTATTTATAAAGCTTTGAAATTTGCATCACCTAGCCTTTCCTGTATAAGATAATGAGAAGCATTGATCGTGTTGATAGTCAGAGGCTTTTGCCCAGGGCTGAAATGGCTGCCACAAGAGGACACAGGTTTAAGGTGCTGGGGAGTAGGTACAGAGGAGATGTCAAGGGTAAGTTTTTTATGCAGAGTGTGGTGAATACATAGAATGGGCTGCCAGCAATGATGGTGGAGGCGGATACGATAGGGTCTTTCAAGAGACTTTTGGATAGGTACATGGAGCTTAGAAAAATAGAGGGCTATGGGTAAGGTAGGGACACACTCGGCACAACTTTGTGGGCCGAAAGTCCTGTATTGTGCTGTAGGTTTTCTATATTTCCATGTTTCCTAATGATGACTGTGAACAAGCCACAGCCCTAACAAGCTAATTAAGGTCTGAGACGTTAGTAAAAGTTTGTCTGAGAGCTCAAATCTCGGGGTTCTCAAACTTCTGCATAGTGCTCCTTTCCTTTTTTTTCACAATAAAATTGTACAAAACATAAATAATACACTAATCTTGTTTAATATAAAACCTTGGTTAGATCCCACTTGTGGAGTACTGTGTTCAGTTCTGGACACCTCACTACAGGAATGATGTGGATGCTATAGAGAGAGTGCAGAGGAGATTTACAAGGATGTTGCCTGAATCGGAGAGCGTGCCTTATGAGAATAGGTTGAATGAATTTGGCCTTTCCTCCTTGGAGTGTCGGAAGATGAGAGGTGACCTGATAGAGGTGTATAAGATAATGAGAGGCATTGACCGTGTGGATGTCTGGAGGCTTCTTCCCAGGGTTGAAATGGTTAACATGAGGGGGTATAGTTTTAAGGTGCTTGGAAGTAGGTACAAGGGGGATGTCAGAGGTAAGTTTCTCACACAGAGAGTGGGGGTGCAAAGGTGGTAGAGGCGGATGCAACAGAGTCTTAAAAGAGTCTTAACAGAGTCTCTTAGATAGGTACGTGGATCTTAGAAAAATAGAGGACTATGCAGTAGGAAATTCTAGGCAGTTTCTTAAGTACAACATTGCGGGCCAAAAGGCCTGCAATGTGCTGTAAGTTTTTATGTTCTTGTGTTGCAGCCAGTCAATGTACTCTCCACCACACATCTACAGAAGTTGGTCAGAGTTTTAGACGTCACTTTGAACTTTTTCAAACACCTAAGGAAGAAGAGGCACTGCCATGCTTTCTTCATAATTGCACTTACATGCTGGGCTCAGTAAAAGTTCTCCAAAATGATAGCACCAAGAAATTTAAAGTTGCTGGCCCTCTCCACCTCTGATCCTCCGATGAGGACTGGCTCTCTGGTTTTAGTCCTCTTGAAGTCACTAATCAGCTCCTTGGTCTTGCTGACATTGATTGTTGTGACACCACTCAGACAGATGTTCTATCTCCTTCCTGCATGCTGATTAGTCATTGGCTTTGATTCAGTAAACTCGAATATGGCATTGGGACAAGTAGTGTATTCGAGGTTCTCCTCACTCTCTGGATGAAAGTGTCTCTGCTCAGATTCCCCCTAAATCTCTTTACTCCTGACCATAAATCTATGTCTTCTTGTTTTATCTTTGGTAATGGGAAAGTTTCCTGCAGTTTTTCCAATCTATACCTTTCAATCCTACATATGGCAGTTAAGCTCCTCTTAACCTTCTCTACTCCAAGGGAAAAAGAAGTCCTCACTTTTACAGTCTCTCCTCATGGAGGAAGTACCCCAGGCTACATCCTGGCAAATTTCCTTCCCACTCTCCTAGTGCAGTCACATCCCTCTTACAGTATGGGGACCAGAACTACATGCAGTGTTCCAGTGGAGGTCTAACCAGATCTGTATGAAGTTCGGGCATAACCTCCTGGCTCCTACACTCACTATCTTGGCCAATGAAAGCCAGCACCCATCCAATTGCTCGAAGATGAAGAGAAGAAGTAATTCCTCTTGACTGACCAGAGCTTGGTTAGAGGGTGTACAAATAGCCTTGTGAAAGCCTGCATTTAAGAATATTTAAATGGCTGATTGCTCGGAAACTTCTAAACGATTGCATTTCGTTCTTGTGATGACTTTCCATTCAATCTTAATGCTCCATCAGAAGATGACCATTATTGATGTGGATTGTGTCAAAGGAAATGGCAACTGGTAATAGACTTTGAATCCAGATGCATGGTGTAAATTTTTGCTTAACTTTTGATAGGGATATCGAGTGGATTTTATTTACAATGAGAGCATGGTGGAGAATAATAACCAGTTAACTGAGCTTGAGTACAGTATGAGACTTTTTAAGTTCTGATAAAGGGTTTTGACCTGGAACATGGACTGTTAATTCCCCTCCATAGCTGCTGTCTGACCTGCTGAGTTTAGGCTCTATGTTTAAAGGGGAGGGTGAGATGTCCATAAGACCATTAGACATAGGAGCAGAATTAGGCCATTCAGCCCATCAAGGTTGCTCCACCATTCCATCATGGCTGATCCTGGATCCCATATGCCCCATATACCTATCTTTCTGCCATATCCTTTGTTGCCCTGATCGAACCAGAATCCATCAACTTCCACATGTACTTGGCCTCCTCTGCAGTTTGTGACAGAGCATTCCACAGATTTACTACTCTATGGCTAAAAATATACCTCCTTACCTCTTTTCTAAAGCGATGCCCCTCAATTTTGAGGCTGTGTCCTCTGGTCTGAATGCCCCCACCATAGAAACCATCTTTTCCATTTCCACCCTATCTAGTCCTTTCAATATTTGTTTGTTCTCAATCCGATCCCCCACGTTTTTCTAAATTCCAATGAGTACAGGCCCAAAGCTGCCAAACGCTCCTCATATGTTAACCCGTTCATTCCCAGAATCATCCTCGTAAACCTCCGCTGGACTCTGTCCAATGACAACACATCTGTTCTGAGATATGGGACCCAAAACTGTTGACAATATTCTAAGTGCAGCCTAATTAGTGTCTTATAAAGGCTCAGCACTGTCTCCTTGTTCCTATATTCCATCCTCATGAAATAAATGCCAAAATTGCATTTACCTTCTTTACTACAGACACAACCTGTAAATGGGGAGTCTTACATGAGAATCCCTAAGTCCCTCTGTACCTTTGATGTTTGAACATTCTCCTCATTTAGATAATAGTCCTCACTGTTGTTCCCTTTAACAAAATGTATTATCATACATTTCCCAACACTGTAATGCATCGGTCACTTTTTATCCCATTCTTCTAAGCCCTGCTGCAATTGCATTGGTTCCTCAGCACTACCTGCCCCTCCACCTATCGTCATATCATCCGCAAACTTTGCCACAAAGTCATCAATTCCATTATCTAAATTATTGACAAACAATGTGAAAAGTAGTTGTCCCAATACTGATCCCTGAGGAATACCACTAGTCACTGGCAGCCAATCAGAAAAGGCCCCTTTTATTCCCACTTTGATCACTGTCTCCTCAAGGTTCCTTTATGTTAAGCTCCCTAATATGATCTGGGTTATTACACAACACCCAATCTAAGATCGCCTTTCCCCGAGTAGGCTCTAGCACAAGCTGCTCTAAAAAGGCATCTTGTAGACATCTAACAGATTCCCTTTCTTGTGATCCAACACCAACCTGATTTTCCCAATCCTCTTGCACATTGAAGTCCATTTTTACAATTGTCTCATTACTCTTATTACATGCCTTTTCCATCTCCCTTTGCAATCTCAACCCCGCACCTTGGCCACTATTTGGAGGCCTATATATGAATCCCATAATGTTTTTTTTCGACCCTTTTAATTTCTTGACTCTACCCACAAAGGTTCAACATTCTCAGACCTTATGCCACCTCCTTCTAAAGATGTAATTCCGTCTCTTACCAACAGAGCCAGACCACTGCCTATGCCTTCCTGCCTGTCCTTTCAACACAAAGGGTATCCTTTGATGTTAAGCTCCCAACTATGGCCTTCTTTCAGCCAAGACTCAGTAATGTTCACAACATCATACCGACCAATCTCTAATTGCCCCACAAATGTGTCCACTTTATTTCGAATGCTATTCACATTTAAATACAGCAACTTCAGTCCTGCATTCTTTGCCCTTTTGAATTTTGCCTCTGTGGTACAATTTACCTCTTTGTTCTTTTTGTATTTGTACCCAATCATTGGCTTGTTCTTCCTTAGATTCATGGTACACCATCTTCTACTTGTAGACCTGCTGGTTCATGCTCAGCTCCATCATACTGGTTCTCATCCCCCTGCCATATTAGTTTAAACCACTCCCAACAACTCTAGTAAATTTGCCCAAAAGAATATTGGTCCCCTGTGGTGAACTATGTGCCTGTCGGGACACGCCCCTGCTGACTGCTCCTGTGGCTCCTCCCACAGGCCCCTGTATAAAGGAGACCTGCGGCCTGAAGATCGGCCTCAGTCTCCAGGACCTTGTATGATAGACACTCACTCCTGGTTCCTTCTTCCAGTCAATAAAAGCCGATATCTCGCCTACGTCTCAGTGTGAGTTATTGATGGTGCATCAATTGTCGGGACACGCCCCTGCTGACTGCTCCTGTGGCTCCTCCCACAGGCCCCTGTATAAAGGAGACCTGCGGCCTGAAGATCGGCCTCAGTCTCCAGGACCTTGTATGATAGACACTCACTCCTGGTTCCTTCTTCCAGTCAATAAAAGCCGATATCTCGCCTACGTCTCAGTGTGAGTTATTGATGGTGCATCATCCCCCTCAGATTCAAGTGCAAGCCGTTCCTTTTCTACAGGTCCCACCTGCCCCAGGGGAGGTCCTAATTGTCCAGAAACCTAAATCCCTGCCTCCCACTCCAAATTTTCAGCCACATATTTATCTGCCACTTTATGTCATTGTTTGGATTGCATGAACCTTGTCAACTTTAATAATCCATTAATTATAAAAGGAGCAATGGGCTAAGAAAAGAGAAATATATCTGGATGTAAAAACAGAGATGCGAAGATTTAGCAAGAAACAATGAGTGTCCAGTAGAAAAAAAAGACACTCTTTCCACTATGTCTCCATTAATGTAGACTGGAGCATACTCGTCATCCCGTGACTTTCCAAAGTTGATAATTAGCTCCTTAGTCTTTGCTGTATTAAGAGACAGGTTGTTCTCTGAGAACCATCTCACTAAGTTCTGTACCTCCCCTCTGTACGCTGATTCGTCTCTGTTGGAGATCAACTCGATCACTGTTGTGTCGTCTGCGAATTTGACAATGGTATTGGTGTTAAATGTTGGTACACAGTCGTAAGTGAAGGGGGAGTAGAGTATGGGACTCAATACACAACCTTGTGGTGTACCAGTTTTCAGGATAGTAGTGGAGGACGGGTGAGGGCCCAGTCTCACTGCCCGTGAACGCTCTGACAAGAAATTCAGGACCCAGTTGCAGAGTGACAAGCTGAGGCCTAACTGGTGGAGTTTGGAGATGAGCTTGCTGGGAATGACAGTATTAAAAGCAGAGCTATAATCAACAAACAACATCCTCATGTATGTGGGCATACTATGTTGGCTATACTTGCAGGCTGCCCCCCCAGCACACCCTGAAGCGCGTTGGTTGTTAGCACGAACGACACATTTCACTGTATGTTTTGATATATGCATGATATATAAATTTCAATCTGGAATCTTGAATCTTCAATTTGCACCCCTTGCCCAACATCCAGACCCCAACTACCAATCTACCAAATATCAAGCCAGCGCTATCCTGACAACCAGCTTCCTTACCCAAAACCCTTCCCAAATCTACAATGGGAAATTCTCCCTTTAAAGCTCAGCGACTGGGACTTGCATAGATAGATAGACATCACAATCAATATGGACAAAGAAGGCTGAAAAGGGCTTCTTCTGTGCCATATATTTGGTTGATTCTGTCATTTTATCTCACAACCTCTCTTCCTCCTTGGATCGCAAACACTCTCCCTCTGCAACCCTGACAAGGTATTACACGATTTGTGAAGTGCAAAGAATAGGATTTTTCTATTTGACTTGGTATTTAGAGACACAGTAGAGAAGAGAAATCTCAGGGTTGTACACTGCATACGTATTTTGATGACAGATGTACCTTTGAATGTGATATTTTGGGCCATGTATGTTACAATATTCTGAGGTGACAGATTTCAGCTGCAAAGAAGAACAGTGCTTATAGAGTCACAGAGATCCACAGTACAGAAATGGGCCTAACATGTTCAAGACGACCAGAAAGTAGCCATTACAGTTACCAGCACTTGATCCAAAGTCAAGGTAAAATTACCATATCAAATTACCATGTTACCATATACTACCTTGAGATTCATTTTCTTGCAGGCATTTACAGGAAAATAAAAAGATACAACAGAATTTTGAAAAACTATACATAAACCTAGACTGATTAACAACATCTTAGACAAACAAACAGTCTCCCAGACTTGCTGTGGTTGATAGTTTTCTCTTAACCAAAGCATTCAAATCGAGGATTTTGTATTTACCATTTTATTCTTTGGATGCAGAATAGCTCAGGAGATTTCCTACATTACACTTCCAGAATGCTTCCGTTGTAAAGCTCTGTGGTTTCCATGGATTGCAAAAAGCATAATACAATTGCAACCATGCCTTTCCTTTATCCATTCTGCCACCCAATGAAGCATGTTACACTATTAATTACACTTTGTTAATGATACTGCACCAGAGAATGAAGCTCACATGTTCTACCTTGGCCTGGTACCTTCCAAATTTGATCTATAGGAGTTTTAAATTCATTATATTAATCTTACAATAAGAAGGGACAAGTCTGCTCAGTCTATTTTTACCTGTGGGCTCAGCAGAAGGCTTCAACATTGAAATATTCATTGCTAAGCAGCTACTGGAAAAGAGCTTTGGGTGGATTATTGCAAACACACAGCCAGGCACACATTATGAAATGAAGGTGTAAGAAATCCTTAATAAGCTTCAGTGATTACAGAACACTGTCTAGTGTTAGACCTTACATTGAGGGAGAGCATTTAAAACAAGGTGAGTGGGGAAACCAGATATCAGATTGCACAAAAAGATGTCAAGGCCTGGTCTAGATTCCTTCCAGAAGCAATTTGTTATCCCTGCTCCTTGAGCAACTTCGAGCAGCAGAGTGATGTTGCGGTTAGCACAATTGTGTTACAGTGACAGCACTCACCGATCAGGGTTTGGTTGCCGCTGTTGTCTGTAAGGAGTTGGTATATTCTCCCTAAGGAGTTTGCATGCTTTTCTTCTGGATGCACCAGTTTGCTCCTACGTTCTAAAGATGTACGAGTTAGGATGAGTACATTGTGGGCACGCTATGTTGGTGCTGGCTGTATGGTGACACTTGTAGGCTGCCCTCAGCACCTTCTCAACAGCAAAGGCACATTTCACTGTATTCTTTGATGCGACAAAGTTGATTGTTAGAGCTACACCAACAACTTACATTTGGACTTATCCTTTAACATGGTTTAAAAAAAGACATTCTTTTGGGAGTGTTGATATTGAGTCATACCATGAGAAGTTGATTGAAATTTCAGTCAAAGAGCAGGAGAGAGTGCTGGACCACTTTTGGGAGGGAATTCCAGAACTTAATTTCCTTATTTTCTCTTGTGAGATGGCAGGGTGCCTTTGGTTCATTAGGCCCCTTGGGATCAGAATCAGGTGAGCCAAATATCACTGACATAATTTGTGAAATCTGTTGTTCTGAGGCAGAAGTACATTGCAATATACGGCAATAAAAATGATAAATTACAATAAGAAGTATATATGTAAAACAAAGGATCAGAACAAATGTAAAAAATCATTGTATTTCAGTCAGAGGGGTGAATCTATGGAACAGTTGTAGTGAGAATTTAAAAACATGCACCACACTTAACAAGTTGAAAATTATTTAAAAGTAACTTATTGAACAAATATAAAATACATGATTTAAAACGAATGGGATAATGTAAATAAATGATTCTTGGAAGTGGATTTTGTGTTAAAAGATTACAAAATTTTTTGTCTTGATGTGATGATTGACACCAAATATGCTTTTGTATAAGTAAGAGGGGTAGGCGTAATAAGCTGTAGCTTCAGCCTACCCCCTTTCGGTCTGGTTTAAAGAGTTTTATTATTTAATTTTGTCTTAAGAAATCATCATTGAAAATGATGCTTTTCATTATGTTTGTACTAACCGAAATAAAGTTTCATTCATTCATTCATTTTTATGTATATGGTATATATATATATATATATTTTTTTATATATACAAATATATATTGATTTCTTATTGTGATTTATATTTTATTATTATGAATTGCAATGTACTGCTGCCACAAAACAACACATTTCATGTGTGTATATGCATGTATGAATTAACTTAAATAAGTGGTGCAAAAAGAGAGCAAACGGTGAGGTTTCTTATCCATTTAGAAATCTGATGGTGGAGGAGAAGAAGCTGTCCCTGAATCACTGAGTGTGTGTCTTCAGACTTCTGTATCTCCTCCTGGATGGTAGCAATGAGAAGAGGGCATGGCCTGAGTGATGGGAGCTTTTAATGATGGATAACCCCTTTTTGAGGCATCACCTTTTAAAGGTGTTGTCAATGTTGGGGAGGCTAGTTCCCACAATGCATCTGGCTGTACTGAAGGCACAGTCAAATGTGGTGGATTAAGCAGAATCAGGGGTGAATTAAATGAATTCAGAGACTCAGAGTGATTAGGAGAAGGAATTATGAGATGGGAAGCATAATTACATAGAATTATGACAAGTGATGGTAGTAGAGGACATTAGGGGCATTTAATAAACTCTTAGATAAGCATAAGGATGTTAGAAGATTGGAGGGCTCTGTATAAGGAAGGTTTAAATCGATCAGTTAAAAGGTTGGTATAACATTGTTGACCAAAAAGCCTGTAACTTTGCTCTAGATTTCTATGTCTAAGAATGAAACTATGAAGTGATTCCGAGCAAGAATAAGTATTTTAAAATTGAGACAGAACATAGGGCATAAAGCAGTACTGGACACAATTGAGTAAAACCAGCCTCTTTTCCCTTTAATGAGACATTCTCTGAATAAATTGTCAGATAGAAAGAACTGAGATGAGGAGAAACTACTTCACTGCAAATTCTGCAAAACCTTGCAACTCTCTGCTTTAGAGGACATCAGACACTCAGCTGCTGAGCAGTTTCAAATCAGAATTTCAGTGGATTCTAAAGGATATCGGAACAGGCGGGTGAAGAATAGGATCAACAATGATTGCTCAGGAGTTGAGCACACTTAACCTGCTCCTGTTCCTGGTTCACATCTGTCATTGGAAAAAGTGGTGTGACAATTCAAACAGTTTTAGTAAATATAAACAATTCATATGACTTTACCTGGTCTGATGTGACTTTTAACAGATAATGCCGATTCCACTTAATCTGATTTTAACAACTCCAGTGGGTGGTGAGTCTCGCTGTGACATTTTCTCTCATTTCTTTATATACTTTGCCTCCCACTTAGAACAGAATTACAACAGCTCTTGCAGTCCAATCCTATTAATTTATTAATAGGCTAAAGTTTGTGATATAAATAACACTGTTTCTGGGAGACTAAAGTGGAGTTGAAGAGGCAGAAGCGAAGCACAGATTATCCTGGAAGTCATTAAAATGACAGAGGGCAGTTTCTAGGATTAATTAACTATATTGTGTCTCTGCAATGCTAGGTCACTTAGACTTGAAGATTTCAGTGGCAGTGCAGAAAGACAGATTAAACCAGGAACACTTTGCCCTTTGGTTGAACCAGACAAAGGAAACTATTTGAAAATATGCTATAGGTTAACTAGTTATATAAACTCTGTGGCCACTTTATTAGATACAAGAGGTGGCCAATTAGAGTGATCACTGAATGTATTTCTGTATCGTCATGGCCGCCTGCTGCTGTAGACCATTCACTTCCAGGTTTGACATGCTGTGCATTCAGAGATGCTCTTTTGCACTACACTATTGTAACACATGGCTATAAGAGTTACCATTGCCTTCTTATCAGCTTGAACTAGTTTAGCCATTCTTTTCTGACCTCTCTCATTAAGAAGACATTTTCAGCCACAGAACTACTACATTTTGGATGTGTTTTTAGCGCCATTCTCTGTAAACACCAGAGACTGTTGTGCAAGAAAATCTGTGCTGCTAAGTTAACAAATTTCACAACAGATGCCGATGGTAATAAACCTGATTCTAGTTCTTCTGAAATCCCAAGATACCAGCAGTTTCTGAGATACTCAAACCACCCCATCTGGCACCAACAATAATTCCATGGTCAAAGTCACTTAGATCACATTCCTTTCCAATTCTGATATTTGGTCTGAACAACTGAACCTCTTGACCATGTTTGCATGTATTTATGCATTCAGTTGCTGCAACATGATTGGCTGATTAGATATTTGCAGTAACAAGCAGGTGTACAGGTGTATCTGATAAAGTAAGTGTAAATCTAATAAAGATAATCCATCTTTCATATTGAAGGTAACTCCCAATTATAGTGTGATGATATTGGGCTTGCTGACATTGCTTTTATCAAGGGATTTTATTTAACTGATGTGTCACACTGTACAACATCTCTCCAGCAGGACAAACCCACCAGAGAAAGCAACACTGTTGTATATGGAGAGGACGGGGTTCGTGAGCTCTCTGAGTCCTTTACCTTGACTCCAGCCAGCATTATTCCTTTTACTTTATTTTTCATTTATTTCAATATACGTTGCAGAAACAACCCTTCCAGTTAAAACGAGCCACTCTGCCCAGTAACCCACCTATTCAGCGCTAACCTAATCACAGGCCAATTTACAATGACCAATTAATCTACTAACTAGTATGTTTTTGGATGACGGGAGGAAAGCAGCGCCTGGAGGAATCCCACACAGTTCGCAGGGAGAATGTACAGACTCCTTACAGATGGTGCCGGAATAGAGCTTCAGACTCCAGTATGCCCTTGTCTGTAATAGCAAAGCACCAACTGCTACGCTACCGTGGGGCCCTGCATGTTTCATGGTATCAGGTCAAATGTGCACCAGCAGTTCCACTCACCTCGTCTCATCACAGGTGATCGGTGCTCCTCCTGTTGAATGGAGCTTGTAAGAAGGACTGAGGATTTTTTTACACAGAGACTGGTAGGTGCATGAAATGCACTGCTGGGGTAGTGGTAAAGGCAGACATGTTCAGGACATTTAATAGACTCTTAGATAGGCACATGGATGAAAGGAAACTGGATGGCTCGGTGGGAGATAAAGGCTAGATTGATTGTGGAGGATTGGCACAAAACCAAAGTTCAAAGTAAGTTTGGGCGCCAGAGTCGTGTAGTGGTTAGTGCAACATTATAGGCTGGGGCATTCTGGAGTTCAGACTTCAATTCCAGCGCCTTTCTGTATGAAGTCTCTGTACATCCACCCTGTGGAATGCATGGATTCTCCTCGGGTGCCCTGGTTTCCTCCCACAGTCCAAAGACATACAGAGTAGGTTATTGGTCATTGTAAAATGTCCTATGATTAGGTTAGGGTTAATCAGAGTTGTGGGGTTATTGGGGCAGAATGGCTTGAAGGGCCAGAAGGGCCTACTCAGTGTTGTATCACTAAACAGGCAAATAAGCAAATAAATAAATAAATTTATTTATTATCACAGTACTTTTATGACACTATATACTACCTTGAGATTAATTTTCTTGCAGGTATTCACAGTAGACTAAAGAAATAAAATAACATCCATGAAATATATGTACACCACAAAGACGGACAAAAAAAAAACAATGTGCAAAAACTACAAGAAAAAAATATAATAATAATAATAATGACAACTAAATATGTAATAAATATCAAAAATAAGAATCCTTGGAAGTGAGTCCATTGGTGTAAGATCAGTTTGATATTGGTTGGGGGAGCGAAGTTGAGCAAAATCATCTACTCTTGTTCAAGAATCTGAAGCTTGAGGGGTAATAACTGTTCCAACTGGTGATGTAGGCCCTGAGGCTCCTGTACCTCCTTCTTGATAGCAGCAGTAAGAAGAAAGCGTGATCTGGAAGGTGGGGGGTCCTTGATGATAGATGCTGCTTTCCTGCGACAGTGCTCCTTGTAGATGTGCTCACTGGTGGGACGGTCTTTACTGGTGATGGACTCTGCTACTAAAACTAGTATCCACTACTTTTTGTAGGCATTTCAGTTTAAAGGCTTTGGTGTTTCCATACCAGGCCATCACGCAACCAGTCAGTATACTATCCACCACACATCTATAGAATTTTGTCAAAGCTTTAGATAACACACCAAATCTTCACAAATTTCTAAGAATGCAGAAGCACTGCAGTGACCCAAAACAGATCCTCTAAAATGATAATGGAGCAGAATTTAAAGTTGCTGACCCTCTCCAACTCTGATCTCCTGATGAGGACTGGCTCATGGACCTCTTCCTTCTCCTTTAGTCAATAATGAGCTCTTTGTTTTTGCTGACATTGAGTGAGAGGGTTTTGCTGTGGCAGCATTCAGCCCGATTTCCAACCTCCCCCCTATATGTTGATTTGCCACCACATTTGATCTGGCCAATGACAGTGGTGTCATCAGCACATATGGCAGTGGAGCTGCACTTAGCTTTGCAGTTGTAAGTATAAAGCAATTAGAGCAAAAGTTCAAAGGTTCATTTAACCCTTTCAAAGGGGAATAAGCTCACACCCTCGTGGTGTACTTTTGCTGATGGTGATTGTGGAAGAGATGTTGCCAATCCAAACTGACTGGGGTCTGCAAGTAAGGAAGTTGAGAATCTAGTTGCATAAGGAGATATTGGGGCCTAGGTCTTGGAGCTTACTGATTTGTTTTGAGGGGATGATAGGTTTGAATGAAGAGCTAAGTCAATGAAAAACATCCTGATGTATGCATCTTCACTGTCCAGGGTTGAAAAAAGAGCCAATGAAATGGCATCTGCTGTTGACTTGTGATGATGGTGGGCAAATTGGAGTAGATCCAAGTCACTATTCAGACAGGAGGTGATATATTTTACCACCAACCTCTCAAATAATCATGAGCCAAATGCCCTTCACTGTGCTGTACTGTTCTATGTTTTATGTTCTATATTAATGCAAGAAAATATGGCAAAGAGATTGGAACTAACAACTTGTTCTCCTGGGAGCTTTCATGAATCTGATAGACTGAGTGGCCTGCTGTGTCATTATGAGTAGAAAACAAAACATGTAGTAAGGACAAAGAGTGCACTTTGAGTTGGGAACCAATGCCTACCACCAAACATATCTTGGCAGCAGCAACCTTGAAGGAACTAAGAGTCTGGAAGGACTTGGCTGCCGGTCTAGTTCAGTGGCAGGTGGCTAATAAAATATGACATGGATATAGCTACTTGGCATTAACATTAACATTAATCTCCTGCAGATGCTGTATATCTGAGTATAGCAGCATGGCTGAGGTTTGTCCTGATGGAGACAAAGTCCCATCCTCACACTGATGATGACCTACATTGAACCTTGCAGCATCATTATCATATTAAAGTGATACTTCTAAGAGTGATCTAGTGGCTCAACGCCAGGTTTTTGTGAGCCCTTATGAGCCCTTTTGTAAGTCTGTTCTGAAGTTTAGTAGTCTACCACATTCTTAAATCACAGGGCCCTTCTCCAGAGACTGAATCTCCTTCAAAGTAGACTCAAGAAGGGTATGTAGGGACAAAGTCAGGCATTCTGAAGATCGGAAACCAATCTAGCAAAGCCTGTACATGTGTGCTGTACTGGAAAAGTAGCATGTAGCAAGAAGTGCTAAATGATCCTACAACCAACCAATTAGTTCAAAGGTCTTCAGTCTGCTATCTCCAGTGGTTGAGGGTGGTGGACATTTAAACAACTAACATAAGGTGGGGTTTTTAGGAAGGTCCCCATCCTCAGTAACAGTGGAGTCTAACACACTGTACCAGGGGAAGGCTGAAAGATCTGCCAGCATTACTAGTCACAAGTGCCAAGTGACAATTCATTGCCGTTGTCTCCTGTGCTCTTCATCAGAGCAGGCAATCTTCATCCATTTTCACTCCATGTGATATCAAGAGAAGAGGATACAAAAAATGTTCTAAGTTCAAAACAAATCTATTATCAAAGTATGTATGTTTCATCCTGAGATTCATTTTCTTGCAGGCATTCACAGTAGAATAAAGAAATACAATAGTATCAATGAAAATTACACACTACCAAAGACTGAAAAACAACTGGTGTGCATACGAGGAAAAAATGCAAATAACAAAAAATAAATAAATAAACACAGTCAGACAAATAAATAATTAAAAATCTGACAATCAAATAAATAAATATACAGAAAGATAAACAAATGAATACATAAATGAATGAATGAATAAACAAATTAATAAATACTGAGAACATGAGTTGAACGAGTCATCAAAAGATCACCCAAAAAACAGTAGTGCGCGCACGCACACACACACACACACACACACACACACACACACACACACACACACACGCACGCACGCACACACACACACACGCACGCACGCACACAGTGCTGGAGGAACTCAGCAGGTAAGGCAGCATCTATGGAAATGAATTACAGGTCGATGTTTCGGGCTGTGACCCTGAGTCCAGTTGAAATCTGGAATGTCAATCTTGGTGCCAGGAGTACCTCAAGCACTTTAACTTCCATCCTACACTCCAGAAATTGCAAAAAGATTCAATTTTTGCTGACATTGTTGATGGACTGAAGACACCATGGTGTCTTGCTGGTGTACAAGCTAGCTTCAGTAAGATGCTTACAAGGTTTATGTAAGCTAATGCGATCCAGTTTTAGAAGGTAAGAAGATATTTTGATGGATCTCACATGCTTACACGTGAATTGAGGCAATGTTTCGGCCCTGTGAGAAGGATCTCTAAATTGGATATGACTATAATCCCCAGGATGTCCTTAGTGGCTCTGAAATATGGTTGTTTCCCAATAACATTTACCACATGAAACTAAAATATTTCAGTTTGCCTGAACAATCTCTCAGATCTGAGGAAGGATAAAATACAAATGGAATAGACAGTCACCTTAAATAAATCTCAGACTTACACAGGATCACTGTGAGTTCAGGAATGACTAGTGACAGATGGTGTAGCATCTGCCACCCCATTCCTTTCCTGGATTCCACAAGGAGTCCAACAGGTTTTACTGGAGAACACCAGTTGTGTTGTGGAATCATGTCTCTGACCCTTCATTAGGTCAAATTCAGGACAGGATCCAAGCTCTGAGGTCTGAGACTTGATGGAAATTCTTACTTTAAAGAATGGAGAAAGTGAGTGATTTGTTTCAGTTTAGTGTTTAAAATGGTTCGTAAATCTTTTAATAGTATTTAACATACATCAATTGTGGTTATAATTGTGATCATTTTTATTCTGATCAATTTTAATAGTTTTTAAACATCCCACATATTTGTGGGCTTTTGAAGCAGTGAAATGGTGGCCTTGCTGATTCTGTGTTAATATGATGCTTTCTCCAAATGTTGCCTGCTGTCAAAAGCTGTCAAGGTGTTCAAGGAAGTGTCCTCAGTACCACACCTCCTAAGGTGTGATTAGTGCTGAGATCTCACTGTCCAACTCTCAGGCACAGTCTCAGAAATGAGGGGCAACCTTTTAGAACAGAGGTAAGGGGGAGTTTTTTTTAGCCAGAGAATAGTGAATCTCTGGAATGCTCTGCCACAGACTGCAGTGGAGACCAAGTCTGTGGGTATATTTAAGGTGGAAAATTGGTCAGGGATAGGGTAAGAAGGCAGGTGTACGGGGTTGAGTGGGATCTGGGATCAGCCATGATGGAATGGTGGAGCAGATTCGCTGGGCTGAATGGCCTAATTCTGCTCCCATGTCTTATAGGATCAGCATTCTACATCTGGTGGAGTTAAAGTACAGGTTGGTGGGAACTAAATGTTGCTGTTGTCTGCTTCAGGAGGTAACAAACTGCTGGAAAAACTCGGCAGATCAAACAGCATTTGCGTAGGCACAGAGATGGTTGACATTTCAGGCTGATTCCTTCTGATTAACACACATGACCAATTAACTTCGAACATCCCTTTGACTCCACAGGTTTTTTTCTGCCCTGCAGAATTCCTCAAACAGCTTGTTAGCTTTTTGCTCCAGATTCCAGCATTTGCAGTCTCTTGTGGCTTCATTGTTTGTAGATCTATTTGGAATTCTTGCTTGTCTAAAATAACTATTGTCTCTTACTGACAGCAATATGACTATACAAAATGGCAAGAAACAATGAAACAAAGCACAATTGTCTCAATCAATCTCCCATCAGTTAGATAGAGAGCAGTGGCTTAATTTCAGGGGAGTGTCATTTTAAATATTGTAGGGAACAGTCGTTTTGAATTGTGCTGCCTCGATGTATAGTATGGTGCTAGTCCTCACAGATTCTCAGCAATGCTAAAACAGCATGGACTGACTGATACAAAATCCAGTTAGCATCATCAATGAAATCCACATAGCTTTCTGCTTGTCCATGCATATGCCTTGATCAAAGTAATAGTAATGGATTGAATCCTGGGATAAAAAATAACTTTAAGATACCATTCTTGATTTATGCACCATGTCGTATGACATGGGTGATTGTGGTCTATCCATGATTGCCTTGGCAAATTTGCTTCTGGGCAGTGCCTTTGCAAGACGGATGACCCCAGCCATTATCAATGCTCTTCAAAGATTGTCTGCCTGACATCAGTGGTCACACAACCAGGACCTGTGCTATGCATCAGCTGCTCATACGACCATCCACCACCTGCTCCCATGGCTTCATGTGACCCTGATTGGGGGGCTAAACAGGTGCTGCCAGAGGAAAGGAGAGCCTTACACCTCTTTGATAGGGACATACCTGCCTTTTCCCCATAACCCTTAATTCCCCTTATTACACAAAAATCTATCCAACCTTGTCTTAAATATATTTACAGAGGTAGCCTCCACTGCTTCATTGGGCAGAGAATTCCACAGATTCACCACTCTCTGGGAAAAGCATCTCCGTCCTAATTCTACTCCCCCAAATATTGAGGCTATATCACTTAGTTCTCGTCTTACCTATCAGTGGAAACAACTTACCTGCCTCTATCATATCAATCCCTTTCATCATTTTATATGTTTCTATAAGATCTCCTCTCATTCTTCTGAATTCCAGTGAGTACAGTTACAGACGACTCAATCTGTCCTCATTGTCTAACCCCCTCATCTCTCAAATCAATCTGGTGACCTCCTCTGCAACGCCTCCAAAGCCAGTATATTCTTCCTGAAGTATCAATTGTGGGATTGAATTTAGGAGCCAAGAGGTAATGTTGCAGCTATGTAGGACCCTGGTCAAACCCGACTTGGGCTCAGTTCTGATTGCCTCACTATAGGAAGGTTGTGGAAACCATAGAAAGGGTGCAGAGGAGATTTACAAGGATGTTGCCTGGATTGGGGAGCATGCCTTATGAGAATAGGTTGAGTGAACTCAGCCCTTTTTCCTTGGAGTGACAGAGGATGAGAAGTGACCTGATAGAGGTGTACAAGGTGATGAGAGGCATTGACTGTGTGGATATAGAGGCTTTTCCCAAGGTCTGAAATGGCTAGCATGAGAGGGCACAGTTTTAAGGTGCTTGGAAGTAGGTACAGAGGAGATATCAGGGGTAAATGTTTTACACATAGAGTGCGTGGAATGGGCTCCAGCAACGGTGGGGAGGCAGATATGATAGAGACTTCTGGACGCGTACACAGAGCTCAGAAAAATAGAGGGCTATGGGTAATCCCAGGGAATTTCTAAGGTAAGGACATGTTCAGCACAGCTTTGTGGGCCAAAGGGCCTGTATTGTGTTGTAGGTTTTCTATGTTCTATGTTCTAAGGAGACCAGAACTGCACACAGTACTCCAGGTGCAGCCTCACCAGTACTCTGCACAGTTGCAGCATAACCTCCCTGCTCTTAAATTCTATCCATCTAGCAATGGTCAACATTCCTTTTGCCTTCTTGATAGCCTGCTGCACCTGCACCTGCACCTTTGTGATTCATGCACAAGCACTCCCAAGTCCCTCTGCACAGCAGCATGCTGCAATTTTTTACCATTTAAATAATAATCTGCTCTTCCACTTTTCCTTCCAAATGATGATCTCACATTTACCAACATTGTACTCCATCTGCCAGACCCTTGCCCACTCACTTAACCTATTTATATCTCTCTGTAGATTCTCCGCATCTTCTGCACAGTTTGCTTTTCCACTCAATTTAGTATTACCAGCAAACCTAAATACACTACACTTGGTCCCCACTTCAAGATCGTTAATGTATATCACAAACAGCACTGACCCCTGTGGCAGACCACTCACCACTGATTGCCAACCAAATTAACACCCATGTATCTCAACTCTTTGTTTTCTATTAGTTAATAAATCCTCTACCCATGCTAATACATCATCCCCAACTCTATGCATCCTTATTTTATGGATAAGTCTTTTATGTGGCACCTTATCAAATGCCTTCTGGAAATCCAAGTAAATAATGTTCATCTGTTCCCCTCTATTCACTGCGCTCATTATATCTTCAAAGAAAGTTGGTCCTGCCTTTATTGAATCCATTCTGTATCTCCCTGATGGATCCATTTCTTTCCAGATGCCTCACTATTACTTCTTTGATGATAGCTTCAAGCATTTTTCCAACTACAGATATTAAACTAACTGGCCTATAATTACTTGCCTTTTGCCTACATCCTTTTTTGAACAGTGGCATGACATTTGTCATCTTCCAGTCCACCGGGACTTGCCCAGAGTCAAGAGCATTTTGGTAAATCATCACAAAAGCCTCTACTTATCTTCTGCCATTTCTTGTAGTATCCTGGGATGCACTCCATCAGGACCAGGAGACTTACCTATCTTCAGATTTACAAGTTTTCTCAGCTCTACCTCTGTAGTGGTAGCTATTGTACTGAGGTCCTCACCTCCCATCACATCCATAACATCTCTCCACCCCGCCACCCTGACACTTGGCCCTCCATTTACAGTGAGCTGCTTTCCATTTCACAGTAGGAACTCGTGAAGCATCACAGATTTTATGAAGTAATTTGTGGTAAATTATCACCACAAAAAAAAAATGAGGAGGTGAAGGAAGGCAAAGTGAATTCAATGGATGAATCATGCCGGTACATTGCAAAATTGACCCAGATGGAGTGAGGTATTTGGAGAGGAGAAGCCGAGACAGAAGAGTTTGGATGCCTGTACTACTGGCCCGGGTGCAAGGTTTGGAGCACTCTTGGTGCCGAAGTGATTAGGAGAAATCGAGGGTGGCTTGGGCTGGACGGCAAAATTTGGGCTTAGAGCCTTTTGTGGCAGCAATACTCAGGTACTACTGTAAGGTATGAAATGCTGATAGGACAATTTAAATGATATACTGGAAAGACAGGGTACCAGGATCTGAGGCGAGAGCTGATTTTGCTTGTTCTTCCACGATGTTCACTCCTCTCGTACTGAGTCTATGAAGGCGGCCCCTAGCTGCTGTGCTCCATGACACTAATATGATTGACTGATACCAAGGCATGGGCCTACTCCAGGCTGCTCTCAGATTCGGATCTGAATGTTGGTTTTGGTTCAGAATGTTGATGCTTGCTTCTATTGTTTGCATGACTTATTGTTTATGCAGGGATTAGTGTTAGGACTGCTTCTTTTCATGTGACATGTCAATGATTTGGATAATGGCATTGACAGCTTTGTGCCCATGATTGTGGATGATATGAAGACAGGTGGATGGGCAGGTAGTGTTGAGGAAGCAGGGGGTCTGCAGAAGGATTAGATAGATTAGGCGAATTGGCAATAACTGTCCGATGGACTATAGTGCGGGGAAATGTATGGTCATGCACCTTTGTAGAAGCAATAAAGGCAGGGACTGTTTTCTAAATGGGGAGAAAATTCAGAAATCAGAAGTACAAATGAATTTGGGAGTTTTCATGCAATTCTCATCTTCCTAAAGGTTAACTTATAGCTTGAGTTTGTGGTAAGGAAGACAAATACAATGTTAGCATTTATTTCAAGAGCACTAGAATATTAAAAGAAAGGATGTAATGATGAGGCTTTACAAGGTATTGGTCAAACCACACTTGAAGAATTGTGAGCAGTTTTGGACCCCATATCTAAGAGTAGATGTGCTGGCATTGGAGAGGGTCCAGAGGAGGTTCTCGAAAATGTTTCCAGGAATGAAAAGAT
Organism: Hypanus sabinus; assembly: GCF_030144855.1. Taxonomy (NCBI): domain Eukaryota; kingdom Metazoa; phylum Chordata; class Chondrichthyes; order Myliobatiformes; family Dasyatidae; genus Hypanus; species Hypanus sabinus. Next base: position 22,293,288 of record NC_082713.1, on the reverse strand, counting down.
TCACATATGAGGAGTATTTAATGGCTCTGGCCTGTGCTCACTGCTGTTTAGAAAAATAAGTGGGGATTTCATTGAAACCTAGCAAATATTAAAAGGCCTAAACAGATTACACATGGAGCCAATGGTTCCAATAGTGGGTGAGTCTAGGACTAGAGGATACAGCCTCAGAACCCTTAAACCAGAGATTAGGAGGAATTTCTTTAGCCAAATAGTGGTGAATCTGTAGAATTCATTGTCACAGATGACTGTGGAGGGCAAGTCACTGGGTATATTTAAAACAGAGACTGATAGTTTTTTGATTAATCCGGGTGTCAAAGGTTTTGCGGAGAAGGCAGGAAAATGAGTGTGAGAAGGATAATAAATCAGCCATGATGGAAAGGCGGAGCAGACTCGATGGGTTGATAGGCCTAATTCTGCTCCTATGTCTTATGGTCCTATGGTCATATTCGGGCAGGACATTTCAGTCTGGATATTGGGTAGGATACATGTATTTGAGGTGAAAGATCGGGCATGGTATTAATGAATGAAGAGATGGCTTGATTGACCATATGGCCTTCTCCAGCTTCTATTTCTTTATGTCTTTACTTATCCTCCAAATGACTTAAATATATTTTGTATGCATTTGGAGAAGTTATTTTCTTTCATTACTGATTGAGTAGTAGATATTTTCATTAAATTTGGGTGGACAAGCCAGGTTTTTGATTGAGAATGATATATTCCTTCTATCTAAGTATTTGTTCCATATGTCTTCAAGATGCCAGCATTAGCTGGCAAGGAACAGATGGTGTGTTCTTTATCAGTAATTAACAATGTTTCTTAATCCTCTTAGGGCATCTTTGTGACTTCTTTTTTTGGTTTTTACCCTAAGTCCATGCATGTCAGTTCATGATTGTATAGACTACTTCCAATGAGTTAATAGCTTGATGAGAGAATCTTCCTCTTCTTGCCTTAGTGATACACAAGTATTTATGATTAAAGCACCATGTGTCTGTCCATGTGAAGCGAGGGTAACTCAGCAAGCAGAGGAATTTTCGATTCATATTTCTAATATCGCCTTGTAATTTCATAGCCAAAAGCATTAAATATATAGTATCACGATCATTTATAGAGTATTCACTCTAGCTGACTATTATTCTTTCAATGAATTTATACAGTGCCTGTAAAAAGTATTTACCTCCCTTGAAAGTTTTTGTGTTTTATTGCTTTACAACATTGAATTGCAGTGGATTTAATTTGACTATTTTTGACACTGATCAACAGAAAAAAACTCTTTCGTGTCAAAGTGAAAACACATCTGAACAAAATGATCTAAATTAGCTGTAAATATAAAATACAGATAATTGATTGCATAAGTATTCACCCCTTTCAAGTCAGTATTTAGCAGATGCACCTTTGGCAGCAATTATAACCTTGAGTCTGAGTGGATAGGTCTCTATCAGCTTTGCACACCTGCACACTGCAATTTTTCCCATTACTTCTTTACAAAGCTGTTCAAGTTCTGTCAGATTGCATGGCGATTGTGAGTGAACAGCCTTTTCCAAGTTCAGCCACAAATTCTCAATTGGATTGATGTCTGGGCTCTGATTTGGTCACTCCAGGACATTAAGTTTGTTGTTTATAAGCCTTTCCTGTATAGCTTTGGCTTTATGCTTGCTGGAAAACAAATCGTCTCCCAAGTTGCAGTTCTCTTGCAGACTGCATCAGGTTTTTCTCCAGGATTTCCCTATATTTTGCTGCATTCATTTTACCTTCTACCTTCACAAGCCTTCCAGGGCCTGCTGCAGTGAAACATCCCCACAGCATGATGCAGCCACCACCACGCTTTACAGTAGGGATGGTGCGCTTTTGATTATGTGCAGTTTTCCGCTTATGCCAAACATAGTGCTTAGTCTGATGGCCAAAATAACTAATTTTGGTTTTATCAGACCTTAGAACCTTCTTCCAGTTGACTTCAGAGTCTCCCACATCTTTTCTAGCAAAGTCTAGCTGAGATTTCATGTGAGTTTTTTTCAACAATGGCTTTCTCTTTGCCACTCTCTAAAGCTGCGACAGGTGAAGCATCTGGGCAACAGTCAATGTATGCGCATTCTCTCCCATGTTAGCCACTGAAGCTTGTAACTCCTTCAGCATTGTCATAGGTCTCTTAGTGGCATCCCACACTATTCCCCTTTTTGCACTGTCACTCAGTTCTTGAGGATGACCTGCTCTAGACAGATTTACAGATGCACCATATTCTTTACAGTTCTTGATGATTGACTTAACTGTGCTACAAAGGATATTCAGTGACTTGGAAATGTTCTTGTATCCATCTTCTGACTTGTGCTTTTCAATAAACGTTTCATGGAGTTGCTTGGAATGTTCTTTTGTCTTCATAGTGTAGTTTTTGCCAGGATACTGATGCACCAGCAGTTGGACCTTCCAGATACAGGTGTATTTTTGCTACAATCAATTGAAACATCTTGACTACACATGGTGATCTCCATTTAGACCTAAGAGCATTAGAGTATAAGATATAGGAGCAGAATTAGGCTATTGGCCAATTGAGTCTGCTCCGCGATTCAATCATGGCTGATCCTTTTTTCCCTCCTCAGCCCTATGTCCCAGCCCTTTCCCCATAACCTTTGATGCTATGCCCAATCAAGAATCTATCATGTCTGCCTTAAATACACCCAAAGATCTGGCCTCCACAGCTGCCTGTGTAACAAATTCCACAAATTCACCACCCTCTGGCTAAAGAAATTTCTCCACATCTCTGTTTAAATGGATGACCCTCCATCCTAAGGATGTGCCCTCTTGTCTAGACTCACCCACCATGTGAAACAACATGTCCACATCTACTTTGTCCAGACCTTTCAATATTTGAAAGGTTTCAATGAGATCCACCCACCCCCCCCCCATCCTTTAGAATTCCAGCAAGTACAGACCCAAAGCCATCAAACATTCCTCATATTCTTAGAGGAAGAGCCCAGAACTGTTCCCAGTACTCAAGGCGAGGCCTCACCGGTGCCTTACAAAGCCTCAGCATCACATCCTTGCTCTTGTATTCTAGAAACTCTTGAAATCAATGCTAACATTGCATTTGCCTTCCTTGCCACTGACACAACTTGCAAGTTAACCTTTAGGATGTTCTGCACAAGGACTCCTAAGTACCTTTGCATCTCAGATTTTTGGATTTTCTCCCCATTTAAAAATAGTCTGAACATTTATTCCTTCTACCAAAGTGCATGGCCATGCATTCTCCAACATTTTGCTTGATTTGCCACTTTCTTGCCAATTTTCCTAACCTAAATCCTTCTGCACCCTACCTGTTTCCTTCACACTACCTGTCCCTCCACCAATCTGCCTATTATCTGCAAACGTGGCAACAGAGTCATCTTTTCCATCGTCTAGATCATAGATATACAGCATAAAGAGAAGCGGTCCCAACAATTTAGCTAATTATGCGACTTTTAAAAACAATTGGCTGCACCACTGCTGATTTAATGTGTCATATTAAAGAGGGTGTTGAATAATCATGCAATCAATAATTCTGTGTTTTATATTTGTGATTAATTTAGATCACTTTGTAGAGACCTGTTTTTACCTTGACATGAGCAAGTCTTTGTCTGTTGATCAGTGTCAAAAAAGCCAAATGAAATCCACTATGATTCAATGTTGTAAAACATGAAACCTTTCGAGGAGGTGAATACTTTTTATAGGCATTGTAAGAATACACTAACAAGAAAGTTGTAAGGACTCGAGTAGAAAACTTCGTCAGGATGCAAGGGCCTCAGTAGATTTACGCAAAGTCTTGAGTTCTGAGAAGTGGCTGGGCAGGCTAGGACTTCATTCCTTGGAAGGTAGGAGAATGAACAGTGACTTTAAGGAAGTGTATAAAAATCACGAGAGGGCATAGACAGAGTGAATGCATAGAAAAAAGGAATGAAATCAGAGCTTATAGATTTAAGGCAAGAGGGAAACAAATTAAAAGAGATTTCCTCATGTAGAACATGGGACATACATGGGACAAGTTTCTAATGAACATGACTGAGGCATGTATAATGACAACATTTAAAAGGTACTTGGACAGGTGAGGAGTGGACAGTCTGTCATCATGCCTGATGCCAGCCCCCTAGGCCTGAGTCGACATAGTAGTAGTAGTAGTAGTGGTTGTAATGGTTGTAGTGGACAGATACCTGGATAAGAGAGATTTAGAGGGATTTGGGACTAGCTTAGATGGGAACTGAACAAGTTGGATCGAAGGGCTTGTTCCTGTTCTGCATTACTCTGTGTCTCTAACTGCACTGAATTGTACCTCTTAACTTAAAAAAATTAAGAATAGGATTCAGATCATTTTTAATATAGAAATATAGCACGGGATGAGGCTTTTCCAGCCCAAGGAGCCTGTGCCACCCATTTATACATGTAATAAATTAAGCTGTGCATCTTTGGGATGTGGGAGGAAACCGGAGCACCCCAAGGAAACATGCGCTGTCATGGATAGAATGTATGAACCCCTTAAAGACAGTGGTGGGAATTGAACTCAGTCCGCTGGTGTTGCAATCTGCATGGCAATCCACCTAGCATCTTGTCGGGCTACTCTGCTGACCATAATCAGCGTGCTATGTTGGCTCTGGAATGTGTGGCGACTCTTGTGGGCTGCCCCCAGTACATCCTCAGATTGTGTAGGTCGTGAATGGAAATGATGCATTTCACTATATGTTTTGATCTAATCTAATCTCTGTGCTACTCTGCTCTGTCCTCTCTCTCTTCAGTTTCCTACACTGTTCCAAAAAAGCTCAACGGAATAAAGTTAGGAAGATGCACCCCCTCTTTCAACTGGATATAGTTTCTGGACTTAGTACTGGCATCTCACATTTACAACACTTTTACTTTTTTGTTCATTTTTTGACCCTGTTATTACCCCACTTTTATCCTTTTCTCTGTGCTTCCAACACGGAGGAGGTACTGGAGCCTGGAGGTTCACACTCGACAATTCAGGAATAGTTTCTTCCTTTCCACCTTTAAATTTCTGAATGGTCCATAAACTCATGAACATTACCTCTTTATTCCTTTTTGTTTGCACTATTTATATATATTGTCACTTCTACTAATTTTATGTTTTTGCTGCTGCAGTAAAGCAAACGTCATGTCATATTAGAGAGAGATAGTAAATCTAGTTCTGATTCTGACCATATCACATACCTTCCCTTATGTATTTCCCCCCCTCATGAAACTAAGTTTATCACAACATTTCTCTGCTTGGTGAAAGTCCATGGAGCTGAAGAGCGAAATTTGTTTCCCTCCACAGACGCTGTGTTTCTTGTATAATCTCTCTCGCACTGGAAATATAAACCATGAAAGCATGAGATCCTTGTCAAAACCTGGCTCTCTCACCTTTTGAAACTGGATTTGGTATTGGAACTTGTTTATAATTGTCATACGTACCGAGATAGTTTTGCAAGCCATCTATTCAGAAAAATTCAAAACATAAGCGCATTAAGGTAGTACAAGGGAAAAACGATAACAGAATGCAGAACATAGAGTTACCATTACAGTTAAAGAGAAAGTGCAATGCAGGTAGACGATAAGGTGCAACTTTCAGAGCAAGATAGATTGTGAGGAAGTGATAGATTATAAGAGCGTAAGTCATAGGAGGAAAATCAGGCCATTCGGCCCATTGAGTCTGTTCCACTGCTCCACCATTTGGTCATGGCTGATTTTATTTCCCCCCTCCACCCCATTCTCCTGCCATTCCTCATCATTTTTGATACCCTTATGAATCATAAACCTATAAACCTCTGCTTTAAATATAACTAATGACTTAGTTTCCACAACACATGCGGTAATGAGCACCACAGATCTACTGCCTCCTGGCTGAGGAAATTCCATCTCATCACTGTTCCAATGGGATGTCCTTGTATTTTGAGTCTGTGCCCTCTGGTCCTAGACCTCACTACTCTTGCAGACTCGCACTACTGAAAACATCCTCTCCACATCAATCTATCTAGGCCTTTCAAAAGTTCTCTTTGATGTACAGGAGTTCAATTAAAGCAGAGGTTCCCAACCTTTTTTATACCACAGACCAATACCATTAAGCAAGGGATCTGTGGACCCCAGGTTGGGAATCCCTGCTTTGAGAGTCTTTGAACTGTGGATAGAAGCTGTCATTGAGCCTACTGATGCATATTTTCAAGCATTTATATTTTCTGCCCAATGAAAGGGGGAAAGAGAGAATGTCAAGAGTGAGGAGGTATCTTTTGATTATACTGATTGCTTTTCCAAGGAATTACAAAATATGGACAAAGCCCATAAAGGGGAGAGTGGTTTTCACAACTGACTTGAGCTGTGTCCACAACTCTCAGCAATTTCTTGAGTAGAGCAGTTGCCATTACAAATGAGAAGCATTTGAATAGGAAACTGTCTATGTTGCATCTGTAAAAATTAGAGAGGGTCAACAGGGACATGCTGAATTTCCTTAGCCTTCCAAAAAAGTGGTGGGCCTTCCTGGCCATAGACTCAACATAGTTGGACCAGGACAGGCTATGGATGAACGAAACAACACCCATGTCCTTGTCTTTTTGTGCCTCTAATGCCAGCAGGGAAGCATGTCATTGTGATCACAAAGTCCTTGCAGCGTAGTAATGGAGCCGTTTTGATCATTCCCACTGATCAGACTTCCATCTGTACTTGTGTAGATAATAATTTCATATGCAAATCCTGACACTTCTTTAGATTTTATAAGTATTTCTTTTTGTCCTTCTCAAGGCAGTGAATTTCAGGCTCTTTCTATACATTGTTATCTTTGTCCTTATATGTCCTTTAATCTCTTTTTCCTTGCTGAAACCAATACACATTGTTTCTTCCCGTTGATTCAATGCCTCCTCAAAATCTCTTCTCAGACTGTACTCCATTCTGCTTTGTATCATTCTTTTCAATCCTCATAACACTAGATGGAGTTCCAGTTTCCTCAAACCCATATCATTGGACTTTTCCTCCATATGCAGTTTTTGGTTTGCTGTTACTTTGAGGGGAAAAATAAGCAGAATATTAAAGGACATGAAGTATACAAGGAATTCAAAAAGGGTTCCATTATTAGGTACACCGGCCCATCTAATGCAAATATCTAATCAGCCAATCATACGCAGCGACTCAGTGCATAAAAGCATGAGGTCATGAGGTTCAGTTGTTCCAACAAAGGATGAAGAAATGTGATCTAAGTGACTTTGACTGTGGCATGATTGTTGCAGCAAAGGGGGCAGATTGAGTATCTCAGAAACAGTTGATTTCCTGGGATTTTCAAGCACAACAGTCTCTAAAATTTACAGAGAATGGGGAGAGAGACAAGAAAAGCCATCTCGTGAGTGTTAGTCCTGTGAGTAAAAACACTTAATTGATGAGAGAGGAGAATGGACAGACTAGCCCGAGATGACAGGAAGACGGCAGTAACAGAAATAACCACGCATTACTTTTGAACTTTGAAAAGCAGTGGTGTGGAGAGGAGCATTGAACCTTGAAGTGGATGAGCTACTGCAGCCAGCATATAGCACCAGGTTTCACTCCTGCACCCAATGAAGTGGCCGCTGATTGTAAGTCAAGAAGTCAGAAACATATCAATAAAAGGGTCTGTGGATAGAAAATCGCTAAATGTGAAAAACAGTGTAGTTGACCTCTGGTTCTGGATATCACGACAAGGAAAACATCAGCTCTGCACCTTCCCTGTTAGTCCCTAAAGAATTCTTTATTTTACATTAATATTTTAGGATATAGTCTTCACATACAAATCTCATCAGTAATAATCTTGCTGGGTGGGTCATTTCTGGGGGGTATTACTGAGCCTGGTATGTGGGCTCAGATAATAGCAATCCTTGTCATTGTTGGGAAGGATTAGCTGATTTCATCCCCTGTTGCTGCAACAAATGGGTTTTTCATCAACTGTCTGTTTTCGTCACTATTATTCTTGATTACCAGATTATTTAAATTTCCCAGCTGCCATTGTGGAAATTTAAATTGGATTATCCAATTTTATTTAACACTATAAAGTTCAAAGTATGTATGCTATATACAATCTTCAGATTCGTCTCCATACAGGCAGCCACAGAACAAAGAAACCCAATGTTATTTGCTTACTTTCATTGTTTGCCCCAATGTGTAGAGAAAAACCCTTATTAGGCAAACAATGAAAGTAAGCAAATAACTTTCAGAACTGAAGATCACGAAAGTGAGTTCACAGCCATGAACTGGTCATCACATCAGCTAATCCAGGAGCCCGTGAGTTTTAGGCCCCAGCCTTATTTCAGTGCAGGGCCAAATAAACCTCACGAGGCAGCAAGCTGAACACTGGCCCATCCGACTCCTGCGGCCCTGACACCCTATCTTCTTCAGTCTGCCTCCGCGCTTAAAGTGGCTGAACAGTGCATCATTCCTTGCTCTTGGGCCTAGGCCCTGCTGCCTCAACTCTGCCTTTCCTTGGCTCAGATCTGCCACATCAATTGCCTGCTCTCGGCCCTAGGCCCTGCTGTGTCTATTCAGCCCCTACGTGCCTCACTGCAACTACCCTGCATCTTTGAGGCTTCAGTCGACACTGCAAAAATGCTGTGTCATACAGGCAGTTCAAAAGTGCAACTCCAAAAGGGAAGTTATAGGCTATTGACCGCAGTGATCATTTTCCAGAAAAAGCGTGATTAATATTGTAGTTAATAGTTTTGTTTGCTGTCAGTAAGGCATTGCTGTGTTTCACCAATGCCAAGTTAAGCAGGCTAATTTTATTCACCAAGAATGTGCTTGCAAGTTAGAACCCATTGCCAAAGAAGATAAATAAATCAGATTCAGATTGAGATTTATTTGTTATGTGCAGATCAAAACATTCAGTGAAATGTGTCATTTTCGTTAACAACCAGCACAACCTGAGGCAGCCCAGACGAGTTGCCACATACTCCAGTGCTACGTAGCATGCCCACAGTGCTCAGCAGAACAATACAGAACTCAACAAGGAACAAAGACAATAACAGCCAAACAATCCCCTTTCTTCCTCTCACCCATCCAGCCAGCCACACAGACTGTCCTCCAACCGTGAACAGCTCCGAGCCTTCATTGGACTCGCCGACAATGGGCTGCACAATCAGGTCCACTTGCACATCTGAACCAGCAAGGAGTGGGTTCAAGCCAATGGCTTCCTGAAAGTGGCCACATAAGGTAATAGAATGGCAATGACAGTGTAATGTATACGTGTCTTTATTAGTTGAGTCATCGAGTTCAAGGGTCAAGAAGTTATGCGACGACATTATAAAACTCTGGTAGGTTGCATCTGGAGTACTGGTTTCATTTCTGGTTGTTGCGTTACAGGAAGTATAAAACTGATGCATCATCAATAACTCACTCTGAGACGTAAAGGCGAGATATCAGCTTTTATTGACTAGAAGAAGGAACAAGCAGTGGTTGACCACCATACTACATCCTGGAGACTGAGAGGCCGGGCTCAGGCCTCAATCGCCTTTACACAGGGGTCTGTGGGAGGAGCCACAGGAGCAGTCAGCAGGGGGCGTGTCCAGACAGGTATATGTAGTTCACCACAAAAACCTTTGGAAAGAGTTTACCAGGATGTTGCCCAGACTAGAAGTCATGTGCTATAGAGAGAGGTTAGGCAAACTAGAATTGTTTTGGGTGGAGCAGCAGAAACTGAGAGGAGGCTTGAAAATGGTTTATCAGCTTATGAGAGGCACAGGTAGAGAGCTAGTGTCTTTTTCCAAGAGTTAAAATGTATATTACCAAAGGGCATACATCTAAGGTAAGTGGGGTAAAGTTCAAAGGAGATGCGCAGGGTAAGATTTTTACACAGAGGGCAGTGGGTGCTAGGGGTGGTGTTGGAGGCAGATACAATGGAATGTCTTTAACAGGCATATGAATTTGAAGATAACTGAGAGAAATGGAATGTTATGCAGAAGGAATTAGTGTGTGAGGGCACCATTAGCTCAATTTGTTCAGCACAATGGGCCTGTTCTAATGCTGTATGTCTCAATCATTCAATGAAATCACCTCCCATGTTTTACCATTTTGAATTACATAACAAGCAACATTTGCAGGGGGTTCCCAACTTTTTCATGCCATGGACCCCTACCACTAACCAAGGCATCTGTGGACCCCAGGTTGGGAACCCCTGCTCTAGATTCTTCATGGCATTTAGAAAAGGGCTTGACTTCCTCATAGATTCTTGCTTTTACCGATCTTGCAACAAGGAGGTGTTTGTTGATCGCAGCCACTGATGGTTCTCACCACTAGAGGGCCTGAGCAAGTCACAGGCCTTTAAGTGAACATCGTGCACTGCAAAGCTACTGGGGAAACCTTAAAGTCAAACCATCCGACAGGCAGAGAGACCCGACCAGCACTCAAGTTGAAGCTACAGTGCAGCTGCCTGCTTGGTCTTTAAACAACTGGTCCAAAAGGGTAAGTCTGTGGACTCATTGCAGAGTCTATGTTCTGTGGAAGTCTTGTCGCTTATACTTTCTTTTAGATAAGGAACATAAAAGAGTGGAAAGTGCTATTTATGTTTGAGCTACTTTTAATGAAGAACCCATATGATGAGCAACATCTGATGAGTTCTCGATTCACTTTCGTGCTCTTCTTTGAGTGAGTTCGTAGAGAAAGAGAAAGATACTGTGTTGTAAGTCAGTAAAAAATGTTTAAAGCATTTGAACTAAGAAGCTGAATTAAAATGTCAAGTTCAATCAGACACCTTGCTCACCATGTTGGTTAACAAGACTTGCAGAAGGCCTGTACTGTGGTGTAAAGTTCCGTGCTGCCGCTCAAACCTTTTCCATCACCGCCCGTTGGTTTTCTTCACTTTTCGTCTCTCATTGACATTACAAAACATGGGCTTTGAATGGAGAATAATTTGATGTTGTGCTGCTCTGTCCAAATAGCCATTTAGAACACAGAACATACAACGGTACAGAGCTTCAGCCCCTAACGCCTGTGCCAAACACTTTACTGAACTAAATGCATTCTCTTCTGCCTGTTCATGATCTGTATCCTTCCATTTTCTCCATATTCATGTATTATTTTAACTCTCTCTTAAATGCCAATATTGTATTTGCCTTCTCCACTACAACAGACCATTCCAGACACCATCCCTCAACCTTGCCCAATACACCTCCTTTAAACTTTCTTCTCTTACATTAAGTATCTTTTCTCTAGTATTTGGCATCTCTACCCTCATAGAGAGATTCTGTCCACCCTATGTATATCTCTAAACACAAGGAAGTCTGCAGATGCTGGAAATTCAAGCAACACACACAAAATGCTGGTGGAACACAGCAGGCTAGACAGCATCTATAGGGAGAAGCACCTTCGATGTTTCGGGCCGAGAACCTTTGTCAGGACTGAAACGTCGACAGTGCTTCTCCCTATAGATGCTGCCTGGCCTGCGGTGTTCCACCAGCATTTTGTGTGTGTTGCTATGTATACCTCTCATTATTTTATCAACTTTTATCTAGTTTTCCCGCATCCTCTGTCTCTTCAGAGTAAACAATCCAAGCTTGGCCAATCTCTCATTGTAGCACCTGCCCTCTAGTCCAGGCATCATCTTGGTAAATGTCTTCTACACCCTCTCCAGAGGATCAATATCCTTCCTATAATGGGGAGACCCGAACTGAATGTCAACACTCCTGATATATCCTAACCAGAGTTTTTGCCTTGACAAATAAACACAAGAATGCCTTATGTTTTCTTTCAGCCTATCTACTTGCAAGGGCCCTTTTAGTGACTTGGACCCCAAGTCCTCTGTATATCATCGCTGTTGAGGGTCCTGCCATTAACTCTTTACTTTCTCTTCACATTTGGCCTCCCAACATGCAACATCACACTTCGCTGAAAATAAATTGCATCTGCCATTTCTTTGACCATATCTGTTACTGGCCTACATTCTGCTGTATTTTTTGACAGCCCGCTACACTGTTCACATTACACCACCCTTTGTGTTGTCTGCAAACTTCCTTACCCATGCATCTACAGTTTCATCCAAGTTATTATACCACAAACACCAGGTACTCCACTGCTGGTGCCTGTGGAACACCGCTGGTTACTGACCCCTAGCCAGAATATTACCCTTTTGCCACTACCCTCGATCTTCCATAGGCAAGCCAATTCTGAGTACAAACAGTCAATTCACAGTGGATCCGTGCACCATAATTTTCTGAATGAGCCTCTCATGAGGGACCTTTTCAAACACCTTACTCAAAGCCATGTAGCAAATGTCCACTGCCCTACCTCAATAGTTCCCTCTATCATCTCCTCAAAAATCTCAATCAAGTTTGTAAGACATATTCTCCCTTGCACAAAGCCATACCAACTCTTCCTAATCAAAAGTTCAAAGGCTCATTTATTATCAATGTATACACTCTGAGGAGCAATGAAACCAAGAAAGATAAGAAAGGCAGCATAATCATCAACCCCCAAATCCCCTTTTCCAAATGTTCATAAATCTCATCTCTAAGAAGCTCCTCCAATGGTTTCCCTATCACTGATGTGAGATGAACTGGTTCGTACTTTCCCTGCATTATCCCTATGTCCTTTCTTGAATAATAAAGTGAAAACAGTTGCTCAGTTTGTTGAAGTGTGTTGTGATAATGCCTGAATGATATTCAAAATGATTATATGATGATTAAAATGATAATTATTATAAAATTGGCTTTTACAAATCATTTGAGACCACTGTAGTTCAATAGACAGTAGGTGCAGGAGTAGGCCATTTGGCCCTTCTAGCCAGCACCGCCATTCACTGTGATCATAGCTGATCATACACAATCAGTACCCTGTTCCTGCCCTCTCCCCATATCCCTTGACCCTGCTATCTATAAGAGTTCTATCTAACTCTCTCTTGAATGCATCCGGAGACTTGGCCTCCACTGCCTTCTGGGGCAGAACATTCCACATATCCACCACACCCTGGGTGAAAAAGTTTTTCCGCATCTCTGTTATAAATGGCCTACCCCCTATTCTTAAACTGTGGCCTCTAGTTCTGGACTCACCCATCAGCAGGAACATGCTTCCTGCCTCCAGTGTGTCCAATCCCTTAATAATCTTATATGTTTTAATCAGATCCCCTCTCATCCTTCTAAATTACAGTGTTTACAAGCCCAGTCGCTCCAATCTTTCAACATATGACAGTCCCGCCATTCCGGGAATTAACTTTGTGAACCTACGCTGCACTCCCTCAATAGCAAGAATGTCCTTCCTCAAATTTGGAGACCAAAACTGCACACAATACTCCCAGGTGGGGTCTCACGAGGGCCCTGTACAGCTGCAAAAGGACCTCTTTACTCCTATACTCAATTCCTCTTGTTATAAAAGCCAGCATGCCATTAGCTTTCTTCACTGCCTGCTGTACCTGCATGCTTGCTTTCATTGACTGATGTACAAGGACACCTAGATCTCGTTGTACTTCCCCTTTTCCTAACTTGACTCCATTTAGATAGTAATCTGCCTTCCTGTTCTTGCCACCAAAGTGGATAATCTCACATTTATCCACATTAAACTGCATCTGCCATACATTTGCCCACTCACCCAACCTGTCCAAGTCACCCTATATTCTCATAGCATCCTCCTGACATCTCACATTGCCACCTAGCTTTGTGTCATCAGCAAATTTGCTAATGTTACTTTTAATCCCTTCATCTAAATCATTAATGTATATTGTAAACAGCTGCAGTCCCAGCTCCGAACCTTGCGGTACCCCACTGGTCACAGCCTGCCATTCTGAAAGGGACCCATTAATCACTACTCTTTGTTTCCTGTCAGCCAGCCAATTTTCAATTCATGTCAGTACTCTGCCCCCAATAACATGTGCCCTAATTTTGCCCACTAATCTCCTATGTGGGACTTTATCAAAAGCTTTCTGGAAGTCCAGGTACACTATATCCACTGGCTCTCCCTTGTCCATTTTCATAGTTAACTAGTTTCATAGTTCAGATGTATTAGGAGGGGATTTGATTGTTTCTTAAATAAGGAGAAATTTGCTTATAGTGGATTTGTGGATTTAAGTGATGAGCACAGAGAAGCTGCAATGTGGCTTCTGCTATTGTGCCATTTGAGTACAAAGCTGACGGAAAAGTATTTGTGGTAGATCTTTGTGTGATAGTGTAAAAATATCTTCATTAGCGACAATGGATATAAACAACTGGAGAGAGAGAGAGATTACACTTTCAGAGGAGATTTACCATAATGCTGTCTGGATTAGAAAGCATGTCTTATGAGGAAAGACTGAACGAGCTAAGACTTTTCCTTTTGTAGAGAAGGAGGATGAGACGTGATTTGAGAGAGGTGTATAAAATGGTAAGAGGGATAGATTGAGTGGACAGTCCCACAGATGTATTCCAAGGGCAAACATCGCTAATGCAAGGGGCAAGCTTTAAGATGTTGAGAGGGAAGTATAAGGTGGAGTTCAGAGGTTTTTTTTACACAGAGAGTGGTAGATATGTGGAACATACAGTGTGTAGTGGTAGAGGCAAATACATTGGGGGTATTTAAGAAACTCATAGAGAGACACATGGAAGAAATGGATGTCCTTGTGGGAGGAAGGGGTTAAATTGATCTTGGAGTAGATTAAATTATTGACACAACATCGTGAGCTGAAGGGCCTGTTGTGTGCTGTAATGTTCTATATCCTATGTTCAAAAATCTACTCCACAATGTTGCCAGCTCTGCAGGTACATTAAAAGGTACTGAACTACAAAACACACGTGCGCATGCATGCGCGTGCACACACACACACACACACACACACACACACACACACACACACACACACACACACACACAGATTCTATGCTGTATTGGACAATTTCCATCACGGAGATGGCAAAGACATTCTTACTGCTTTGTGCACACTTGAGATGAAATGTGAAAACAAAATGCGCGATATTGGACAGGTAAGATGGGCGAAGTGATATTGGAGTTGCACGTTTAGTGAAGGTCTACATAACTCCCTCTCTCAAACACCAAATTTCTTACATTGGGCATGCTGTAAAGCTACATGGATATGAGAGTAGTTGACAAATTATGGTGATGAATCTTAAAGTTCAAAGGTTTAAAGATTTATTATCAAAGTATACAACTCTGAAATTATTCTTCTCCAGATGGCCACAAAACCAAGACAGAAAAGAATGCCAGCATAATCATCAGCCCCCAAATCCTACCTCCTCACTCAAAAACAAACGAAAACAGAACAGGCACATCGACCCCCAAATCCCCCTCCCCTGCACACAAAAAAAATGAGAAAGGTTGGGTGAACAGCACAGAACATAAAATCTATAAGGCTGAAAGAATTCCATAGTCGAAGTCTATATTGAAAATGCAGAAAACCTGGGTAACATTCTCCAGGCATGGTGGCAGCTTCCTTCTCCGGGAATTGAGAAGAAAATAGAAAGGGATCTTATTTTACTTAATGAAATATCACATCATACATGCAACAAAAGACTGCAGATGCTATAATCCGGAGCAACGCATAAAAAGTTGAAGGAACTTATTTGGTCAGGCAGCAATGGTGGATGAAAATCAACAATGTTTCAGTTCAAGACCCTTCATCACTCCAGGTGAAGCATTTCAACCTGAAATGTCGCCTGTCCATTTACTCCATAGACACTGCCTAAACATCTTGAGTTCCTCCAACTTTTTGTATGATGCAATATTTTAATTGTTAACTGTGAAGTGTTAGAGGAAAAATAATTTCTGTAATTGTAGCCTTTGAACCCCATTGGACATTCAATGCCAATGGCTGGATGTTTATCGATCACAGTGGAGTGTCTAAATCAGAGGGATTTCAGTTTTAACTTTAATCATGCTTTCCATGTTACAAAATGGCTTCCATCCAGTCCATAACCATATAGGGTATTGTGAGTTCCAGCTGGGAGGAGCAATAAATATTTGGAGATGTTTATGAACAAATTTAAGTGTGGCTTTAAAATGTATGTTAATGATATGGATTGTCATTTGATAGACTGTCAGAGTAGTTCAGTATTAATTGTCATCTGTAATTTGTGCTTTGATGGTACTTCAACCATTCATACTTATCCTAGTGAACAATAAAACAGTTACTATTACCAGCGATGATGGGATATTGTTGCATGAAGATGTACAAGATCATAATTAAATCTAAGGTTAAAGAGAGGCTTTCTCTACTGAAAACAGCGACAAGAACAGAAAGAAGTAGACAAAATAAGATGAGAGGCATTGATCGTGTGGACTTTTCCCAAGGCTGAAATGGCTAACACGATCAGGCACAGTTTTAAGGTGCTTGGAAGTAGATACAGAGGAGATGTCAGGGCTAAGTTATTTTACGCAGAGTGGTGAGTGCTTGGAGTGGGCTGCCGGCGACGTTGGTGGAGGTGGATACGATAGGTTCTTTTATGAGACTACTGGATAGGTACATGGAGCTTAGAAAAATAGAGGGCTATGGGTAACCTTAGGTAATTTCTAAGTAAGTACATACTTGGCACAGCATTGTGGGCTGAAGGGCCTGTATAATGCTGTAGGTTTTCTATGTTTCTAAGGCAGATATCATAGGTCAGATTTGAAAGTAAATTTATTATCAAAGTACATACATGAACTTGGGAGTCCTTCTGCAGGATTCTCTGAAGGTTAATTTGCAGGTTGAGTCTGTGGTGAGGAAGGCAAATGCAATGCTTGCATTCATTTCAAAAGGACTAGAATATAAAAGCAAGGATGTAATGTTGAGATTTTATAAAGTACCATTGAGATCTTATTTGGATTATTGTGAGCAGTTCTAGGTCCCTATCTTAGAAAAGATATTCTGAAACTGGAGAGGGTTTCAAGGAGGTTCACAAAAATGATAGCAGGGTTGAAAGGCTTGCTATATGAAGAGTGTTTGATGTCTCTGGGCCTGTATTCCCTGGAATTCAGAAGAACGAGGAGTGACCTAATTGAAGCCTATTGAATGTTAGAAGGCCTTGATAGAGCGGATGTGGGATAATGTTTCTTATGGTGGGAGAGCCTAAGACCAGAGTACACAGCCTCAGAATAGAGGGGCATTCTTTTAGAATAGTGATGAGAAGGAATTTTTTTGGCCAGTGAGCGGTAAATCTGTGAAATTCATTGCCACACATAGCTGTGGAGGCTAAGACTTTATGTATATTTAAGGCAGAGACTGATAAATTATTGATTGGTCAGGGCATGAAGGGATGCATGTTAAAGGCAGGATTTTGGGGCTGAGAGGAAAAATGGATCAGCCACGACGAAATGCCAGAGCAGACCCGATGAAGCCAAATGGTTTATATCTTATTGTTTTGTATCACCATATAAAACCCTCAGATTCATTTTCTTGCATGCATTCAGAGTGAATACTAAAAACACAATAGGAAGACTGCACCCAAAAGGACAAACAATCATTGTGCAGAAACTCTACAAATACAAAAAGGAAAAAATAATAAATAAGTAAGCAATACATATCAAAAACATGAGATGAAGAGCACTTGAAAGTGAGTTCATGGGTTGTGGGAACATTTCGATGATGAGGCAAGTGAAGTTATCCCCTTTGGTTCAAGAGCCTGATGGTTGAGGGATAGTAACTGTTCCTGAACCTGATGGTGTGAGTCCTGAGGTGCTTGTACCTTCTTCCTGATGAGAGCAGTGAGAAGAGAGCATGACCTGGTTGGTGAAGGTCCCTAATGATGGATGCTACCCGTAATAGACTGGACCACACTCACTACTTTTTGTAGGCTTTTCCATTTATGGGGATTGGTGTTTCCATACCAGGCCATGATGCAACCAGTCAATGTACTTTCCACCACATACCTATAGAAGTTTGTCAAAGTTTTAGATGACGTGCCGAAACCTCACAAACTTCCAAGAAAGCGGAGGCACTGCCACTGATTCTTTTTCTCTTGTAATGGCACTTACATGCTGGACCGGTGACAGATCCTCACAAATGATAACACTGAGGAATTTAAAATTACTGACCCTCTCCACCTCAGATCTCTCAATGAGAACTGGCTCATGGACCTCTGGTTTCTTTCTCCTGACGTCAATAATCATCTCCTTGGCCTTGTTGGTATTGAATGAGAGGTTGTTTCTGTGACACCATTCTGCCAGATTTTCAATCTCCCTTCCATATGCTGATTTGTCACCACTTTTGATGCAGTCAGCAAACTTAAATATGGCATTGATACTGTGCTTAGCCTCATAGTCATGAGTATATAAAGTGAGTAGATCAGGTGACTAAGTGCACAACCTTGTGGTGCACCTGTGCTGATGGAGATTGTGGAGGAGATGTTGTTGCCAATCTGAACTGACTGGAGTCTGCAAGCAAGGAAAACCAGGATGCAGTTGCACAAGGAGGTATCGAAGCCTTGGTCTGGAAACTTGTTGATTCGTTTTGAGGGGATTATAGTACTGAATACCAAGCTGTAGTCAATGAAGAGCATCCTGATGTATGCATCCTCGTTGTCCTACTGTTCCAGGGTTGCGTGAAGAGCCAGTGAAACGGCATCCAATGTTGACCTGTTGCTCCAGCAGGCAAATTGGAACGGATCCAAGTTGCTTCTCAGGCAGGAGTTGATATGTTTCATCAACAGCATCCCAAAGAACTTCATCACAATGAATGTTAACGCTACTGGTTGAGGCTGGTCAGCATGTTCTTCTTGGGCACCGGTATAATTGAAGCCTGCTTGAAGCAGGTGGGTACCTAAGACTGCCGAAGCAAGAGGTTAAAGATATTGGTGAACACTCCAGCCAGTTACGCCCATGAGCTCTGAAGTACTAAAAGATTCACTCATCTGAACTGCACATGGAATGAGTATTAATATACTTGGAAGTAATAAATATTGTTGTAGGTCAAGGGGAGGTTACAGAATGGAAAATCTGACATTAGGTGAAAAGATTAAAGCTTATCTCATTGTTGGCAGTAGAGCCCCAGAAATATGAGATGTCGCTGAGTTTGCTGGTACCACTAACCACAGACAAGATCTTGCAAAGACATTGTGAAGGGAGAAGTAAACTAAGTTTAGCATTTGCAAACAGGGGTCAACACAATCTGACTAATGCAGTATAGACACTTTTAGGTTGGCTGCTGAGGGGGTGGAAATATGTCTCCACCAAAGGAGATGTGAGGCACTTCTTTCCTCTGCTAGCTTGCAGATCACCCTTGGGCAAGGTGGTGAACCTGCTTCACCCCCGATCAGGGTCATGTGATGCCATGGGAGCAGATGGTGGATGGTCAGATGAACAGCTGGTGCACATCACAAATTCTGGTTATATGACCACTGAGGGCAGGCAGATAATCTCTGAAGAGAACTGATAATGGCTGGGGTCATCTGTTTTGTGGACTCTTCCTGGAAGAAGGCCCTGGCAAACCACCTCTGTAGAAAAATCTGCCAAGGACAACCATGGCCATGGAAAGACCATGACTGCCCATGCCATATGACACGGCATATAACAAACAGCTGCTGCTGAATTGTTTAGTGTGTGTGAGTTGGTGAATGGGGGAATTCAGGAAAAAATTTGCTTACACCCTAATGTTCGAAGGAGCATGTAGAATAGCCGTCGGCATGGTGCTGGCACTGGACAATGTGAAACATCTTCAGTAATGGCATCATTATGAGGCACCATCAGAAAACAAGCCCTTGGACCTCATAATGACAGTGAGGCTTCTTCATGGGCAAGTTCAATGGGAAACCAGTTGATTACCTGAATACCAGTGGGGAAAGATAAAAGTCACATGCATGTTAAAGGCATGAGCCTTGCCTTGAATGTTATGGAAACCTCAGTGTACGGCACTTGCACTGTAGCTTGGTATGAAAATAATCTTTGGTGAGAAGGGAGCAAAGTCATAGAACTGTTCTGCTGGAGGACTATCCAGAGCTGGAACTGGATAATCTGTGGCATCCTTGAAGAGGAGGACAGTGGCAATACAGTCAAATTCAATCTAAGAATGCATTAGGATACGCATTGGTACTATGGGTCTGGATATGTATCACCTGCCATAGAAATGTCTGAAGGATATCTGGAGCAGGCTAAATTGGGTTTGATTTAGTGTGAATAGTTAATCACAACCATCAGTGTGGATGAAGGCTCCAAAAACTATTTGGATGGAAGGAGGCAAATGGTTTGTCAGAATCCCATGTTGGTATCTATGATATTGTTAGAATCCACAGACAATGTGGAAGATGTGAAGCTTGACACAGGGTGAAAGTGGTGGGTTGTAACAAGATTATTTCAATTGTCAGATATTGCTATTATAGTTGATATTAGAAAATATATAATTCAATTGTATTAAATATTATGCAGAGTCAAAGTAACAATTGGAGTACAGGGTGAGATTAGTTTTGTATGAAGCCTGTTGTGTGAACAAAGGCACCAGAGAGACACAGTTGGTAAATATGAAAACTGGTCTTTTTATTTGATACTCACACTCACAAATAAGCTGACAGCTTTTTGGAATCACGAGAGAGAGAGAGAGAGAGAGAGAGAGAGAGAGAGAGAGAGAGAGAGAGAGAGAGAGAGAGAGAGAGAGAGAGAGCGCGGTAGAGGGAGAGAGAGAGAAAGAGACCCTTTTGGAGCAAGAAGTTTGCCTGACCCAACTCTACATGACGTTTTATCTGCTAAAGATCAAAGGACAATTCCACATTTACAATGCTTTCTTTGAACTGCACACCACCTTACACCCCCGTCTTCAAATTCACAGGACAGACACCAAAGTGACACCTAAATAACAAATTTAATCAGTGTTGTCTGGTGTTCCAATTACCTGTGGTGTCTTCCAATTTACTATGATTCATTGTCTGAGAAACCTATTATTCAGGGCTGCATTTTAGATTTAATCTATAGTTCATATCCAAATCTGAGGATTGTTGGTTGAAGTCAGTTGCTGAAATTACTTCCTATATGTGCTGACCCCAAAAAATGCTCCAACAAAGTGTAATTGGAGAAGTAATCAATGGGAATTACCAGTTTCTAGAATGAATACAGCAAACATCTTGAGTTTCTTGCATTGAGTTGAGAGAGCTAAGAAAGTTATAAATCTCCCATTAATTTAGTAACTACGAAGATATATTTACAAAGGTTCAAGGATTCATTTATCTTCTCTCGATAGCCACGAAAAAAAATGAAATACTAGTTCAGAGGGAAATAATAAACCACTCCTCCCCCGCACAAAAAAGAACAGCAACACAATCTTTCATTATGCAGAGTTGGTTGATAGTTTACATAGTTTGTTACTTTCTTTAAAAAAGGGAGCAGTATCTTACTATGTATATATTTAAAGAATTGCACATACAAACATAGAAAGATTGTCGGTGTGTTGTTATTGCTATTAGTTGAGGATAGTTTGTCTTCAATAAGTAAGTAAGTGTCAGTCGTTCCATTCGTGTTCTTGACTTTGTGCCCAGTGACATAACCCACCTCCTAAGAATGAATACAAAATAGTGCTGAAATGTCCTGTGATTCCTACCTGTGCTGCTCATTGAGTTGAACAGATCAAAGTCAGATAATGCAATGTATGCCTTTTCTTGGGCTCACTATGAATGCAGCAAAATATTGTCAACATAATTTTAACCTTAATCTCTCCTGTTGTGCCATTACTGTAAACCCTAGGAGAGGATAGAAAATGACAAAAGAGAAATTACTGCCGGCTCGACAGTCAGTAGTGGAATAGGTGCATAAAGGAAAATTAATTGTCTCCACTACACCATTTGTCTTACAGCACAAACAAGGCACATAATTTGCATTCTGTGAATACTGCTCCAGCTATCATATGAAAGACAATGCATCTGATTAAAACAATAGCAACAGTAATGGAAGAATGAGCCAGTGCACAAGCTTGAACAGCACTTTAATGCATTCTTCCAGCAGATTCAGAGGTTCAAAGGTCAAATTTAATGTTTTTTTCTTCACAAACATCCCTGAAAACAGAGGAGTTAACTGTCCCAAAGACAGTTAAACGTGAGAACCCCAAAGTACCCCCCCCCCCCACAGCTCCCTCCTTCCATGCCTAAGTGGCAGCCAGCACAATCACCGCCCCCCCCCCCCCACAACAAGCAAAAAAAATGCACATCGGTACCATCACCAAGTCCAAGCATGTGCTAAGCAATAGCAAAGACACGGACCAAAGTCTCCCCAAAGGCTTCACATTTCATCCGACATTCGACGACCCACAGGTTCTCTCTCTTCCTGGCAAGGGAGAGGGAGGTGTCCCCCATTTTCACAGCGAGCGTGAGACATAACAACAGCCCGCTGGTTTACGATGTTAAAAGTCCATTTTGTCACTGTTTCCAAGCTCTGTGTCTGAAGATCATAAAGACCTCGGGTCTTCGGGCACACAGCGAAAGATTTTCTGACTTCCCCAACAACACACGAGTCTCTGGCTGTGAAACCGACCCTCAATCCGCCCGTCTCCAGAGCACCAAGATCTTAGGCTTCCGAACACGATCAAGACTCTCAGGCCAAACCCTAGGTATGTCGAATAACGGCCTGTAGTGGAACCCTGAGAACGGGTCCCATTCCCACAAAGAACCGAAACCTGCATGTAAATCCAGAACCTTGGAAGGGAAAAATAAAGATATTAAAGGTGGAAATAGAGCTGTTTCCAAAGATGCAAGCAAAGGAATCACCGTTAGGCGCCATCATTCTTCTTAAGCTCCTTATTTTCTCCAAATAATCAGAATATATTGTGAAATCTGTTGTTTTTGCAGCAGTTGTACAATGCAATACATAATAAAAAGAAAAAAATGTGAATTACTGTAAGTATATATATTAAATAGTCAATTAAATAAGTAGTGCAAAAATAAAAATTAAAAATAAATAAGTGAGGTAGTGTTCATGGGTTTAACATCTATTCAGAAATTGGATGGCAGTGGGGAAGAAGCTGTTCCTGAATTATTGAGTGTGTGCCTTCAGGCTCCTGTACCTCCTTCCTGATGGTAGCAATGAGAAGAGGACATGGCCTGGGTGATACAGGTCCTTAATGATGGGCGACACTGTTTGGGGCATTGCTCCTTGAAGATGTTCTGAATTCTACGGGGGCTAGTGCCATGGTGGAGCTGACTCAGCTTACAACTTTCTGCAGCTTATTTCAGTCCTGTGCAGTAGCCCCCAGCACAATACCAGACAGTGATGAAGGTTCTCCATGGTGCATCTGTAGAAATTTGCAAATGTGTTTGATGACATGGCAAATCTCCTCAAACTCCTAATGAAGTGTTGCCAAAATAATGAAATATAGAAGATAAAACTGCTTCAAGAGCAAGCTGCTGGAGGAACTCTGGATGGAACCTTGGCCTTTGTCTTAAGAGGTCTGCAGTACTACATAGAGAGAGTGATACTTCAGAATTGCAAAGCTTTTGTTGGATTCCTTCTGCAGACCTTGGCTCATCTTTGAGCATATGCTTCAGGAGAGGAACCTGAGCTTGTAGATGATTGACCCGAGGCTACTTACATAAACATCCTTGGTATTACATAACACTATAAAGTTAAGATCTTTAAAATATATAGGATGCATTTGGAGAAACAGATTGCACTAGTGAAGGAATCTAAAACCTGAGGGTATAATCACTGGATTAGCACATAGCTTTTTAAGATTAAATCAAGAACCTTTTAACTCCAGTACTCTGGTATCTGAGGTGGTTGTTGAGGTCAGTATGGGCCCCTCTGACTTCACCACAGGTAGGACAAGAGGTAATTGAGAAGTTGAGAAGGTAGTAGTTTGTGAGGATGTGATTTTTCTGCTGTTGTGGCGACCCACTTCACAGCGCACTCGAACCGGCTCACAAAGCGGCGCGCGCTGGCATTGAGGCCGGTCCCAAAGAGGGCGCCAAGCCTGCTTCACCAGCAAGGGGAAAAACCCGTGCGCGGGACTGGACTGTGAATACGCACCCCCTACAGTATTCCCGCCCGGGGAGGGAGGGATCAGGAAGGCTTTAAAGCAAGGCCGCGAAGTTTGAATAAATCTCTTTTGCAACTGCAGCTCACCGACTCCGTGTCATTATTTCAGCGCTGCATGTAGCACACCGTTACAATTGGTGACCCTGACAGCCCAAACGATATTTGGGCTGGAGATGACCGACGCCGCATCTGTTCATGTGGTTTTGTTGAAACTGTCAAGCTTCTGGACGCTGCGACCTCACCTATGGTTCCAGCAAGCAGAAGCCCAATTCCACGTTCGGCAGATAACCTCGGAAGACACACGTTACTACTACGTGGTGAGCTCCCTTGACCAGGAAACTGCCGCTCAGGTTGAGGAGTTCATACAATCGCCGCCAGCAGACTGCAAATACACAGAATTCAAAGCCCTGCTCATAAGGAATTTCGGACTCTCACGGCGCGAGCGAGCTGCCTGTTTACTGCACCTGGATGGTTTGGGGGACAGGCCACTGTCGACATTGATGAATGAGATGTTGTCCCTGGCCAGAGGTCACAAGCCCTGCCTCATGTTTGAGCAGGCATTCCTGGAGCAGCTGCCCGAGGACGTATGCCTGCTGCTGTCCGACGTGGATTTCAGCGACCCCCCGGAAGGTGGCGGCCCGGGCAGATGCGCTGTGGAAAGCCAAGAAGGAGAGTGGGGCATCCGTCGCACAGATCACCAGGCCACGGTCCCAGCAGCAAACCAGACCAGGCCCAGCCGCAGAGCCCGCTAACCCCAGAGGCAGGGGTGGGGAGCCCAACGAACAATGGTGCTTCTACCACCAGCAGTGGGGCGCAGAAGCCCGCCGTTGTCGCCCACCCTGCCAGTTCCTGGGAAACGCCAGGGCCAGCCGCCGCTGATGGCTACGGCGGCTGGCCATCGGGATAGCCTCCTGTATGTCTGGGACAAGCAGTTGGGATGCTGCTTTTTGGTCGACACCGGAGCCGAGATCAGCGTCTAACCTCCGACGAGTTACGACACCCACAACAGAGAACCGGGTCCCACCCTGATGGCCATGAATGGCAGCACAGAGAGGACTTATGGCACCCATACGGTGCGGCTACAGTTCGGCTCCAGCCGGTTCACGTGGGACTTCACACTGGCCACCGTAGCTCAACTGCTTCTGGGTGCGGATTTTTTGCGGGCTCACAGCCTACTGGTCAACCTGCCGAGGCAGAGACTGGTCCATGCCGAGACCTTTCAAACATTCTCCCTGGGTGAAGCCCAGTTGCCAGCCCCACACCTCGACTCCATCATGCTGTCCGACAATGACTTCACCAGAGTCCTGGCGGATTTCCCATCGGTTCTGGCACCGCAGTTCACGGCAGCCATGCCTAGACACGGCGTACAGCACCACATCCCGACCCAGGGACCACCCCTCCATGCCCGTGCTTGGCGGCTTCCCCCGGACAAGCTCTGACTGGCAAAGGAGGAGTTCAAGAGGATGGAGGAATTGGGGACCATATGGCAGTCTGACAGCCCATGGGCCTCCCCCCTGAACATGGTGCCCAAAGCAACAGGGGGCTGGAGACCATGCGGCGACTACTGCAGGTTGAACGAGGCTACAACACTGGACTGCTACCCTGTGCTGCACATTCAGGACTTAGCAGCAAACCTGCACGGCGCACGGATCTTCTACAAGGTAGACCTCGTCCAGGGGTACCATCAAATCCCGATGCATCCAGACGATGTCCCCAAAACAGCACTCATCACCCCTTTCGGCCTTTTCGAGTTCCTCCGCATGCCGTTCGGCCTGAAGAATGCCACACAGACTTTCCAGCGGTTAATGGACGCGGTAGGACACAACCTGGACTTTGCTTTCATCTATTTGGATGACATCCTCATATCCAGCAGCAGTCGTCAGGAGCATCTGTCCCACCTCTGTCAACTCTTCGCCCAACTGAGTGAATACAGCCTGACAATCAACCCGTCCAAATGCCAGTTCGGGCTCAACATCATCAACTTCCTGGGCCACAGGATTACTAAAGGCGGGGCAACCCCTCTGCCCGCCAAGGTAGACGCGGTCCGCCATTTCCCCTGACCCAACACAATCAAAGGTCTTCAGGAATTCGTGCGTATGGTGAATTTCTGCCACCGCTTCCTCCCTTCAGCTGCCCGAATCATGTGCCCCCTGTTCCCCCTGATGTCGGGTAAGGGCAAGGACATTACCTGGGACGAGGAGTCCGCCGCCGCTTTCGTTAAAACCAAAGAACCCTTGACAAAGAACCCTTGATGCTAGTGCACACCAGAATGGACATCCCTACCACCCTCACAGTGGACGCATCTAACACGGCAGTTGGTGGGGTGCTGGAACAACTCATCGAGGGTCGCTGGCGACCCCTGGCATTTTTCAGCAAACGCCTACGACCACCCGAGCTCAAATACAGTGCTTTCGACCGGGAACTGTTGGCGCTATACCTGGCAATCCGGCATTTCAGGTACTTCTTAGAAGCTGGGCCCTTCACCACGTTCACGGACCACCAACCACTTACCTTTGCGTTCACTAAAGCATCCGACCCCTGGTCGTCCCGCCAGCAGCGACATCTGTCCTACATCTCCGAATACATGACGGATGTCCAGCATGTCTTGGGAAAGGACAATGTCATGGCGGACGCCCTCTCCTGCCCTAACATCCAAGCCCTGTCCCAGGGGGTAGACTATGAAGCACTGGCGGAGGCACAGCAGGCAGATGTGGAGATTCCTAGTTACAGGACTGCAGTCTCCAGTTTGCAGCTCCAGGACCTCCCCATAGGCCCTGGTGAGAGGACCCTACTCTGTGATGTCACCACCGGCCAAACACGCCTCATCGTTCTGGCAGCCTGGCGGCAGCGCGTTTTCAACTCCATTCACAACTTAGCGCACCCCTCCATCAGGACAACCGTCGAGATGGTCTCCAACAGGTTTGTTTGGCAAGGACTCCGCAAGCAGGTCAGTGAATGGGCCAGAACGTGCATGCACTGCCAAACAGCCAAGGTGCATCGGCACACCAAAGCTCTGCCGCAGCAGTTTCATCCCACCTGCTGGCGTTTTGACCACATTCATGTGGATATCGTGGGTCCCTTGCCAGTGTCATGAGGAGCGCGGTACCTCCTGACTATCGTGGACCGGTTCACAAGATGGCCAGAGGCGGTCCCGCTCACCGACACCACCTCCGAATCTTGCGCCCGGGCACTGATCGCCACCTGGATATCTCGCTTTGGTGTACTGGCCCACATTACCTCCGATAGCGGCGCTCAGTTCAGTTCCAGCCTGTGGTCAGCTATGGCTAGCCTTTTGGGGACACAGCTGCACCACACAACTGCCTACTGCCCAGAGTCGAACGGACTAGTGGAGCGTTTCCATCGTCACCTGAAGTCGACTCTCATGGCCCGCCTGAGAGGACTTAACTGGGTGGACGAGCTTCCCTGGGTCCTGCTCGGAATCCCAAAGAGAATCTGCACACCTCGTCGGCCGAGTTGGTGTACGGCGCACCCCTGGTCATCCCAGGAGAGTTCATACCAGCCCCAAGGGGGCAAGAGGAAGAACCTGCAGCAGTCCTGGGCAGACTACACGAGAGGCTCAGCAACCTGGCCCCCATACCCACTTCACAGCATGGGCAGAACCTGACCTGCGTACCCAAAGACCTGCAAAACTGTAAGTTCGTTTTTGTACGACTGGGCGGACATCGGGCGCCGCTACAGCTACGAGAGGCCGTTTATGGTGATCAGAAACAACGGGTCCACATTCCTGCTGGACATTGGGGGGAAAGAGGAGGTTTTCATGGCGGACCGACTCAAACCGGCCCATGTGGACGGCGCAGCCGGTCGAGATTCAGGCACCGCGGTGCAGAGGCAGACCTCCCAAACAGAGTCCGACCCAGACTGTGGACATTGGGGAGTGTATCGCCAGTTCTGGGGGGGTGTTACGTGGCGACCCACTTCCCAGTGCACTTGAACCAGCTCACAAAGTGGCGCGCGCTGACATTGAGGCCGGTCCCAAAGAGAGCGCCAAGCCTGCTTCACCAGCAAGGGGAAAAGCCCGCGCGCAGGACGGGACTGTGAATACACGCCCCCTACAGTATTCCCGCCCGGGGTGGGAGGGATCAGGAAGGCTTTAAAGCGAGGCCGCGAAGTTTGAATAAATCTCTTTTGCTCACCGACCCCGTGTCATTATTTCAGCACAGCATGTAGCAGTGTTTCATATTACGTTCCTGGGTGCTCCCTATGTCAATCGAACATTTGCTCCCCACTTTCAGTAATTCCTTCAAGTTAGTGGGGATGTCACACCACCTAGAGGAGGATTTGAGGGCTTCCTTGAATGGATTCTTCTGGCAATTGGTAATCTTTTCCCTAGGACAGACCTGAGAATGGAGTAATAATTTCTGAAGTGGCGTAGGGCATGCGAGACAAGTGGCCTGCTCAGCAGAGCTACTGAGTGTAAATAGAGCTTCAGTTCTGGAGATATTTGCTCAGGAATGGGTTGTGACTTTGATTTGCTTAACGTACCGGTGAGTTGGAAGGTTTTTCGGTAGCAATGTTGGTGGTGTGCTATAGAAAGTGATGATGTAATGAGTGACTTTGCTCACTGTAGTTCTTCCAGAGTTCATCTCATGCTGATGATTATGTTCATTGTGCCTCCAGACAAATTGAATCCACACTGTTTTTTCAGAGGGCAGCTCTACCCTTCTGTAGCTACACAGTGGAAAGCATCCTAACTGATCGCATCACGACCTGGTATAGAAACACCAATGCCCAAGAACAGAAAAGCCTACAAAAAATGATGCATACCGCCCAGTCTATCACAGGAAAAGCCCTCCCCACTACTGAGCACATCTACAAGAAGCACTGCCATAAGAAAGAAGCATCCATCATAAGGACCCCCAACAGCCAGGTCATGCTCTCTTGCCATTGCTGCCATTGGGAAGGAGGAACAGGAGCCTTAGGTCCCACACCAACAGGTTCAGGAACAGTTATTACCCTTCAACTACCAGGATCCTGAACCAGTGTGGGACCAGTAACTTCACTCATCTCAACACTGAAGTGGATCCACAAACAATGGACTCACTTTCAAGGAATCTACAAACCACGTTCTCAGTTTGTGTTTATCTATCAATCTACATATTTACTTGTTTATTATAAGTTTTTGTTTGCATGGTTCATCTGTTTTTGCACATTGATTGGTGGTCATTTCATTGATTCTATTGTACTTTTTTGTTCTACTGTGAATGCCTGCAGGAAAATAAATCTATGTAGTATCTGGTGACATATACGTACTTTGATAATAAACTTGCTTTGAACTTGAACTTCGAAATGCATTGTTTGTGTTAACAGCCAAATGAGACAATAATAAATTTAGAGAGATTCAGATTAGAATCAGATTCAATTATTTATCACATTTAGATCAAAGCATGCAGTGAAATGCAACGTTTGCATTTACAACTAACACACTCAAGGATTTGCTATGGGCAGCCCACTCTTTTCATTCTGCTGCCAACATAGCACGCCCATCGTTTTCAGGAGAATAATGCAAGCAACAACAGGACAACAGTAACAAAACCATGGAGATGGTTTGAGGAGGCTCCTTGGGATGATACCACTGACCCCTCTGCAGTTGCTACCATTACATTTGATTTCTTTCATGAGGATGATCAATACTAAGATCTTTCAGATATTTTAAGCACATCTTCCTCTTCTTGAAATTTGTAATTAAAAGCTGCCAAAATTTTGACTTTTGCTGAGATAACCATTTTCTCTTGTGGTTTCATTGTTCACCAGTTTATGACCTTTATAATTGATCAGCTGTGGCATGAGGACTGAAATTCAATCGAGGACAAAATTATGGTGGAGGTGTTTTTTATGTAGTGGATAGTGACTGCCTCCCTAATCTTGATAAACTTCAGCTTTTCCTACTCCTTGCTGTCAACAAGCCTTACCACAAGTCTGCTCTTTTCCAACTTTGATATTGAAATCACTCAGGAAGATCAGTTTGCCTCTGTATGGGCGAATGATTTCTCAAGGCTGGAGCAGAAGTCATTCATACAAAAGTAGAATTGATTTCTGTCAGATACTGCAATCAATACAATTTGAGCCAAGATGTTCCTCTATATACCTCAGTCTGATTGAATGGAATAGAGTTATATTTGGAGTGACCGCTTATGCCCCTAAATGGGTAAACATAGGTGCTCCACTTCAAGTCAGAAGGAAGTCGGAGATAAGCCATTAAAATAGAAATCATACTTAACTAAGAGTTCATTAAGGTTTATGCCAAGCTTCTCACAATCACCTGGCATAATTTTGGTGGACAGACAGTAGAAGCCTCAGCAACACAGCTACTTACCATTGGGTTTTTAGCAGGGTGGCAGAGCAAGTTTGTCCTCTCATTTACTTCTTGTCATGTACTGAACTTCTTTGAGATCTAAATATAAGCTATTAATGTTGGTTAGGTTCCTTAGAATAAAGCAAGAATTCAACTTGCCCCTGAACTTCTCTTTGCTGACTATAATAATGCCATGTATTGTTCATTATATTGAGAACCCACCCTTTACAGCAGAGTTGCACAGACTGAAAGAAATGGGTCAGTTTGATGGTGAAGAGGCCAGAATATCAGTACCTATGTTGACATAGTTACTGCTGGAGTATGGTGTAACTTTTCTCAGTAGTTACATGGTTGGCACTGAATACAGAGGTGATTTTAGCTGGTTTGTCACATAAATAAGCTTTGTAGAATAAATTTATCAGATTGTTTCCTCCATTCCTCTGTTATGTTCATTTATTTGAAGGAGAGGTTTATGTGAGTTATCTGAGAATTTTGGCTCAATGAGTTCTAGTTTCCATAAGACATAGGAGCAGAATTGGGCCATTTGGCCCATCGGGTCTGCTCTGCCATTTCATCATGACTAATACAATTTTCCTCTCAACCCCAGTCTCCAACCTTCTCCTCGTATCCCTTCGTGCCCTGACCAATCAAGAATCTATCAACCTCTGCCTTCAATATACATCGCGACTTGGCCTCCACAGCTGGGTGTGACAAAGAATTCCACAAGTTAACCACACTTTGGCTAAAGAAAGTCGTCATCTCCATTGAATAGAAACATAGAAAATAGGTGCAGGTGTAGGCCATTTGGCCCTTCGAGCCTGTACCGCCATTCAATATGATCGTGGCTGATCATCCAACTCAGAACCCTGTACCTGCTTTCTCTCCATACCCCCTGATCCCTTTAGCCACAAGGGCCATATCTAACTTCCTCTTAAATATAGCCAATGAACCGGCCTCAACTGTTTGCTGTGGCAGAGAATTCCACAGATTCACCACTCTCTGTGTGAAGAAGTTTTTCCTCATCTCGGTCCTAAAAGGCTTCCCCTTTATCCTTAAACTGTGACCCCTCGTTCTGGACTTCCCCAACATCAGAAACAATCTTCCTGCATCTAGCCTGTCCAATCCCTTTAGAATTTTATACATTTCAATAAGATCCCCACTCAATCTTCTAAATTCCAGTGAGTTTAAGCCCAGTCAATCCAATCTTTCTTCATATGAAAGTCTTGCCATTCCAGGAATCAATCTGGTGAACCTTCTCTGTACTCCCTTTATGGCAAGAATGTCTTTCCTCAGATTAGGGGACCAAAACTGCACACAATATTCTAGGTGTGGTCTCACCTATGCCTTGTACAACTGCAGTAGAACCTCCCTGCTCCTGTACTCAAATCCTTTTGCAATGAATGCCAACATACCACTTGCCTTTTTCACCGCCTGCTGTACCTGCATGCTCACCTTCAATGACTGGTGTACAATGACACTCAGGTCTCGTTGCACCTCCCCTTTTCCTAATCAGCCTCCATTCAGATAATAATCTGTTTTCCTGTTCTTGCAACCAAAGTGGATAACCTCACATTTATCCACATTAAATTGCATCTGCCATGAATTTGCCCACTCACCTAACCTATCCAAGTCACCCTGCATCCTCTTAGCATCCTCCTCACAGCTAACACCACCGCCCAGCTTCGTGTCATCTGCAAACTTGGAGATGCTGCATTTAATTCCCTCATCTAAATCATTAATATATATTGTAAACAACTGGGGTCCCAGCACTGAGCCTTGCGGTACCCCACTAGTCACTGCCTGCCATTCTGAAAAGATCCCATTTATTCCCACTCTTTGCTTCCTGTCTGCCAACCAATTCTCCATCCACGTCAATACCATACCCCCAATACTGTGTGCTTTAAGTCTGCACACTAATCTCCTGTGTGGGATCTTGTCAAAAGCCTTTTGAAAATCCAAATATACCACATCCACTGGCTCTCCCCTATCCACTCTATTAGTTACATCTTCAAAAAATTCTATAAGGTTCGTCAGACATGATTTTCCTTTCACAAATCCATGCTGACTTTGTCCAATGATTTCACCACTTTCCAAATGTGCTGTTATCACATCTTTGATAACCAACTCTAGCATTTTCTCTACCACCGATGTCAGACTAACTGGTCTAGAAATCCCCAGTTTTTCTCTCCCTCCTTTTTCAAAAAGTGGGGTTACATTAGCCACCCTCCAATCCTCAGGAACTAATCCAGAATCTAAGGAGTTTTGAAAAATTATCACTAATGCATCCACTATTTCTTGGGCTACTTCCTTAAGCACTCTGGGATGCAGACCATCTGGCCCTGGGGATTTATCTGCCTTTAATCCCTTCAGCCTACCTAACACCACTTCCCTACTAATATGTATTTCTCTCAGTTCCTCCATCTCGCTAGACCTTTGGTCCCCTACTATTTCCGAAAGATTATTTATGTCTTCCTTAGTGAAGGCAGAACCAAAGTAGTTATTCAATTGGTCTGCCATGTCCTTGTTCCGTATAATCAATTCACCTGTTTCTGACTGTTAAGGACCTACATTTGTCTTGACCAATCTTTTCCTTTTCACATATCTATAAAAGCTTTTACAGTCAGTTTTTATGTTCCCTGCCAGCTTTCTCTCATAATCTTTTTTCTCTTTCCTAATTAAGCCCTTTGTCCTCCTCTGCTGGACTCTGAATTTCTCCCATTCCTCAGGTGTGCCACTTTTTCTGGCTAATTTATATGTTTCTTCTTTGGACTTGATACTATCCCTTACTTCCCTTGTCAGCCATGGGTGCACTACCTTCCCTAGTTTATTCTTTTGCCAAACTGGGATGAACAACTGTTGTATTTCATCCATGCGATCCTTAAATGCTTGCCATTGCATATCCACTGTCAACCCTTTAAGTATCATTTGCTAGTCTATCTTCACGCTAATTCACATCTCATACCTTCAAAGTTACCCTTCTTTAAGTTCAGAACCTTTGTTTCTGAATTAACTATGTCATTCTCCATCTTAATGAAGAATTCCACCATATAATGGTCACTTTTACCCAAGGTTTTACCGCATGACAAGATTGCTAACTAACCCTTCCTCATTGCTCAATACCCAGTCTAGAATGGCCTGCTCTCTAGTTGGTTCCTCGACATGTTGGTTCAGAAAACCATCCCGCATACATTCCAAGAAATCCTCTTCCTCAGCACCCTTACCAATTTGGTTCACCCAATCTATATGTAGATTGAAGTCACCCATTATAACTAATGTTTAATGCCATCCCCAACCCCACTACTACTGTTAGGTGGCCTGTACACAACTCCCACCAGCGTTTTCTGCCCCTTAGTGTTATGCAGCTCTACCCATATCGATTCCACATCCTCCAGGCTAATGTCCTTCCTTTCTATTGCGTTAATCTCCTCTCTAACCAGCAATGCTACCCCACCTTTTCTTTCCTGTCTATCCCTCCTGAATATTGAATATCCCTGGATGTTGATCTCCCATCCTTGGTCACCCTGGAACCATGTCTCTGTGATCCCAACTATATCATATTCATTAATAACTATCTGCACATTCAATTCATCCACTTTGTTACGAATGCTCCTCGCATTGACACACTAAAAAAACATTGACACATTCTAAAAGAACACCCTTGTATTCTGAGTCTGTGTCCTCTGGTCTTAGACTCTCCCACAATAGGAAACATCCTCTGCATATCCACTCTGTCAAGGCCTTTCACCATTCGATGGGTTACAATTAGGTCACCACTCTTTCTTCTGAATTCCAGTAAGTACAGGCACAGACTCTTCAAGCACTCTTCATAGGACAATCATTCGTCATATGGAATCATTTTTGTGAAACTCCTTTGAACCCTCTCCAGTTTCAGTACATCCTTTCTGAGATAAGGGGCCCAAAACTGCTCACAATACTCCAAGTGAGGCCTCACCAGTGCTTTACAGTCTCAGCATTACATCCTTTTTGATAAGAATCTTTTTGACCAAATACCAAAGTCCCATTTTTGTTTTTATTTACTTAGAGGCACAACATGGTAACAGGCGCTACTG
This sequence comes from Hypanus sabinus, assembly GCF_030144855.1. Taxonomy (NCBI): domain Eukaryota; kingdom Metazoa; phylum Chordata; class Chondrichthyes; order Myliobatiformes; family Dasyatidae; genus Hypanus; species Hypanus sabinus. Next base: position 22,259,043 of record NC_082713.1, on the reverse strand, counting down.
ATCCAACAAGTCAGCACCACCCAGTCATACCCAATTAACCAATTAGCCACTAACCGGTACGCTTTTGGAATGTGGGAGGAAACCAGAGCACCCAGAGGAAACCCATAGTCACGGGGAATGTGCAAACTCCCTACTGAGTGTGGTGGAATTGAACCCAGGTCACTAGCACTATATTAGCATATGATAATCTCAGTTGAAGCTTGATGGGGTGGATGCAGAGAAGATATTTCCCCAGATGAGTGAGTTAAGATCAGGGCTCAAAATAAGGAAATAGTTATTCAGGACTGAGATGAGCATAAATGTGTTAATCCGATAGGACTGTGGAGGCCCGTTTGCTGAGTATAATTAAGACAGAGATTGATGGATCTTTGCAGAGTAATGGAGGTAACAGATAAGGGATTTGTGTGGGAAAATTATGCTGACACAAAAGCTATATTCTAATTGAGTGCTGGAAGAGACATGGGGGCAGGATGGCATATTCCTGCTTCAGTTTCTCACAATTATATCTTGCAGCTATTGATCAGTGTCCCCCAGTCAGTGTTTAGTTTTGCTACCCTTTACCCATTCAAAGTAACATTAAACTCATAACTAAGCAAAGGTATGCAAGCAATGTGAGAACCCTACTCTGTGCTCAGCATGATCTGCTCAATTAAGATGCCCATTTTACCTTTATGAGACATTATGGCCTAGTGATTTGCATACACTCACAATCAGCAATCCTGAAATATGATCTCCTGCAACAGCTTTGCTTTATTTTCAACAGTAATACATTGAATTATTTTTAACAAAGTAATGAACATTCTGTTGCTGTCTGTGGAAATGGAAATAAACTATTTCCTCACCATCATGGTCAACAGTGGTATATTTTTTCCACTGTGTGAAACTGATGAATCTCCTCCTTTTACTTATTAGGCTCTGGGTAGGTTTTTTCATAGCTTTTAGTGTATGTTCCATACAGTCATCAAAACTTCACCAAAAAAGAGTCAGCCATTTAAGTTGCAAATGGTCAGGTGTTGGCAAAGTCAGACCAAAATCTGGAAAAAGCTTCAAGGGGAGCTGGTGGAAGTGGATACAGTTACAATTTTTAAAAGGCTTTTGGACTGTACTTAGCTGGGAAAGGTGTAGAAAGATAGGGGCCTGATGTGGGAAAATGGCTTGGCGTAGACTGGTATCACAGTGAGCATGAATAAAGTAGATCTACTGTAAATGGCACGTTTGATGCTATGCGATTCTATGATCATAAGTAAAACATCATAGAGATATCATAGAGATTTAGATCTTAGAAGGAAGCCTGTTGTTGCCGTCTAAGGACTAGCTCGTAGCACTTTTCAGCTCTACACTGCCATGTAGGTTATAAAATGTTAGGAGCTCAGTGAAGTAATTTTTTAATTCTGACAACGACCTCTGCTCCCGGCACACTACCAGGAAATGAATTCCAGGGCCTTACCACACTTTCTATCTCTATAGATACCATTCAAACTGCTGACTTGTTCCAACATTATCTGTTTTTATTTTGGATTTCCAGCTTTTGAAGCTGTTTTAAGTTTGAGGAAGTTGGAGGAATTGCACTGCTTAGGCCCCATAATCTTACAATCGGTTCAAACGCTTGTGGCTTTTCACTGAAATGCAAGCAACAAAAGAATGCTTCCTCCCTGCGTCGGGGACTAGATTTTGACGTGATATATAAGGTGTGGTCTGACCAGAGCACTGAACAATTTGTGCAAAAACTCTGCTGCAGCTTTGGGTTACTAATAACGGTAGAGACTTGGATTCCAACACAATCAGACTGATGCAGAGTGAGTTCCTTGCTGTGGTTACAAGTGTCCTGTATGATTTTAAAAGAGGAATTAAACATGTTTCAGAGATAATAGAAGGTTTTGCCAGCTGAGAAACCATTATGTGTGCCCTTTGGGAAAGTGGTGATAGTCTAGACTCTAGTAGGAAGGTGCAAGGGAGCACCATTCCATCAAATGGCACAAACTTTGTTGCTTGATCCTTTAAAGCAGAAAATCCCAATGGAAGTGATTGCTTCGACTCATTGTTCCAATGCGGGATGGATTTACCCATCCCCCTCTGACAAAGAACAGGCCATCACCACATCAACTATGGATGTTGTGCGTATAAGTCAAAAGCATTGGGAACCCAAAGCCAAAGCTAAATTGATTGAACCGTTGGAGTCAGCACTGCTCTGTTGACACAATAACCTTGGCTTTGATTAATACTGACCCTATAAGACAGGCTCATACTGTACCTACTCTAATGTTTGAGGCCCACGCTGTTTGTGAAGCAATTCTGTGTATTAAATATAACAATGAGTTTTTGCTAATTGTACGTTGGTGTCTTGGCACACAATGCTCTCATGTGCCACATGAACAGCTTCCTGGGTTGATATTTCATTTGGAGGTATAATGCAGAGTAGACTTCCCTGGCCCTTCGAGCCACACCGCCCAGCAACCCCCAACAACCTCAATGTAACCCTAACCTAATCATGGGGCAATTTACAATGACCAATGAACCTACCTGCTTCATCTTTGAACTGTGGGGGGAAACCGAAGGACCTGGAGAAAGCCAATGCATTCCACGGGGGGGGGGGGGGGGGGGATGTATAAAGACTCCTTACAAAGGATGCTGGGATTGAACTCTGACCTCCAACGGCCTGAGATGAATGGAGTCGTGCTAACCACTATGCTACTGTGGTGCCACTGTTGCAATTAAAGTTGTTACTATGGTCAACCAGACACACTTAGTATGAGAAAGTGGGGGGAAAATGACATCAAATACTTATCTCAGCAGCTCACTATTTCTTCCCGATAGTCTGCAGAAAGTCAGATTTAACTCTTCCACATTAGGCAGCGACTGAACACTGACACCATGCTTGGGAAGGATTCCTCTATCTTTGGAGTCACATTTCTTACCGAATTTATACAACATGGACTCACAAATAAGAAAAAAATCCGCAGATGCTGAAAATCCAGGCAACACATACAAAATGCTGGAGGAACTCAGCAGGCCAGGCAGCATCTATGAAAACGAGTACAGTCAATATTTCGGCTGAGACCCTTCACTTTTAGCTATCGAGTTTATTTAAATTTTGATAAAGCTGTTCATCATGTTGCTGGTATTTATAAATTTATCCATATTTTATTCCATATCCACACTTCAACTTCTAAGTTTACTTTTTATATCATTCTTTATTCTTATGGTTGTTGAATGCTTTTTTTGTTTTATGTCGCTCCAATACACTGCAGCAGTTTCCTACTGCATGTAAGTATATGTGCTGAATAAACTTAGTCCTTGTTCCTTGATAATGGGGTGCATAAGATGTGATGGATTTCTGGGCCTTAACCTTTATAGTGGAAGTTTAGTAAAAGGTTAGCATTAACTAAATTGATCAACGTAAGCATTTGAGATTTATAAAGAAACTGCAATTAGTTCATACAAAGTATTTGATTCCTCCTTAAGCACAGCAATGAAGAATAATAATAAACTTCCAAGAAGGGATACACATTTGGCAATTCCTTCTTCCTGTAGATGCTGCCTGGCCTGCTGTGTTCCTCCAGCATTTTGTGTGTGTTGCTTGAATTTCCAGCATCTGCAGATTTCCTCACATTTGGCAATGAAATGTGATGCATGTGTAACTAAATTGGAGACCCAGATTTGCTGGAAGATCGTTGATGTATTCTCTCTTTCCCTCTTTCTGCCCCTGAACATTTCTGGCTTGTTATATATATTTTGATTACATACCAAGCAACTGTGTGGAAATATTAATGATAGCAGCCAAAGAATCAACAGTAGAGCTTACGACACAGACTGAGGCCATTTCAACCATTGGGTGCATACTAACTCCCAAGGGAGCAATCCCCTCAGTCATGTTCCCTTGCCACATACACTCAGTGGCCATTTCATTTGCTACCTTCTGTAGCTAACAAAACGGCCACTAAGTGTATGTTTGTGGTCTTCTGCTGCTGTAGCCTATCCGCTTCAAGAAGCAATGTGTTCTGAATTAGAGATGCTCTTCTGCACACCACTGTTGTAACGCATGGTTATCCGAGTTTGTATTGCCTTTCATTTAGCTTGAACCAGAGCCTTTTTCTCTGACCTCTGTCACTAACAAGGCATTTTCACCCGCAGAACTGCTGCTCGCTGAAAGTTTCTTGTTTTTTGCACTGTTCTGTGTAAACACTAGAAACTGTTATGTGTGGAAAATCTTAGGGAATTGGCAGTTTCTGGGATACTCCATCTAGTGAACAGTCATTCCATGGTCAAGGTCTTTAGATCACATTTTTCCCCATTCTGATGTTTGGTCTGAACAACAATTGAACCTCTTGACCATGTCTGCCTGCTTTTATGCACTGCGTTGCAGCCACATGATTGGATGAATAGATAATTGCGTTCATGTACAGATGTACCTAATAGAGTGACCATTGAGTGAATCTCCCTGTATCCTTGCAACTTATTCTCCTCCACACATGGCCATCAACTTTTTTTTTTGCCTTTTACCGACATTGAGGGTCAAAATGTAGAAATGTGCCTTTGAGCTGTCGGAGCAAACTAGGGCACTTGGCAGAAACCAAAGTCGTGGCAGAGAGCATCGAAGAACCTGCTGGAGGAACTCAGTGGTCTGAGCATCCTCTGTGGGAGGGAAGAAACTGCTGATATTTCAGGTCAAACTTCCGCACGAATTCCACTCCTCCCACTGATTCTGCTTGACTATTGAGTACTTCCAGCAGGGTGTTTGATACTCTGGATTCCAGCAACTTGTGTTCTCCATGGTGACAGAGAGAAAGTGCATCTGAGGTCAGGATTGAACTGACGTACTGAAGCTGTGAAATACTGTGCCACTGTGTTAACAAACAAAAAAAAAATGCAACACCTCATGAAATGTGTGTGTCATTCAATAGAACACTAATTTGGAAGTAAGGTGTTGGACGTATGAGTGATCTGGCCTGTCCACTGGAGATAAACTGGTGTATAAGCTTTTCTTGGGCTTCCAGCCGGGTACAGGTATCAATTTTAACCAACGTTTCAATGGAAAACTCTCCCATCATCAGGGATGATGCCTGGACATCATTGCCTCGTATTATTCCAGTTCTTGACTATAAACAAGGTGGGACAGCAGAAACCTGTTTGGATGTGGACCAACTAATCAGGACGGATGGACAATGGGCTTATAAATACCACCGGACTAGACATGCCCAGGCATCATCCCTGATGAAGATGGCAGAGTTTGACATTGAAATGTTGGTTAAAATTGATATCTGTACCTGGCTGGAAGCCTAAGAAGACTTTATTCATCACATATGGTGGGAAAACACCAGATCCTCTTTTAACTTAGTGTAAAGAGAAAGAGACCACTTGGCCCATCATGTCTCAGCTGGTTCCTGAAGAAGTTCTCCAATTAATAGCTGTCCACGGCTCCAATTCAAGTAACGCTCCAGGTACACTTTTTAAGAACTTATTAAATTCTTGAGCTGAAATTACTCCAACTGTCCTGTCAGAAAGAGCATTCCAAAACATGATAGGCCACTAAGGATCATTTTCTTGATCCTTCGATTGTTGCTTTGCCAATTACCTTAAGTTAAATAAAAACACTGCAGATCTGAAAATATGAATGAAAAGCAGAAATCTCGGCACTTTTAGCAAAACGTGAAAAGAGAAACAGAGCTAACATTTCAAATTGAAGATACATTATCAACACCTGCTGAGTGTTTCCAGAATTTGCTATTTTTACCTTAAACTATGTCCTTACTCAATGACTCTTCTGCCATTGAAACAACATTTCATCATTTACTCTCACAAAATACCTTTTTCTTGTGTAGCAGCAGGCCCAAACCTCTTTTGATTGCTTTACCCACCTCTGCCCATTACAAAACTGAGTCCACCATGTTTAGTATCGTTTACTCACTTCTGTACCCTCTTCTGGAACTTAACATCCTTTCCACAGAATGCCACCCAGAAATGGACCTCACTAATGCTTTTAATCGTTCAAGTTCATTGATGTGATAAGCAAACATGCATGGTATGAATGCTATAAAAATAGATTTTTGCAGTGGTGAGGTTCATGATTATAGCCTAAATTTGTAAACCACAGAATATAATGCACAGAAAAAGTAGAAGGAAAAAAATCACATGGGCCCTTGAACTTACTCTTTCATTTAATAAATTCATCAGTGTGCTTATGTCGGGGTCTGGTCCACTTGTCTACCTGTTTCTTCATTACTATTCGTTTGTTTGTTAGGTGCTGTGTTGTATCACGTGGACGATCATGGTCTTTCCATGACTATGATTGTTCTTGGCAAATTTTTCTACAGAACTGGTCTTCTGAGCAGTGTCTCTACAACACAGGCGATCCCAACCATTATCAATACTCTTCAGAGATTGTCTGCCTGGTGTCAATGTTTGCATAACCAGGACTTGTGATATGCACCATCTGCTTATATGACCATCTACCACCTGCTCCCATTGACTGAATTGAATTGACTTTATTTCTTACATCCTTTACCTACGTGAGAAGTAAAAATGTGAGGAGCTCCGTCTGAATGTGCAAATTATAGTAATTTCTACTAAATAGTGTACACAGTAAGATTTACAACAGAGAAGTCAATATAGCTTAGAAATACAATTGTGTCAACGTGAATTAATCAGTCTGATTGCCTGGTGGAAGAAGCTGCCCCAGAGCCTGTTGGTCCTGGCTTTTATACTGCGGTATCATTTCCCACTTGGTAGCAGCTGGAACAGTTTGTGGTTGGGGTGACTCGGGGTGCCCAATGATCCTTTGGGCCCTTTTTACACACCTGTCACTGTAAATGTTCTGAATAGTGGGAAGTTCACATCCACTGATGCGCTGGGCTGTCCGCACCGCTCTCTGCAGAGCCCTGCAATTGATGGAGTACAGTTCCCTTACCAGGCAGAGAACCTGATCGGGGGGCAAAGCATGTGCTACACCTTGCCCAAGGGTGACCTGCAGGCTAATGGAGAGAAGTAATGCCTTACACCTCCTTTGGTAGAGACGTATCTCCACCCTGCCACCAAACTATTTCCTCCCCTATAGAGCAAAAATATGACTTAGCCTTGAATGTAGTGAATGATTCACCCTCTACTGTTACCTGGGGTAAAGAATTCCAAAGACCCATGACTTTCTGAGAAAAGTAATTTCCTTTTATGGCTGTCTTTGCCACAAGCCGGAGTGATGATAATCATTAAATTGGTTTTACTGATTGATATTTAAGGGGTATTGACTAGAACAAAAGCCCAGCACTGCTTCAGAGTTTAATCCCTACCAGTGAGAGGTGATGGGTCCTCAGTTTAATTTCCCATCACTTCTGACATGTAGTGGTCACTCAGTAATCCAGATTTAGTGCTCAAGCCTCATGAGCAGGACTTGAATCCAAAGCCTTATGATTATCTGCAAGGGAGCTACCAACTAGGCCATGGCTGAGATAATATTAACAATATATATATTTTCCTTTCTTGCAGGGCTTCACTCCTCCGATTGGTCTGTGTGTGGTTAAAATGGCCACCGCAAGTCCAACATGGTATCATTTGAACATCAGCCGAGCCAGGGCTGAGGAGCTTCTCGCTAAAGCTGGAATGGATGGGAGTTTCTTGGTGAGGGGCAGTGAATCAGTGGTTGGAGCATATGCACTTTGTCTGCTGTAAGTATCTCTTAATGAATGTGCAAAGTCTAATTGTTCTATTAGGGACTCCTGTTACAAGTATGCTGAATCTCTAGAGCTACTATTATAGTTTGAGATGAAACAGGAAACAGTCATAATGAAGCTGATGTATTTCTGTGTTGTTTACCAATTCTGAGAAGTTTTCTTTCCAATGTATTCAATTTCCATATATGAGGAAAATGAAGTAAAACAGGAAGTAGAGAGGGAATTTGTCAGTGAATTGATGACTGATCTGTAAGAACAGCCCACTGGCACTGGGGGTGACATACAAGAATACTTACTGGTTTTATGCAGATCTAAGTAGGTAGTTCTCAATACCTGAGAAGTCAAGAATGCCAATGAAATACCGCAGGTCGGAAGGAAAGAGGGACCAAAAGGTTTTAGATCACTTACAAGGATGCTGCCTAGACTTGAGGACCTGATTAATAGGGAAAGTTTGTATAGATTATATATAGTTTCTTGTCTGTTCAGCATGGACTAGAAGGGCCAAGATGGCCTGTTTCCATGCTGTAATTGTTATATGGTTATATGTTATTAGGATTTTATTCCTGGAGCGTAGGAGAATGAAGGGAGATTTGATAGAGGTGTGCCCAATTATGAGGGGTATAGGTAGGGTAGATACAAGCAGGCTTTTTCCACTGAGATTGGGTGACACTGAACTAGAGTTTATGGGTAAAGGGGGGAAAGGTGAAAAAGGTAAGGGAAAGCTGAGGGGGAGCTTCTTCACTTAGAAGGTGGTGTGGAATGAGCTGCCAGCAGAAGCAGTGGATGTGGATTTGATTCCAACATTCAAGAGAAGTCTGGATAATTACAGATAGGCGGGGTATGGAGGGCTATCATTCAGGTGTGGATTGATGGGACAGGGCAGCATGGATTGGATGTGCCCGAGGGCCTGCTTCAGTGCTGTAGCACTTATGGCCTCTGTGGGAAATTAATCAATCTTCTACACTGGCGATATTTTTCTTCAGAAGGGCCTGCTTCACAGCTGTAGTACTGTATGGCTTCAGTGGGAAATTGTTCTACACTGGAGATGTCTTTCTGCAGAAGCCAGTTGGAATTTGAATTCTGTACAAATATTGGTTTTGACGTTGGGCCTGAAAATTATTTTAAGAAGCATTTGAAGTGCTGTTAGATAAAGAGGGGTACATGAAAATGATGGGCAAGCATAAAAACAAAGTGAACTGGAGTCCTTTTGTACTATTGCACCTTCATATTCCACTATTGGCACCATGGGATTGTGCCCTTATTTTTCTCTGTACGTGTCTAACAATGAGTCATGTAAATGACTTGAGGTCAGGAATAATATGCAGATCCTATCGTTCAATCCTTCTCCTTTCTGCCCTGCACTGAAGGGAAATGATCAGAAAGGAGACACTTGGCAAGTGTAATCCTTCAGCACTGGTAATGCTTATTTCTGTAATCGGATTCTTACGATATTGATTGCAATGTTCAAGGCCACCTGCGAAGTAAACGTTATCAATTAGTCAATGCCTAAACCCGAACATCGCCTTTGTGTTTTTTTGTGTGGTAGAGCCTCGTATGGGAGAATTTAACACATGCAGTTTCTTATTATTTATCTTCTCCATTACAATTGATGGTCCAACATTGACAGTAGGCCTAAAAGCTGTAGCTTGCCCTCAGAATATGTGGGCTAAGTAACAAAGTGGAAGAAAAGAGGTTCCTGAAAGTCGTCCACTTCCATGAAGGAGATGGAGGATAACTGCGGTCATTTCTTAGGCTGATCATCATCAAGTTCAAGTTCAAGTTTAAGTTTAATTATCATTCAACTATAGATGAGTATAGCCAAACAAAACAGCGTTCCTCCAGAGCCAAAGTGCAAATTACATTACCAACAGCACACAGCTTGAGCACATAGCACAAAAAGCACATATGATTAAGATTTCAGGAAGCAACCATACAATCACGAAGTGAGGAAAAAAAATATAACCCAAGTCCTGATGTGGCAAGAAAAGATGTGTCATGGTCCAGCTGGTTCTTCCACTGAGTGAACACCAGAGGGCAGCACTACTTTGGCATCTCCTCCTCTGGGAGAATCCCACCAGTGACCCCATAACCTCAGCCTAGCCTTAGTCCTCATCTGAGGCAACACAGCTCCCTCTTTGTCAGTCTCTCCCATCGTCCAGTAAACCGCACTGGTCATATGCTAGATTACCAATGTCCAATAGGGCCTTGCGATCACAATAAAAACATCCAAGACGGTCACTTGCACCGTGCACCTTCTTGGCACAATGGTGCACAACAAGTCCAGGTTACAACACGACAACAGTAGGCAAAAGTCCAGCTCCATTGCTTTCGAGCAACTTACCGATGGGATAGTCCAGCAGAACCTGATGCTCCTAATATCCAGCAGTGACTTGGGATCATAAAAAAGATTTATAAGATGAACAAAAGAACCTATGAGTGGACGCGGAGTGGCTACTGCATCAGAGCACACCACCATCTTACTGGATTTTACCTATAATGGCTTTGGGAACAAAGGAAGTTTATAAGGGACCTGCCATTTCCACAATTCAGGTGTAGAAAATGGAAGTAGGGGGTACATTATGGGAGTGAAATTAAGGCTGAGAAATAGAAACCTGCTGACCACAAATCCATTCATTTTCAACTAAAATCCCATTGTTTTATGTTGATGGCAGAGGAATACTACAGAAGGTTAGCTGGATATAGATATTGATACCTAGGTATCTATATTTAAATCTGGGCAAACACCAAGATATAGGTAGCTGTGGACCAAGAGCTGCTTAATAGGGTTAGTGTAGTTGGGTACTGGATGGTCAGAATGGAACAAGTGGGCTGAAGGTTTTATTCCTGTGCTGAATAACTCACAAACATCACAGTAATTGCACACAATGCCTGCAGAAAATGTTGTTGACCATCTGACATCCAGTTAGTTAAATTGTTTGGTTAAATCAACTAAGCATTAAAAAACTTGTTTACATACGTGAATGCATTAGAAGGCCTTCAACAACACCAGGTATGAGTTAGGCGTTGTTAAACCTGTCCTGTATACATTCATTTCCATATGTTGGGTAGAGAATGAAATTTCCTTATAAATAAACACATTTTTTATTTTTTTTGTAGTTTTTTTATTGAAGTTCATCAAACAAACATTTCCATAGAATGTATTTCAGACATTGTACATATATATCATATAATCATATATATCACAAATCTCCACAAAGTATTTATCTGAGGTGTACACTTACAGAAAAGAGTGGAAAGAAAAAAACAAGCAAAAGGAAAGAACTATGTACAAGTAGGGAGTGATCTTTTTTTTTACAACAGATTCATTGATTTGTGAGAATAAAATCAGGCCTATGAGGCATTATGTAGTTAAACCATTTTTCCCAGTATGAATCAAATTGTTCCAGCTTATGGTTAACAGATGCTGTTATCTTCTCCATTTTGTAAATGTCCATTGTAATTTCCATCCATGTATTTAACGTTGGGCTCTCCTGTGATAACCATTTCCTAGTAAGAGTCTTTTTACCAGCCACCAACAATATATTCATTAAATATTTATCTCTTTTCAACCATTCTTGAGGTATATATCCAAAATATATGGTCTTACTCTCCAAGGGTATTTCACATTTAAAGATGTCTTGTAGGGCATTGTGTATCCCCCTCCAACAGTTTTTGATAACAGGGCAGTCCCAAAAAATATGATAATGATTTGCATTTTGATTTCCACAATTTCTCCAGCAAACAGGGAGGTTACTATCATAATGGGATTTCTGAGAGGGTGTAATAAAATATCTTATTAAGTTTTTCCATTCAAACTCCCTCCATTTCTGTGAACTGGTACACTTCCATTGATATCTCCATATTGTTCTCCATTCTTAATATAATTATCCCACCTTCCTTCTCCCATTTTGTTTTAATGTATGAAGTCGAATGTGTTTTAAGATTTGACAGCCCCTTATACATGCTTGAAATGATTCTACTACCATTATCTGAATTATATGTTTTTCTAAAGAGTTCTATCAAGCTTGTACTTGCCTTGGTTACATTTTTAAATGTCTTATTAACATATTGTCGCATCTGTAAATACCGATAAAAATCTTGTTTTTCTAAAAAGTGTTTCTGTTTAAGCATTTCAAAACTGAACAGTGTTCCTTCTTTCGTTATGTTGCAAAAGACTGTTATTCCTTTAGCTGCCCAGTCCTTAAATCTAGCATCCAATTTATTTGGTGTAAAATCCGAGTCATATGCTCACCATTTAAGAATTGCAATATCTCCCTCTAGATTATATTCTTTTATAGTAGTTTTCCATATTTTAAGAGTCAATTTCACCAATGGGTTATCAATAGTATTTATGTACCTTTGCAGGTTGTTATCAGCCAAAATTGCTTGTATGGGGATGGGAAGTACCCGCTCCTCAATGTTTTTCCATTGAGCATCATATGATGGGTTGCACCAACATATCACAGCTCTCAACTGTGCTGCAAAATAATAATCTCTAAGAGAAGGTAGGCCCCATTCCCCCTTTTCCTTTGCTAATTGCAAAGTTTTGAGATGAACTCTAGGCCTTTTACCCTGCCAAATATAACTTGATAGCATCTTGCTCCATTCATTGAATTGATTTTGATTAATCTCTATTGATAGGGTCTGAAAGAGATATAACAGTCTGGGCAGTATATTCATTTTAATAGACTCAATCCTTGAACTGAGACTGAAAAAAGGAATCAGATTCCATCTTGCCACATCCTCCTTAATTTTTTTATATGAAGGCTGATAATTACATTCTGATAATTTTGCCAAATCTTTTAGCATAATGATGCCCAAATATTTGAAAGAATCTGTGAATAAACACACTTTTATGTTTTCAAGGTAAAGCTTCAGTTGAGTTCCATTGCAGGAGATTATGTACGTTTTTCTCCTGATGGGTGTTTACAAATGTATCATTTTCAAAGTGCACTGTATTTCTTCCCCTCCAGTCCTGTGATCTCCATCATGAAAAATGAGTTCAATATCATCATCTTCTGTATCGCCACTGAAGGCTAATGCAGAAAGGCCCATTGACCATCTTTTGAAGTCCATTGAGCAATGGTCAGTATGAATGCTCTGGAAGCTTTGTGGGAAAAGGACAACAGATGGTTTCCTGAGCAGAGTTTAAAAGTCATTTGGCAGAATGTATCAATGGCTGAACCAATAAACAAGCATGAAAACCTCACTTTGTTGAGAATGAGAGGACCCTGCCATCAGATCTTTTGTACATACGGCTGGCCTATTGAACTCCAGATGTGGCACTGCCTATGGGGTCACCAAAGACAAATACTTAACTGCACTGGTTAAAGGTGCAGGTGCTTTATCATCTTCCCAGCTGCAATTATGAATGGGAAATGTCAGAGGTACTCTTATCCTATAACTAGGAAAGCCATGGGTTCACAATCAAACAATATGTTCTTTTTGCCTGTTCTAGCATAAGTTTTGATTAGCCAACTGATGTATTTTCTTTAGGAAATTGAGAACTTGAACTTCAATTTATTGTCTGTGCTGCAACTTGTTCGACAAAGCAACAGCCAGTGGAGAAAGTACAATGACCTAGTTTTAAATGTTCATTACTGGTTTTCAAGTCAGATGCTTCCTGTACAGAGATTGTCATCTCCATTCGTTGCACTTCCTCAACTATTCACATGTGATAGCTTCCATTAGTAAATCATTCTGTCTTCAATTCCATTTAAATGCAGGCACATTTTGTTTCATTTTTCCCCAATATTGTCTGAATTTTATAACGAACAATGCAGATTTGGGAGAATGGGGGTTGAGAGGCATAATAAATCAGCTGTGATGAAATGGCAGAGCAGACTCATTGGGCTGAATGGCCTAATTCTTCTTCCACATCTTATCGTCTTTTCAAACCCATTGTGCTGTAAGTTGCAGTCTGTCGGTTTGTGTGAGCAAGCAAACTAGAAATTTGTCTAAAAATGCATAATGTTAAAATGAGCCAAAAATCAGAAACAGAAGAGATTCTGTAGATGCTGGAAATCTTGAACAAAACACTCAAAATGCTGAAGGAACTCAGAAGGTCAACACGTCAGTCTGAAAACAGAACCTTGTACGTTCACAAGCAATTGTTTCCTTTTAACAGAATGCACTAAAAGCACCATCAGCACTCCATCTCCAAATTATAATTCAAATTCCAAACACGAGGTGTAAGTGCTTTGACGAGAAGCTAAGTTGCTGAAGCTGTCTATTTAAATTTGGAAGGGGTGTGTTCTTTTAAAAATTTGTCTCTGATGTTTCCCCTGTTTAAATGTTTGTCATGCTGGCACCTGGTGTTTCTCTTTGCTTTCACATCCATTATTCTTGTGGTAGTGAAGGTCATGTTCCAGGGTAGAAACAGCAAGTGCAAGAGGGCATTGCTTTGAGATGAGAGAGGGGAAGATTAAAGGAGATTTCCACAGAGAGAAACAGGTGCCTGGATTGTGCTGCCAGGGGAGGTGGTGGAAGCAGACATCATAGCTGCATTAAGGGGCATTCAGATGGGCACATGAACAAGCAGAGTATGAAGGTATACAGATGGGATTGGTTTAATCTTGGGCAGCACAAACATCTTGGGCCAAGGAGCATGTTCCTGTGGTGTACTGTTCTATGTTTGTAAATACAGAGTTAAAGACAATTTACTTTGTAATCACAAGAGATTCTAGAGTTGCTGGAAATCTTGAGCAAAACACATAAAATGCTGGACGAAGGTCAGGCAACTGTTGACTGTTTATTTGCTGAAGCATTTTGTGTGTGCTACTAGAGGTCACAGGTTAAAGGTGAAAGGGAACATAAAGGAGAACTTCTTCACTCAGATGGTGGAACGAGCTGCCAGCAGAAGTGGTGGATTTGGGTTTAATTTCACATTTAAGAGGAATTTGGATAGATACATGGATGGGAGGGGCATGTAGGGATATGGTTTGGATGCAGATCGATGGGACTAGCAGATTAGTAGTTCGGATGGGCTGAAGGGCATGTTTCTCTGCTCAGGTGTTTTCAGACATCTCACCCTGCAAAAACACATTTCAGGAAGGTAGCACCATCAATCTGCGGGAGACTCCCGGGAGGGGTGGGATGTCTGCAGTAGAGCCAGCTAGTCAGCTAGTTTAAATAACGTTAGCTATGCTAATGAACGAACGACACCTGTTAAACTCACCTCAACAGTGATTTAACCCACCATGGGCAATAGAGAAGTCACTGTTGCAAACAGTGCAGCGAGCAAGACTGTCATTATTTTTGACTACACTTTAGTGTAGTCTGGGGTGAAGTATGTTTTATATTTTCTTTTTTTGGATCTCTCTCCCTCTCTCTATATATATATATATATCTTGTGGGCATCAGGGAGCCACTATCAATACGCAGGAGACTCCCGGAACTTCCGGGAGAGGTGGGATGTCTGTGCTCTATGTCTTTGTAATCAGTTAGGATGTGAATTGAAGAAAAAAACTAATAAGAGTTGAAAATAAGAGTCATAAAAGAAGCAAAAGCTACTCAACTGGAGATTCAAAACTGAGAAACTGTTACAAATAGATATTAAGCTAATTTCAGACATGGGCTTATTGGGTTGGATGGGCCTGTTACTATGCTGTACAGTATACATAAATAAATGGACAATGAGTTGAGCCAAGTGGAGTGGAAAATTATGGGCTGCATTTCCAGTGTTTTAAATGATATGAAGGGTCAGTGAGGTTATTGCTTACGTAAATTGTCATCTGGATGAAAGAACAGTGCAAGACAAGGCCGAATTGTAATAATATCTTAAAGCTGAGGTTGGGCCAGAGGATGCAAATTAATCTAAGTTCATAATTTTCTTAATATTCTCATTTTTGTTTGTAGCAAGTACTGATTTCCACTCCCATCTTCATACCCGGCCTTTACATTGATCCCCCAATATCACATCACATCACATCACTCACTCTCTCTCTCTCTCTCTCACACACACACACACGCACACATACATGCACACACACACACACACACACGCACACACACACACACGCACACACACACACGCACGCACGCACACACACACACACGCACACACACGCACACACACGCACGCACACACACGCGCACACACACACACACACACACACACACACACACACACACACACACACACACACACACACACACACACACACACACACACCCACCCTTGTCCTCCAATCTTTAAATGTCTGATCATTTTTTTTATTCTTTCTTCATTTTTATTGAGGCACCTCAAAAAGTTCCCACAGATATCCTTTTACTTTGTAGTTGCAGCACTTCCAGTAATTTCGGTAGAAGTATCTAATGGTGTTTAACCTTTATTAAATTTATGCCAAGAAAGCTCTTTTTTGGTCACAGTAAATGTCTTCTTGCAATGAACCCAGGATGCACCTTCACACGCAGTAAAATGTCAAAAATAACATAGCACAGTACCACGTCATATCAGCAGAACCACTGACAACTAAAATTGTCTTAAAACGAAAGGAACACAAGAAAATACTTTGCCACAGTTTGGTCATTTGCAGTCTATACTTCTTTAAAAAATAACAGTATCTCCTCTGTAAACACTTGAAAGGCCTTTGGGCTGGATTTGGGCAAAATCAGATTGATTCTTCTCATGCTGGTTAATGACAGATTCTATAAACACTTTGGCCTTTAACTGTTAACTTTGAAACATTATATGAGAATGTGTGGGTTCATGCAGAGAAAATTATGCTCCTACTCTCTGTAGACCAGCCTCGGCTTTGGTATAATCCTCTGCTAGGTGCTGTGCTTCCATCTGCTGGTAAGGTCTTTATACTCAGTACTTTGGCAAAGAAGTGAATGCGGTGGAGATCTAAAATCCATATCATTTCTGAGGCTGGCGTTGTCATTAGATATTGGTACCTGAACACCGGGAAAGCAATTGACTGTAATCTCAAAAAAGGTTATATTTTCACTGCATTAGATATTGTCTGTTCACAAAATTCAACCTTTCTATTAAAACACAACCCATTTCTGTCGATCAATCATGATAGTAATACCCAGTGTCCAACAAGAATTGGCTGAAAATCCAATCACTGAGCTCTTAGGTTTCTAATGTGACTAGTGTTCAATGTTGAGTTATAGAACATGAAGTGTATGGCTATTTAGTCAACAGATGAGGGATTGGGATTTGCTGAAACAAATTTGCTCTTGAGTGCAATAGAAGTTTATCTCTTCCATTATTTAGATTTTATTTAGCAAACATTAGAGATGAATGACAAGTGTGGGATTACATTCAGTGAGGATTTTTGAGTCTGTAGTGTGCTTTGTACTCCCCTCATTTGTCCATTAAACTGGCAAATCAGAATGAAAGAAATAGAAATAGTTGCAACTCCTTGAAACCACTTTCTGTGATTCATTAGAACCACTGTTCACATTCTCAACAATACCTTCTTGGTTTCTCCTTTTGTCCCAGTAGGCTCTGACTCCCTTGGTGTCCAATTATCTGATTCTCTTGTTGCCCAATGGCTCTCCATCATGACTATATGCATCTACTGAAATCCACAGAACCGTGAGGTTAAAAGCTCCAAAGATTCACTGTCCTCTCATTCCTGTAATAAATGGCAAGCCCTTAACCTAGATTCAGCTGGTTCTTCAGCTGGAGCAATACCCTCTCTGAATCTACCCAGTGAGGATCTCAATTATTTTTATACCTTTCCATGGGATTGCTTTTCTTTCTTCTAAACCACAGACAGATTGGTACCATTCAGCTTCGTCTCTGTTAACAAGATGGTTCTGACTCTCAGGACTGAAAACATTAAAATATCAAAGTTCAAAGCAAATTTGTTATTAGAGTATGCATATGTCACGACATTCTACCCTGAAATTAATTTTCTTGCAGGCATTCACAATAGAACAAAGAAATACAATAGAATCAATGAAAAACTATGCACAAACAAATAGTGAATTAATAAACAAATAATGAGAACATGCATGAGCTGTAGAGTCCTTGAATTGAGTCCATAAGCTGTGGAATCAGTTCAGAGTTCAGATGAGCGAAGTTTAGCAGCCTGATGGTTGAGTGGTAATAACTATTCCCGAACCTACTGATTTGGGATCTAAGGCTCCTGCACCCCACTTCTGATAGCAGTAGTGAGAAGAGAGCGTGGCCTGGATGGTGGTGATCCTTGACAATAGATGCTGCTTTCTTGTGGCAGTGCGCCTTGGCATATGAACTACATAATGTGGTGGGGGGGGGGGGGGTTTGCCTGTTATGGACTGGGATCTATCCACCAATTTCTGTAGGTGTTTCTGTTCTTCGACATTGCTGTTTCCATACCAGGCCTTGATGCAACCAGTCACAATACTCTCCACTGTGCACCTACAGAAGTTAGTCAATGTTTTAGATGACATGCCAAATCTGTGCTAATCTCTAAGAAAGTAGAGGCATTGTTGTGTGTTCATTGTAAGGGCTCTTACGTGCTGGTCCCGGGACAGACCCTCTGATAACGTAGTGCCAAGGAAATGAAAGTTGATGACCTTTTCCACCTCCGGTTTCCTAATGAGGACTAAGTCATGAACTTCCTGTTTCTTCTGGTAATGGAGTATGGTGTTTTGACTCCTATTAAGCATGTTCTTCTTTCTTGAATCTATCATCCTGCAGGTTTAGGACCAGGTCATATTGTTAGTGTCCAATGGCAGATATGTGAACTTCCATTTAGATTTCTGAATCACAAGAGAGAAGATTTTTCTCTCTTTAGTCTGCAGTGAATTATAAGGGAGTAATTTTCTTCCCAGCAGGTGTCAAAGAGGAGAATACAGGAAGTAATCTCCCCTAGCCAGCTTAAGAAATGAGTTTTTAAAATTTCCTCTATCTACAGAGTTTACTAGCTGCAAAAAGAAAACAACTAGCAGTTACTGTAATTTTATTACAGTGCCTGTAACCTGGTTCAATTCCCACTGCTGCCTGTAAAGAGTTTGTATGTTCTCCCCATGAGGACGTGGGTTTCCTCCTACATTCCGAAGATGTGCAGGTTAATTGGTCACCTGGGTACAATGTGAGCCATACAGGCTCATTGGGCCAAAAGGTCTGTTACTGTGCTGTAAGTCTGTAAATCTAAATCTTTAGAGACTTGATAAATTAGTTAGTATTGCAGGAAGCCATGAATGGAAACTGATTATGCTAAAAAGCTGAGTAATACGTTTACTGTCCAGAGTTGAACATAACCTTAATTGGTAAACATTTTGACAGAACATTGCAATTTCACTCTGCTTTGAGTCATAGAGTCATACAGCTCTTTCATGCCAACCGGTGGAAACCTTCAGTATTAAGCCCTTCACCCAGCACTTGGTCCACAGCTCTTTGCACTTAAGATATTCAAGAATTCATCAGCTTAAATGCCATCCATGGCCAGCTCCACTCTTCTCTCAAGAAGCCCATTCCAGGTGCTAAACACACTCTGGTTGAAATATATTCCTCTCACACACCCTCTAAATTTCTTCATCCTTATCTTAAACCTATGTCCTCTAGTTTTACCCATCCCTGATAAGGGGAAATGTTTCCTGCCATCTACCCTATCGAAATTACTCGCAATTTTAAATTCCTGTTTTATATAACCATATAACAATTACAGAACGGAAACAGGCCATCTTGGCCCTTCTAGTCAGTACAGAACGTTTACTCTCACCTAGTCCCACTGACATGCACTTAGCCCATAACCCTCCATTCCTTTCCTGTCTATATACCTATCCAATTTTACTTTAAATGACAATACCAAACTTGCCTCTACCACTTCTACTGGAAGCTCATTCCACACAGCTACCACTCTCTGAGTAAAGAAATTCCCCCTTGTGTTACCCTTAAACTTTTGCCCCCTAACTCTCAACTCAAGTCCTCTTGTTTGAATCTCCCCTACTCTCAAAGAAAAAAGCCTATCTACATCAACTCTATCTATCCCCCTCATAATTTTAAATACCTCTATTAAGTCCCCCCTCAACCTTCTATGCTCCGATGAATAAAGACCCAAGTTGTTCAATCTTTCCCTGTAACTTAGGTGCTGAAACCCAGGTAACATTCTAGTAAATCTTCTCTGTACTCTCTCTATTTTGTTGACATCTTTCCTATAATTTGGTGACCAGAACTGTACACAATGCTCCAAATTTGGACTCACCAATGCCTTGTACAATTTTAACATTACATCCCAACTCCTATACTCAATGCTCTGATTTATAAAGGCCAACATACCAAAAGCTTTCTTCACCATCCTATCCACATGAGATTCCACCTTCAGGGAACTATGCACCATTATTCCTAGATCACTCTGTTCTACTGCATTTTTCATTACCCTACCATTTACGGTGTATGTCCTATTTGGATTATTCCTACCAAAATGTAACACCTCACACTTATCAGCATTAAACCCCATCTACCATCGTTCAGTCCACTCTTCCAAATGGCCTAAATCTCTCTGCAAGCTTAGAAAACGTACTTCATTATCCACAATGCCACCTACCTTAGTATCATCTGCATAGTTACTAATCCAATTTACCGCCCCATCATCCAGATCATTAATGTATACGATAAACAACATTGGACCCAGTACAGATCCCTGAGGCACACCACTAGTCACCAGCCTCCAACCTGACAAACAGTAATCCACCACTACTCTCTGGCATCTTCCATCCAGCCACCATTTTACTACTTCAATATTAAAACCCAACAATTAAACCTTCCTAACTAACCTTCCATGTGGAAAGTTGTCAAAGGCCTTACTGAAGTCCATATAGACAACATCCACTGCTTTACTCTCATCAACTTTCCTCATAACCTCTTCAAAAAATTCAATAAGATTTGTCAAACATGTCCTTCCATGCACAAATCCATGTTGACTGTTCCTAATCAGATCCTGTCTATCCAGATAATTATATATAACATCTCTAAGAATACTTTCCAATAATTTAGCCACCACTGATGTCAAACTGACAGGCCTATAATTGCTAGGTTTACTCTTAGAACCCTTTTTAAACAATGGAACAACATGAGCAATACACAAATCCTCCAGCACCATCCCCGCTTCTAATGACATTTGAAATATTTATGTCAGAGCCCCTGCTATTTCTACACTAACCCCCTTCAAGGTCCTAGGGAACATCCTGTCAGGAACTGGAGATTTATCCACTTTTATATTCCTTAAAAGCGCCAGTACTTCCTCCTCTTTAATCGTCATAGTTTCCATTACTTCCCTACTTGTTTCCCTTACCTTTCACAATTCTATAATCTTCTCCTTAGTGAATACTGAAGATAAGAAAGTGTTCAAAATCCCCCCCATCTCTTTTGGCTCCACACATAGTTGTCCACTCTGACTCTCTAAGGGAACGATTTTATCCCTCACTATCCTTTTGCTATTAATATAACTGTAGAAACTCTTTGGATTTATTTTCACCTTATTTGCCAAAGCAGCCTTGTATCTTCTTTTAGCTTTTCTAATTTCTTTCTTAAGATTCTTCTTACATTCTTTATATTCCTCGAGCACCTCATTTACTCCATGCCACCTATATTTATTGTAGATATCTCTCTTTTTCCTAACCAAGTTTCTAATATCCTTTGAAAACCATGGCTGTCTCAAACTTTTAACCTTTCCTTTCAACCTAACAGGAACATAAAGATTCTGTACCCTCAAAATTTCACCTTTAAATGACCTCCATTTCTCTATTACATCCAAGTTGTTCCAAACCACTCCTTCTAAATCCTTTCATATCTATTCATAACATTCATAGAAAGTTAGCCTTTCTCCAATCAAAAATCTCAATCCTGGGTCCAGTCCTATCCTTCTCCATAGTTACATTGAAACTAATGGCATTGTGATCACTGGACCCAAAGTGCCCCTCAACACATACCTCCGTCACCTGACCTATTTCATTCCCTAACAGAAGATCCAACATTGCCCCTTCTCTAGTTGGTACCTCTATGTATTGCTGCAAAAAACTATCCTGCGCACATTTTACAAACTCCAATCCATCCATCCCTTATACGGTATGGGCTTCCCAGTCTATGTGTGGAAAATTAAAATCTCCCCACAATCACAACCCTGTGCTTACTACAAATATCTGCTATCTCCTTACAAATTTGCTCCTCCAATTCTTGCTCCCCATTAGGTGGTCTATAATACACCCCTATAAATGTTACTACACCTTTCCTATTCCTCAATTCCATCCAAATAGTCTCCCTAGACAAGCCCTCTAATCTATCCTGCCAGAGCTCCGCTCTAATATTTTCTCTGACAAGCAATGCAACACCTCCCCCTCTTGCCCCTCCAATTCTATCACACCTGAAGCAACTAAATCCAGGAATATTTCATTGCCAATCACACCCCTCCTGCAACCATGTTTCACTAATAGCTACAACATCCTATTTCCAGGTATCAATCCATTCTCTAAGCTCATCCACCTTTCTTACAATGCTCCTAGCAGTAAAATAAATGCATTTAAGAAATTCTCCATCTCTTCCTCTCTTTTTATCTCTAATGGTACAAACAACTTTACTGCCTTCCTTTTCTTCCTTCTCCCATACATATGTTCCTACACTCTGGTTCCCATCCCCCCTTGTATCTTGTTTAAATCCACTGGATTCATCATGTCCCCTCATTCTCTGCCACACCAGGGAGAACAGATTTGGCTTCTTGAGTCTCTCTTCTAAGGCATTGGTGAGACAGCGTTTGGAGTATTGTGAGCAGTTTTGGGTGCCCAAATCTATGAAAAGTTGTGCCGGCATTGAAGAGGGTCCAGAGAGGTTCACAAGAATGATTCTAGGAGTGAACGGGTTAACATATGAGGAGCATTTGATTGTTCTGGAACTCCACTCCCAGGGGTATAAAAGAATTAGGCAAAATTTTATTGAAACCTATCGAATATCAAAATACATGGATAGAGTGGATTTGGAGAGGATGTTTCTTGTAGCAGGCAAGTCTAGGACCAAAGGGCATGTACTCAGAATACAGTTGTCTACAAGTTCATTGCCACTGGCAGCTGTGGAGGCCAAGTCATTGGGTCTATTTAAGGCAGAGGCTAGTAGATTCTTGGTTAGTCAAGCTATGATTGTACTTGGTGAGAAGGCAGGAGATTGGGGTTGAGAGGGAAATGGATCCAGCATGATGAAATGGCAGAGCAGGCTTGACGGGCCTATTGGCCTAATTCTGCTCCTCTATCTGCTCTTATTATAGTCTAAACAGAGGCAAAACATTGGTCAATAAAGGGGGAAACAGACCATTGCTACATTCCCAGCTGACATCGTTTTGTCTTTTGAAGTTTAAATATTTCTTAGCATGTACCAAGGAGAAACCATATTGAACTTTTTCCTCACATCTTCCAAGTGATCATTAACCCTCTCCCTTAGAATATTTACAGTATCTTCCCAGCTACTGTTCTTATGTTCCCTACAAACGCTCTTGAAAAGAGGAACCAAATTTGCTGTCCTCCAGTAAGCTGGTATCTTCAAGAGAAAATATAAGAATCTCACCTGAATCTTGAACAGTCTCTGTCCTTGTCTTCCATAACCTGGATTAAATCCCATCTAGTCCTGGAGGTTTAACCACCTTTAAACCCTCAGAAGCCTTTTTTCATGGAGACCTGCAATAGACCTATACATACCCATCACTGAATACTCCAACTACTTCACCTATTCTTCCTTGTTTCACACTAGTTTCTTCATGGTGGCCCTAATGGCCTTACCTTTTATTTGTATAATCTTTCATCCTTCAAACACAGTACTTACAAAAACCTGCAGGTTTACATTAGTCCTGCCTATTTGTGATTTCTCATGATCTCTCTTAGACTTCTGAATTTCCTTTTAAGTAAGTACCTCCCTATACTTCGTTTTCTTTACGATAGGCTCCCTCATCATTAGTTTCCAATACCTGTCATATGCTTTTTATCCCTTTACCAACACTCATAATCCAGGGTTACATCTGCATTTTACTTTAATGGGAACAAGTTGGCTTTGAACTCTTCAGAAGTCCAGAGATTCCAACCTTGGAGGTCCTCCTCTTTAAATAGCTGCCTAGTTCCCTAATCAAACAAAATGCTGAAGGGGCAGCTGGTCAAGCAGCATCTGTGATGGATATTCACTGTCCAGTGCCATGGAACATTTTTTTGTGAATCTCAGCTCTCTAACCTAGCAAACCCAATACCATTGCAAATCTATGGGGGGAAATGGACATACAGAGTTTTGGGTTGATAGATTTCATCTGGACTGAAAGATAGAGGGGAGTTAGCCAGTTCAGAGCCAACCCCTGACCTCCAATTTTAGTTGCTTTTTTATATATATATTTTTTTCGATTTATGGGGAGACTTTTGTGGACAAAAGGCTAGATGTTAGGGGTCAGATTAGTGTTTTAGGGACAGGAATATGGGGAAGTTAGAGAAATTAGAAGATAGGCTGGAGTCTTAAATCCCTGCTCCGATTTCGAAGGACAGCAATGTAGATATGGGATGTCCTCAGTACATTCGGCTGGATGTCAGACTGACTGACCTGTGTGGGTGAAAACCGATGACTCTCACAGGTTCATCAAGCTGTTAGCAGGTTTCAGAGTCAGAGTTCCAGGCCGGCAAAAGGAATGAGGTCCAATGATCCCCAGGGTTTGCAAATCTGTAAGACTAGAGAGTGAGGCCTAGTGTTCAGGATCCTGTCATCAGTGAAGCAAGAATTAGAGGACTGCTGTTCTGTGATGGGCAGGTCCTGTGGTCATTGCTGAGGACTGAGGCCCAAAGATCGAATCAGAAGTCCAAATGTCAAGACCCATTGGCTGGAGTCTTAGGTGGGCGAATCACTGTGAGTCCACTGGGATAGTTGAAAGCACCATGTCTGTGCATCTGTGTCCAAACCCAGGTCCTTGTGGTTAAAGCGCAATGTATGTACTTGGGAGGAAGGGAAGAAAGACACTTATTTTGCTGTTATTGTTTTGTTGCTTGTGGTATTCTGTTTTCTTTTGTTCTGCCAAGCCTTTTGGGCATGTTATATTAGTACCAAAATATGTGGCGACATTTGCAGACTGCCCCCAGCACACCCTCAGGTGTATTGGTTGTTAATGCAATATAACACATTTCATTGTGTGTTTTGATGTACATGTGAAAATAAGGTTCAATCTTGGATCTTGAATCAATAAAATGGCAGAGGGAATGGTGGAGTAAAGCTGTCAGGTGATACTTGGATTCAGCTGAGGAGGGATTATAAGCAGATGGAGGAAAGGATTGAATTAGTGACAGAAATTGGGAGGTGATGGATGGAGGTATCAAAGAGTTGATATTGATAGAACCAGATAGAAGAGGGAGGTGGAGCATGGATTCAAGCGAGAGAGGTGGGAAAGGCAGATGGGAACAGAGGGGGAGGGGAACATAAGGATGAGGTGTGTGAGTGGTGGGCAGATGAAGTTCTCCCCGTGACCACATGGATTTCCTCTGTGTGCTCTGGTTTTCTCCCACATTCCAAAGATATTCCCATATAACCATAACCATATAACAATTACAGCATGGAAACAGGCCATCTCGGCCCTTCTAGTCCGTGCAAAACACTCACCTAGTCCCACTGATACGCACTTAGCCCATAACCCTCCATTCTTATGCTGTCCATATACCTATCCAATTTTACTTTAAATGACAATACCGATCCTGCCTCTACCACTTTTACTGGAAGCTCATTCCACACAGCTACCACTCTCTGAGTAAAGAAATTCCCCCTAGTGTTACCCTTAAACTTTTGCCCCCTAACTCTCAACTCATGTCCTCTTGTTTGAATCTCCTATACTCTCAAAGGAAAAAGCCTATCCCTGTCAACTCTAACTATCCCCCTCATAATTTTAAATACCTCTATCAAGCCCCCCCAACCTTTTATGCTCCAAAAGATAAAGACCTAACTTGTACAATCTTTCCCTGTAACTTACGTGATGAAACCCAGGTAACATTCCAGTAAATCTTCTCTGTTCTCTTTCTATTTTGTTGACATCTTTCCTATAATTCAGTGACCAGAACTGTACACAATACTCCAAATTCGGCCTCACCAATGCCTTGTACAATTTTAACATTACATCCCAACTCCTATACTCAATGCTCTGATTTATAAAGGCCAACATACCAAAAGCTTTCTCCACCACCCTATCCACATGAGATTCCACCTTCAGGGAACTATGTACCATTATTCCCAGATCACTCTGTTCTACTGCATTCTTCATTGCCCTACCATTTACAGTGCATGTCCTATTTGGATTATTCCTACCAAAATGTAGCACCTCACACATCAGCATTAAACTCCATCTGCCATCGTTCAGCCCACTCTTCCAAATGGCCTAAATCTCTCTGCAAGCTTTGAAAACCTATTTCATTATCCACAACAGCACCTACCTGAGTATCATCTGCATACTTACTAATCCAATTTACCACCCCATCATCCAGATCATTAATGTATATGACAAACAACATTGGACCCAGTACAGATCCCTGAGGCACACCACTAGTCACCGGCCTCCAACCTGACAAACAGTTATCCACCACTACTCTCTGGCATCTCCCATCGAGCCACTGTTGAATCCATTTTACTACTTCAATATTAAAGCCAACGATTAAACCTTCCTAACTAACCTTCCATGCAGAACCTTGTCAAAGGCCTTACTGAAGTCCATATAGACAACAGCCACTGCTTTACCCTCATCAACTTTCCTTATAACCTCTTCAAAAAGTTCAATAAGATTTGTCAAACATGACCTTCCACGCACAAATCCATGTTGACTGTTCCTAATCAGACCCTGTCTATCCAGATAATTATATACACCATCTCTAAGAATACTTTCCAATAATTTACCCACCACTGATGTCAAACTGACAGGCCTATAATTGCTAGGCTTCACCTTAGAATCCTTTTTTAAACAACGGAACAACATGAGCAATACACCAATCCTCCGGCACCATCCACGTTTCTAATGACATTTGAGATATTTCTGTCAGAGCCCCTGCTATTTCTACACTAACTTCCCTCAAGGTCCTAGGGAACATCCTGTCAGGAACTGGAGATTTATCCACTTTTATATTCCTTAAAAGCGCCAGTACTTCCTCCTCTTTAATCGTCATAGTTTCCATAACTTCCCTACTTGTTTCCCTTACCTTTCACAATTCAATATCCTTCTCCTTAGTGAATACCAAAGAAAAGAAAGTGTTCAAAATCTCTCCCATCCCTTTCGGCTCCATGCATAGCTGTCCATTTTGATTCTCTAAGGGACCAGTTTTATCCCTCACTATCCTTTTGCTGTTAATATAACTGTAGGAACCATTTGGATTTATTTTCACCTTACTTGCAAAAGCAACCTCGTATCTTCTTTTAGCTTTTCTAATTTCTTTCTTAAGATTCTTCTTACATTCTTTATATTCCTCAAGCACCTCATTTACTCCATGCTGCCTATATTTATTGTAGATATCTCTCTTTTCCCAAATCAAGTTTCCAATATCCCTTGAAAACCATGACTCTCTCAAACTTTTAACCTTTCCTTTCAACCTAGCAGGAACATAAAGATTCTGTACCCTGAAAATTTCACCTTTAAATGACCTCCATTTCTCTATTACATCCTTCCCATAAAACAAATTGTCCCAATCCACTCCTTCTAAATCCTTTTGCACCTCCTCAAAGTTAGCCTTTCTTCAATCAAAAATCTCAACTCTGGGTCCAGTCCATAATTATATTGAAACTAATGGCAATGTGATCAGTGGACCCGAAGTACTCCCCAACACATACCTCTGTCACCTGGCCTATTTCATTCCCTAACAGAAGATCCAACACTGCCCCTTCTCTAGTTGGTACCTCTATGTATTGCTGTAAAAAAACTATCCTGCACAGATTTTACAAACTCCAAGCCATCCATCCCTTTTACAGTATGGGCTTCCCAGTCTGTTACTATCAGTAGATTAATTGGTCATTGTAAATTGGCCTGTGGGGACTAAACCGGGGTGTGCTGGGCAGAACAACTTGAAGGACCAGAAGGGTCTACTCTTTGCTGCATCTCATACAGTCATATAGTCATAAAAAACTTCAGCTCATCTAGTCCATATTGAACCACTTAGACAATCTCATCCCTTTGAGGTTAACCAGTTTGCTGCATGTCATCAAACAGTTCAGTTATGACTATAACACTTCAAAACATAAGAGCAGAATTAGACCAATGTGCCGAACATGTCTGCTGATTTGATATCCCTGTCAACCCCATTCTCCTGGTTTTTCTCCATATCCTTTGATACCTTTACTAATCAAGAGACTATCAACCTTAGCTTTAAATATACCCAGCCTCCATAGCCACCTGTGGCAATGAATTTCACAGATTCCCTCCTCTCTGGCTAAAGACATCCCTCCTCATCTCTGCTGTAAATGGACATCCCTCCATTCTGAGGTTGTCTGCACTGATTTTAGAATCCCCCACCACAGGAAACATCCTCTCCACATCCACTCGATCAAGGACTTATAACATGCTGATTTTGTTCTATGTTATCATGTGCCTCCAAGTCGACTGAAATCGCATCCTTAGCTCAACTCCAACATCTTCCCAACCACTGGGGTCAGACTAACTGCCCTATAATTTCTTTTCTTCTGCCTGTCTTCCTTCTTGAAGATTGAAGTAATGTTGACAATTTTGCAGCCCTCCAGAACCATGCCAGAATCTATTGATTTTTGAAAGATCATTACTATTCCCTCCACAATCTCTTCAGCCACTTCTTTCAAAACCCATCTGATCCAGGTGATTCATCTACCCTCAGACCTTTCAGTTTCTCAAGCACCTTCTCCCTAGTAATGGCATCCTAACTCACTTTTGCCCCCTGACTCTCTCAAATTTCCGGCATACCACTAATGTTTTTGACAGTGAAGAATAAAACAAAATACTTATTCAGTTTGTCTGCCATTTCCTTGTTACCATTTCTGCTGTGTCATTTTCCAGCAATCTGATATCTACTCTTATCTCTCTTTTACAGTTTATATACCTGAAGAAAGTTTGGGTAACTTCTTTGATATTATTTGCTAGCTTACCTTTGCATTCTACCTTTTGCTTCTTTATGACTTTTTTAGTTGCCTCTGCCGGTTTTTAAAATCTTCCCAATCCTTGAACTCCTACTAATATTTACTCTACTTGTGGCCTCTCTTTGGCTTTTATGTTGCTTTGACTTCTCCTGTCAGCCACAGTTGTGTCAGTCTGCCTTTAGAATATTTTTTCTTCCTTGGGATGTATCTATCCTGAGTCTTCCAAATTGCTCCCAGAAACTCCAGCTATTGCTGCTTTGCTGGCATCCCTGCTTGTGTTCCTTTTCAATCAATTTTGGAAAACTCTCTTATGCCTCTTAGTTCCCTTTACTCCACTTTAATACTGATTAATCTGACTTTAGATTCTCCTTCTCAAATTACAACATGAATTCTATCATATTATGATCACTGCTCCATAAAGGTTCCTTACCTTAAGCCCTCTAATCAATTCTGATTCATTGCACAACACCAGTTTGAGAATAACTGATTCCCTAGTGATTTCAACCATGAGCTGCTCTATAAATCCATCTCATTGACATTCTACAAACTCCACCTCTTGGGATCCAAGACCAACCAGACTTTCCCAATCTACCCGCATATTGAAATCATCCATGACTAACATAACGTTGTCATTTTGACATGCATTTTCTATCTCCCGTTGTAATTTGTAAACCACAGCTTTGCTGTTGTTTGGAGCTTTTAGATAACTTCCATCAGGGTCTTTTAACCCTTGCAGTTCCTTAGCTCTATCCGCAATAATTCAACACCTTCCAATCCTATGTCACCTCTTTCTAATGATTTGATTTCATTTTTAACCAACAGAGCAACCCCACCCCAGGTCTGCCTTCCTGCCTGACCTTTCAATACAATGAGTATCCTTGGATGTTAAGCTCCCAGCTATAAATTTCTTTCAGCCATGATTCAGTGATGCCCACAACATCATGCCAATCAATAACTGTACTGCAAGTTCATCTACCTTATTCCATATACTGCGTGAATTCAAATATTAAGATTAAATCATCTTTAAGATTAAATAGTGGCGAAGAAAGCTTTCCCTTTTATAGAGCTGTTTTCTTTTTTTGAGTTGTTTGTATATAGGCCAAAAGTTGCAGGAGTTGAAAAGGATTTTAAAGATTATAAAAGGGGCAACTTGTTTGTGCAGGGGTGGGGGAGGAGGAGGAAGTTTACTCTTAGGCTAGGTCATGACCAGTGCCAGTGCTAAGAGTTGGCAAAGATAGGGACAAATGTTTGGTGAGGCTGAGAGAGAGAAAGGAAAGGGGAACAGTTTAAAAAAAAGGGAGAAAAGTAAATAAATAAGGCACTGAAAGGAGAAATCAATGTTCATGTCATCAGTTTGAACGCTGCCCAGACAAAATATGAGAGATTGCTCCTCCACCCTGAGAGTGGCCTCATTATGGCATAAGAAAAGGCCATGGACCGACAGGTGGAACAAAAATGAGGATAGGGATTAAGATGATTGGTCACCAGAAAATTCTGCCTTTGGTAGATGGGGCAAAGTCTGTTTCCATCAGAAGAAAACAGTTCCCTCTTTAAGTTCGGATATATTTTTGCTTATCATTCAATTTATGCAATTCATTTCTGCTTCTTTTGAGGATTTTAACTCTAGGTTACATTTCAGGGTAGCGAACACCCCATCTGACTCAACACTATGAATAATCAGCATGGATTTTGAAAGGGAGAGTGATCAACCTTTTGAAACTTTATTTTGAAGAAGATACAGACACAGTTATAATGTAAATTATCTAGATTTTCAAAAGGCCTTCACTAATGTATCCCATTATAAGTCAATGAATATGATCAAAGAAAGCAGTCAGGTAATAACTTGCAGACTCGAACAGCAGACTATTTGTGTACTGCTAAAGATTTCCAGCAGATTCTGAAACTCTGTGTTTCCTTATCCGTCTTCTGGTTTCACCTATCACCTGTCAGTTTGTACTCCTTCCCACTACCCCCCCCCACCCCACCTCACCTTCGCATTCTGTCTAAGCAAGGGTGTGTTGACATTGGAGAAGGTCCAGAGAAGATTCATAAGAATGACCCTGGGAATGAAAAGATTGTGTATGAGCAGCGTTTGATGAGTCTGGGCCTGTACTTGATGGAGTTCAGAAGAATGGGGGTGGGGAAGGATCTCATTGAAGCCTATCAAATATTGGAAGGCCTAGATAGCGAGGATGTGGTGAGAGTGTTTCAAATAGTGGGAGAATCTAGGGCCACAGGGTACAGCCTCAGAATACACCCTTTAGAACAGATACGAGGAGGAATTTCTTTAGCCAGAGGGTGATGATTAATTCTTCATGGACACTTTCTGTGAACATATCGGTATGGGTATAACGTTATTATTATTTAGAGTATCTTCTGGTTGTGAAAGATAATATATGAATGCAGTATTTTTTTTATATCCACTGAACTGAGCAAGATTAGGGTTGAAGCCTCCCTTTGGGAGGCGTAAACCATAACCTTTGGGGATGTAATCCACTTTCTCCCCATTCTTTGGGTAAAGAAACATTCAGTTTCTTTGTGACTCTTTCATATTGATGGCCTTCAGTTTTCACATTCGCATGGTAAGAATATTCTCCATCAGAACCAATCACCATTTAGAAGAAAAATCACATCATAGCCTTCTCTTCTGACAAGACAGGAAACTCATTGGAGGAGTTTGCCCTGCCAGGAATATCCTCACATTCCTAGCATTATTTTTGTGAACCATCTGAACTCACTAATGCTCCCATTCACTTTTTATTATGTGCCAACAAGAAGCATGCACAGTATTCTAACCAGAGTTCAATAGAACACTTCTGATGTTTAGTAGTGGTCTACTTTTGTAATGACCTTGTTAATCTCGGCCAAAGTTTGATCCAAGATCATTTTTTTTCCTGGACTTGTTCTTCTTCCCATATAGAATATGCAATATAGAGCAATATAGTTCAGGAACAGATGTTGTGCTGAACTAATTAACTTACAAGAACCTTTACAGACTTCTATAGATGTGAGGTGGAAAATATACTGACTGGTTGCATCATGACCAGGTATGGAAACAGGAATGCTCTTGAACAGAAAACCTACAAAAAGTGGTGGGTGAATACAGCCCAGTCTATCATAGGTAACGCCTTCCCCACCATTGATCATATCGAAAAAAAAACAGCATCCAACATCAAAGACCCCTACCATCCAGGCTGTGCTCTCTTTTCACTGCTGCAATCAGAAAGGAGGTACAAGAGCCTCAGGTTCCACAAGACTATGTTCAGGAACAATTATTACCCTTCAACCATCAGGCTCTTGATCCAGGAAGGATAACTTCACACAAATCCACTCACTGAACTGGATCCACAAACTATGGACTTATTTTCAAGGTCTCTAGTATTCATGTTCTTCATATGTATTGCTTGCTTGCTTGTTTGTTTGTTTGTTTATTTATTAATTATTGATTTGTTTTTTTTTCTCTCTTCTTGCATTTGCAAAGTTTGTTGTCTTTTGCACAGTGGTTGCTTGTCTTTGTTGTGTGTGGTTTTTCATTGACACTATTCTGTTTCTTTGTAGTATGTAATGACATATATGTATGTAGTTTGGTAATAAACCTTACTTTGAACTTTGAAATGTCCAAGCAGTGGTGTTCCACCAATACAATGGCTGGTAGATACAAACTGAGTCTCTCTACACATTTGATATTCAAGTCCAGAGGCTTGGTATCAGCTTATATGATCTGTAGAGAGGGTTGATGAGTTGTTATCTCTAAATGAGAGAATCTACACTCCAGTAAGCCAAGAAGAAGCTGTGCTTTTGTTTCTCCTTCAGTAGCTCAGATGAATACAATGAAATTTTCCACACTGCAAACCTTGAGATGATCAAAAAACTTTTGACAGATCCTACGAGTGAATATGGCCATGAATATGGAAATATTGTTTTGAACGACTTGGGTTCATTCATTAGCAAGATGCGCTTGACTTCTACAGGAAACCCACAGATTTGCAAGTGCTTGTTCAAACTAATTTGCATGAATATTCTAAAGAGTTGTTGAAAGTGTTAAATATAATATTGTGAAAAGTTAATGCAAGTTAGTATGTTTATTGCAAATCAATAAAGTAAGAACTGCTTTTATCAAGGAATTCATTTGCAGGCTCTCAGATCCTTGCACACAAAGGATGAACTCAGATATTAATTGCATGTCTGGCAGGCACCATGCTAAGCAACAAAAAAGACAATTTGATGTGACTAACGCTCAAGATATTTTTCTACTTTTACACAACACAAAAACAGAACATGATTACCAGCTATGTCTGATTCAGAAGGACAATATTTTAACAAAGTAACACACAGAAAATGTTGGAGTGACTCAGTAGGTCAGACAGCATCAATGGAGAGGAATAAAGAGTCAATGTTTCGTTCCAAGATCTCCTGATGAATAGTTTCAGCCTGAACACTAACTCCTTATTCCTCTCTATAGATGTTGCCTGACTTGTTGAGTTTCCTCAACATTTTCTGTATATTTCTCAGGATTTTCAGCATTCCCAGAATCTCGTGTTTACTTTTTAACAGAGAACTTTTTGTGGGCTCTATATCATAGCTTTAGTAAGTTGTTGTGAAAAGTTTGGTTTCATTTGTAATAAGTTATGAGTTTAGTTTGTTAAAAATATATTTTTCGAAGGGAATTTTGAAGTATTAGTTTATTCCCAACCTAGGGCCCACGTACCTCTTGCTTAATGGTATTAGTCCACAGCATAAAAAAGGTTGGGAACACCTGGTTTATACTATCAAATTAAATCTGTTGCAGGATTTTGAAACTTCAAAGATTCAAAGTATATTTATTATCAAAGTCTGCATACAGTATGCATCTCTGTGACTCCTCCACCTGCAGGCAGCCAAGGAAAACAGAAACACCAATGAACCCATTCAAGAAAACATCAAACACTCAATGCACAAACAAATTGTACAAACAGCTAAAAGCACAACACCAAACTAGGAGTCCAGTAGTGTTCAGTTTAGCTTAGTGCAGCTCCATGCCACCAGCCTTCTGTAGGCTGCAGGACTATTCGTCGACAAAGTGTCCCAGTCCACATCGATCGGCCCGCTCAAATTGCTCATAAACAGCAAAAAAACAGTTACCAGAATCCAAGAACACATGCAACATGAACCTCAAAATCTCCCACAATGAGTCTACAGCCTTGCTGATCAATCCTTGCAATATGGTCCCCAGATTCCCACACTTCCCTCCAACAGCTGCCTTTGCGAAGGAAAGGAAGACAGGTCCAATGCACACAAATGTCGGTGAAAACCTGCCCGTCCTCTGCTCTCATCCTCATCAACTTTGACCTTGCTCGCTACCTCAAATCAGAGAGAAGCAATGGAGTCAATCAATATTTCCTCCAGCTCGCACATTCCACGCCAAACCTCACTGAACTCCCTGACCAGATTGCTCAAAATCACACAACAAAAACCTAAATCACAGGTCCCATTCACTCACAGCTTAGTAGTAGAATCATATTTAAAAGAGGATGAATTAGTTTTGTGAACTGTCTGCAGGACATTGCCATTGGTTGCGTTATTCAGTGGCACTATCTTAAAGGAAATTCAAGGTTTCTAATTGAAATGCACCAGAAAAAAGCTGGTCATTGGCTTCAAGAAGTCGAGGGATGCACATGATCCTGTCTACATCGATGATGTTGAAGTTGAGAGCTTCAAGTTCCTAGGAGGACATATGGATGTCATAGCCAAGGAAACTTTACCTGCTTCTCTATTCCCTCAGGAGGCTAAAGACATTTTGTACATCCTCTTCAAACCTCCACACTTTTTTATTAATGCACCTTGGAAAGTATCCTATCTGGATGAATAGTATCTTAGTAAGGCAATTCCTCTTCATGTGACCACAAGAAATCGCAGTGTTGTGGAGATAGCTTGGCATATCAGGGAAATCAGTCTTCCCTCCATGGACTCTGTCTTGCTGACTTGGTAAAGTAGTCAGCATAATCATGGACCCTATATCTTCTCCCCTGTCCCATCTGGCATAAGATACAAAAGCTGGAAAGCATTTACCACCAGGCTGAAGGACAGATTCAATCCCATTGTTACAAGACAATTAAATGGCTCTCTAACAGGATAAGTGGGACTCTTGACTTCACAACCTACCTTGTTATGATCTTGTACCATATTGTCTACCTGCACCACACTTTCTCTGTAGCTATTATAATTTATTCTGCATTCTGTTTGTTATACCTCTATGCACTGTATAATGTTTTGATTTGAAGGTAGAGCAGTGAATATAGTGTATATGGATCTCAGTAAGACATTTGATAAAGTACCCCATGCAAGGCTCCTTCAGAAAGTAAGGAGGCATGGGATCCAAGGAGACCTTGTTTTGTGGATCCAGTATTGGCTTGCCGACAGAAGGCAAAGGGTGGTTGTAGGTGGTTCGTATTCTGCATGGAGGTCGGTAACCAGTGGTATTCTGCAGGGATCTGTTCTAGGACCCCTCCTCTTCCGGGTTTTTATAAAAGACCTGGATGAAGAAGTAGAAGTAAATTTGCTGATGACACAAAGGTTGGGAGTGTTGTGGTTAGTCAGGAGGTTTGCCAGAGGTGACAGCAGGACATTGATAGGATGCAGAACTGGGCTGAGAAGTGACAGATAAGTGTGAAGTGTTTCATTTTGGTAGGTCCAATTTGAAGACAGAATATAATATAAATGGTAATACACTTGGCAGTGTGGAGGATCTGAGAGATCTTAGTGTCTGTGTTGATAGGACACTCAAAGCTGCTGTGCAGGTTGACAGTTTTATTAAGAGGGCATATGGTGTGTTGGCATTCATCAACTATGGGATTGATTTCAAGAGCTGTGAAGTAATGTTACAGCTATATAAGACTTTGGTCAGACCCCACTTGGAGTACTGTGTTAAGTTCTGGTCACCTCAATACAGGAAGGATGTGGATACTATAGAGAGAGTGCAGAGGAGATTTACAAGGATGTGGCTTGGATTGGAGGGTGTACCTTAGGAGAATAGGTTGAGTGTACTTGGCCTTTTCTCTTTGGAGCGACAGAGGATGTAAGGTGACCTGATAGATGTGAACAAGATGATGAGGGGTATTGTTTGTGAGGAATGCCAGAAGCTTTTTCCTAGCGCTGAAATGGCTAACATGAGCTGGTTTTAAGGTGCTTGGAAATAGGTACTGAGGGGATGTCAGGGGTAAGTTTTCACACAGAGAGTGGTGGGTGGTTTCTGGAGTTGGTGACATGTTCAGCACAACATTGTGGGCCAAAGGGCCTGTAATGTGATGTAAATTTCTATGTTCTATCTATTTGAACAGTATGCAAGACAAGTTTATCTCAGTACATGTGAAAATAATAAACTATTTCTAATTCTAGAAAGCAGCAGAGTGACAATCCAAATTACTTCAGAGGTCAATCATATAAACTATATTTGTTTTAGCAACCAAGATATCTTTAGTGTAAGAATTTATTTAGCAGCTTGATTTCTGTTCCTGTTGTCAGAATACAAGAAGAAACAACTTCTGTTTAAATGCAGCCAAATTATTCCCTGTGCTGTTAAATATTTTGCAGAAAAATCTGCTTGCAGTCACTTTTGCTCTTAGCTGTCCATGTAACTCAGTAGAATTGTATGCTTTTATC
This sequence comes from Hypanus sabinus, assembly GCF_030144855.1. NCBI lineage: Eukaryota > Metazoa > Chordata > Chondrichthyes > Myliobatiformes > Dasyatidae > Hypanus > Hypanus sabinus. The sequence goes on along the minus strand of NC_082713.1, from coordinate 22,222,725 downwards.
CAGGAAATAAGTCAAACTTCAGTTGTTAAATAAAGTAAATCTTACTTTAATTATTAAATCAATGATGTTCTGACCCCCTCCATCCCTGTGGTAAGTTTTTTAAAAATTTCCCCATAAAACAAGCACATGCACACACCCAAGCAAACACTTTCAAATCAAGTTATTAAGAAGTGTGAAGTTTCAGTATTTCTGTTTGTCTGTTGTTAGAACACAGAACATAGAACTTCACAGCACTCTCGTTGTCGTTGTGGCTATCCCTTGAGGTCGAGGATGATGGTCTTCGTTCTGTTGATCTATCACAGAGTGAAGACGCCTGTGCGTGTATTTGTTTAACGTGTACTTGATGTTGCACTCCAAGAAGCACACGATACTTCACTACTTCACAAATCAATCAACTGATTCCAATGGCATGGAAACTACAACGATTGGAGATGATGGATTTGTTACAGCCTTCATCCACCTTCACAGCCATTGAGTTTGAAGTAACTTCATCCACTTGTTCCACCATTGAAGTCTTGGTTGGCTTGTTCTTTGTCAGGGACTTTGACTCTCGACCTTACCACCATGGGTGACCCTACCAGGAGCATAGCTCCAGATGACATTGGTCTCGGGATCTCAGGACCACACAAGCTTCTCCACCACGACAAGGTGGCAAACCACAGAGAAGACAGCACTCTACAGGACCTTTAGTCCATGATGTTGAGCCAACCTGTTAACCCTTCCCCCTACATAGCCCTCCATTGTCTATTATCTATGAGCCAATCTAAGAGTTCCTTAAATACCCCAAATGTTCTGCAGTTATCACCTTTCCTCCATCTCCCATTGCCAAGAGTTTGGTCCTTTTACTGACAGATTACATCTTCTGGATATTCAGCACCCCATAGTTAGATTGATGGGAGATTTGTGGACATCAAATATGGCACTGTAACATAGTGGTTAGCACAATGTTTTATAGTACCAGTGATCTGGGTTCAATTCCTGCCGATGTCTCTAAGGAGTTTGAATGTACTCCCCATCACCCTGTGGGTTTCCTCGGGGTGTTCTGGTTTCCTCCCACAGTCTAAAGATGTACAAATTGGAAGGATAATTGGTCATTGTAAATTGTCCCATGAGTAGGCTAGGGTTAAACCCAGGGTTGCTGGGCGGCATGGCTCAAAGGGCTGGAACGGCCAATTCCAAGCCATACCTCAATAAATAAATAAATAAATAAATAAATACATTCAGTAACTACTTGTCTGGGTAACTATGATCACTTGTCTTGCTGCAGCAGAACACCAATAAGGTTTCTGGTAATGCTGCATTTGATAGACCAGGAAATTTCCCCACTGGATGCACTGTGTAAAAAGTTCTCACCTGGACACTGCCCATGAAAATTCCCAAAATCACAATCGGCATAGCAGACACACAGGCTCTGACTATCTCAATATGGGAAGCACATTAGTGAAGCTAGTAACGTTGCTACTTAAAACCCGGGTTCAATCCTCATTTTCAGTGTTGCATGTATAGAGTTTGCCACTTCTCCCTGTAACCACACAAATTTCATTGGTGGATCCACTTTCTTCCAGCATCACAAACATGTGCAGCTGGGTACATTAATTGGCCACTGTACTGTGTGGGCGTGCTTAATGTTTGACATGGACTTGATAGGCCATAGGGCATGTTTCTGTATGAATATCATTTTGGTTTACATTATTGCCTTATTGAGAAGCATATTTGTGAGAAAAGGCTAAAGTAATAATAAAATGGGTTTTACATATAATGAAAAGTAAGACCACGTGAATCGCTCAAATTTCAAAGTAAATTTATTTTCAAGTATATGCATACAGTATATGTAACCATATACTTCAGATCCATATTCTTATGAACATTCACAGACAATACAAAGAAGCACAGTAGCGCAAATGCAAAAAAAGAAACACAAAATAATAATAATAAATAAATATCAAGATCATGAGTTGTAGAGTCCATGAAAGTGGGTCTGTAGGTTGTAGAATCAGGTCAGTGTTGGGGTGAGTGAAGTTATCCCCTCTGGTTCAAGACCCTGATGGTTGAGGGGTAATAACTGTTCCAGAACCTGGTGGTGTGGGTCTTGAGGCTCTTGTACCTCCTTCCTGATGGCAGCAGTGAGAAGAGAACATGGTCTGGGTCATGTAAGGATCTTTGATAGTGTTCAATGGTGGGAAGAGCTTTTCTAGGTTTTCTGTTCAAGAGAGTTTGTATTTCCATTCTAGAGCATGATGGAACCAGTCAGTATACTCTCCACTGCGCATCTATAGAGTGTTTTTAAAATTTTAACTGACAGCCTGAATCTTTGCAAACTACTAAGAAAGTAAAGGTGCCGCTGTGCCTTCTTTGGAACAGCACTTGCGTGTCCGATCCTCTGAAATAATAATGCTGAGAAAATTAAACTTGCTGACCCTCTCCACTTCTGATTCCCTGATGAGGACTGGCTCATGGGCCTTCAATTTCCTACTCTTGTAGGCAATAATTGGATGACACTGAGTGAGTGGTTGTTGTCCTGGCTCCAATTTCTCTCCTATATGCTAATTCATCACCGCCTTTATTTTGCCAACAACAATGGTGTCATCACTGGAGTTGTGCTTAGCCATGCAGTCATAAGTATAAAGTGAGTAGAGCAGGGGGCTAAGCACACAGCATTGTGGTGTACATGTGCTGATGGACATTGTGGGGGAGATGTTGCCAATCCAAATTGACTGGGGACTGCAACTGAGGAAATCGAAGATCCAGTTGCACAACGAGGTATATAAGCCAAGGTCTTGAAACTTAATGATTAGTTTTGAGGGGATGATTGTGTTGAATGCAGAGCTGTAGTCAATGAAGAGTAGCCCAATGTATGCATCTTTGCTGTCCAGATGTTCCAGGATTGAGTGAGATGGAATTTGCAGTGGACCAGTTGAGCCTGTCAAGCAATGTATTGAATGTCAGAATGATTTAGGTTTTATTTTTGTTACTTTTCAATGTTTGGTTCGATAACCAAAAATAACACAGTGAAAGAAATCTGCACTCTTTTCATCACTTTATGGATTTCCAGCCAATGTTTATGTATTTAGTACTATAATTTTGTAAAGTAGTAAAAATCAAAATAAAATGCTACAGACACTGAAGATCTAAAAAGAGATTAGTGTGTATCTGTGTGAAGAGAAACCGCCTTCTGACAGAGTCTTTGAATAGAAATGTTAATTTTGTTTCTCTTCCCACAGATACAGACTGACCTGCTGAGCAATTCCAGAATTTTTTGCTTTATTTGTGCATTTCTTTTCTTTTTTTTCCAAACCTTTTTATTATTATCCAAAATGTAAGAGTACAAAGTAACACACAATGTCTCAAAAGAGAAAAAAAAACAATATTAAGGATTGAAGAATATGATGAAAAATATATTGTTTCAAAGAATAGTTCATATTCAGAATGAATTTCAGGGAATAATGAGTTACAGAAATGAGGGGTGATGAGTAAGAGGGAAGAAATAAACTACAGCTATATAAAAGGAAGGAGATCAAGACAGAGACAGAGAATCTGAACCAACAGCCTCCTATCATGGGGAATGGGAAATACACTTCACCACTTATCTTTTCCTCAGTATGATCCTGATCTGTAAAATGATGGCATCTTTGACCACACCTGGTATGATAACAAGTAATGTGTCTATTTTCTCCATACAGGTATCTAAAACAAGTTTATACATACCGGATCTTACAGGATGAGGAAGGGTTTCTGGCTGTTCAGGTAGGCAGAATGTTCTTCTGTGCTCAGATTGGCATATTTTGTTTCCTGTTAAACTAGTTAATCATCTTTCTCTCCATGTCACACTGTGTGTGTGTGTGTGTGTGTGTGTGTGTGTGTGTGTGTGTGTGTGTGTGTGTGTGTGTGTGTGTGTGTGTGTGTGTGTGTGTGTGTGTGTGTGTGTGTGTGTGTGTGAGAAAATTGAGAAAGGAAATTCTGAACAGCAGTAACCAAATAAAACAGATGATATTAACCAAAGTAAGTTAAGAGAAATAGAAAATTCAATGCAATGTACCTCAGCCTACTACAGTGATGGCAGACAGGAAATACCTCCTGAATGGGCATAGCTCCATGTAGTCAGCCTCCACTTTACACACAACTCAGAAAATATTTATAGCTGGCTTTCCAAATCCACTCCGATGGCAATAGGTACTCAATGAATTGGCTACTGATTGTGCGTGTATGGGTTTACTGCTATAGTCTATCCACTCAAGGTTCAAAATGTTATGCATACAGAAATGTTGTTCTGCCTATCATGTAACACATGGTTATTTGAGTTACTGGCACCTTCCTATCAGCTTGAAGAAGTTTGGCCATTCCCCTCAGACCTCACTCATTTTTTGCCCACAAAAATGCTGTCACTGGATGTCCTTTTTTTAAAAACCTTTTTCACGCCATTTTCTGTAAACTCTAGAGAGTAAAAGTCCCAGGAGATCAGCAGCTTCAGAGATACTTAAATCATCATATCTGGCACCAACAATCATTCCACAGTCAAAGTTGCTGAGATCACATTTCTTTCCCACTCTGATATTTGTGTGAACAACAGAAACTCTTGACAATGTCTGCTTGCTTTTATGCATTGATTTGCTGCCACATGATTGGGTGATTAGATATTTGCATTAATGAGCAGATGTATCGGTATACCTAATACTGTTGCCATTGAATGCATACTCAGATTTCCCCAAAGACAAAACCCTTTGGTAATATGATTCAGTGTTAAATTTCATATGACTCAAGAAGTAGATTGTGCAACACATTGCAGAAGAGCTGGACTCTTGAAAGCTTTTCAGTTCAAAGTTCAAACTCAATTTACTATTAAAGAACATATATATCACCATATACAAACCTGATTCATTTTCTTGCAGGCACACTTAATAAATCTAATAAGCTCAATTGAATCAATTGAAGACTGCACCAACAAGGCATACAACAAGGGTGCAAAAGACAACAAACTCTATAAATAAAAAAAAGAAAAAATAACAATAATAATAATAAATTAATCTGTACCTATTAATGTATGTCAACAATGTTCTTAATAATCCTGAAAAGGTGCCTGAATTTTTAACAGAAGATAAAACATATCTTTTACCTAAAGGGGAATCACAAAAGATCCATCAAAATACCATCCTATTACTTGTTTACAAGTGATATACAAAATTGTAACATCATTATTCTCGCAACTAATCATCACTCACTTGGATAGTCACAATTACAGAGTGCAGACAGGTTGCCACAAGGGCTTGGAAGGACGTAATGAACAACTGCTTAAAGATTTCATAAATCTAAATCAAGTCCCGTGGAAAAGCAGAAATCTTTCATGTTGATATTTTGACTAGTAAAAAGCATTTGATTTTGTATCAAACTCATGCTTAATAGATGTTCTTAATCTATATAAACTACATCCAATACTTGTGAAATTCCTTTAACATCTGATGAAGCATTTGTGCACTATACTCACCCTATCTATTAACAATCTATAAAGAACAGCCACCATTATCAAAATAAACCGAGGCAGTTTCCAAGGCTCTAGTTCTGTCTTGCTTTAAACCTGCTTTCTAAGTTACTGAATTGGATGAAAAGTAGGTATCGAAGCAGAAATAATGAAATAAGCTATACCTTGACACACCTTGTATACATGAATGATTTGAAATTATAAGCATCTTTACTGGTAAGGCTAAAGCAATTAAGTCAAATAGTAGAACTATATTTTCATTTTCATATATTTTCTTTGAACCCTCTCCAGTTTCAGCACATCCTTTCTCAGATAACAGACCCAGAATTGCTCATAATGCTTCAAGTGAGACCTCGTCAGTGCTTTATAAAGACTCAACATTACATTCCTGGGCATATTCAAAGCATAAGTTGATAGCTTCCTGATTGGTTGGGGCATCAAGGGATATGATGAGAGGGCAGGTGTATGGGGTTGAAGGGGATTTGGGATTAGCCATGATGAAATGATGGAACAGACTTGATGGGCTGAGTGGCCTAATTCTGCTCCTTTGATTTATGGTCTTATGGTAGGCATTCTAGAAATTCCTCCTCCTGGAATCAAGCACCAACCAGATTTTCCCAATCTACCTTGCATATTGAAATCCCCCATAACTATTGTAACATTGCCCTTTTAGCATTCATTTTCTATCTCCCATTGTAACTTGTAGTAGCCAAATCCTTACTACCGTTTGGAGTTCTGTATGTAACTCCCTTGCATTTCCTTAGCTCTATCCAAGAGGATTCATCATCTTCCGATGCTATGTAACCTCTTTCTAATGATTTGATTTCATTTTTCTTATCAACAGAGCAATGCCATCCCTTTTGCCTTCCTACCTGTCCTTTTGGTAGAATGTGTATCCTTAGACAGAATATGCAGAACATTAAAAAATAAAGAAATGGGCAATAGAGCTAAAAGAATACAAAGCAGAGTTGCAGGGTACAATACAACCGATGGATGAATATGGAAATACAATTATCTGGAACATCAACAGGCAAAGAAAATAGACCCCAGTGTGATAAAGGAAAAACTTCTGACAGAATTTAAATCAATGCTTAATAAAATCTGCCAAACAGATCTCAACAGTAAAATATAGCAAAGGCAATATATACCCGTATTAAAGCTCCATCCCTATTAAAGTATTCTTTTGGCATAATATCTTGGTTTGAAATTGATTTGGAAAATTTTCAAAGAAAAATAAGAACTGAAATGATGAATCTCAGAAAACATTATGTACGAGGGGTGATTGATAAGTCTGTGACCTAAATTAGGAGTCAATTTTAGAAAGCCTAGCACACTTATTTTTCAACAGTCCCCTCATACATTTACACACTTAGTCCAGCGGTCGTGGAGCATACTGATCTTGGACCTCCAGAAAGAGTCCACAGCAGGGGTGATTGATAAGTTCGTGGCCTAAAGTAGACGGAGATGAGTTATTAACTTCAAACTTTCTGTATAATCACCCAAAGAGTTGACCTTCATGTGCATATAACAAGAGCTATATAACTCATCTTCCTCTACCTTAGGCCATGAAATTATCAATCATCCCTGCTGTGGAAACTTTCTGGAGTTCCAAGATTCCTATGCTCCACGACCACTGGACTAAGTGTGTAAATGTAGGAGGGGACTATGTTGAAAAATAAATGTGCTAGGTTTTCTAAAAGTGACTCCTTCTACCTTGGGCCATGAACTTATCGATTAACCCTCGTAAACTTCAATGCGCTTAGATTGACGCTACCTAGGCCAAAAGGGGGAAGAGGAATAATAGACTTTAAAAATCTACACAACAGTTAAGATAAATCTTCTAATGATATATTTTCATCAATGAAAGCAGGATTTAGCAATCTGTGTGAGCAAATGTAATTGTGTTAAGAAATAATACCACTAAACTTAAATGAGAGCAAAACCCTTCTGTGGTTAAGAAGGCATACGGTGCATTGGCCTTCACCAATTGTGGGATTGATTTAAGAGCTGAGAGGTAATGTTGCAGTTATATAGGTGCCTGGTCAGACCCCACTTGGAGTACTGTGCTCAGTTCTGGTCGCCTCACTACAGAAAGGACGTGGAAACCATAGAAAAATGAGTGCAGAGGAGATTTACAAGGATGTTGCCTGGATTGGGGCATATGCCTTATGAGAATAGGTTGAGTGAACTCGGCCTTTTCTACTTTGAGCGATGGAGGATGAGAGGTGACCTGATAGAGCTGTACAAGATAATGAGAGGTATTGATCGTGTAGATAGTCAAAGGCCTTTCCCCAGGGCTGAAATGGCTGGCACAAGAGGGCATAGTTTTAAAGTGCTTGGAAGTAGGTACAGAGGAGATGTCGGAGATAAGTTTTATTTACGCAGAGTGGTGAGTGCATGGAATGGGCTGCCGGCAACAATAATGGAGGTGGAAATGATAGGGTCTTTTAAGAGACTCCTAGATGGCTACATGGAGCTTAGAAAAATTAGAGGGCTATGGGTAAAGCCTAGGTAGTTTTAAGGTAGGGACATGTTTAGCACAGCTTTGTGGGCTGAAGGGCTCTTATTGCTCTGTAGGTTTTCTATGTTTCTAACCCAGAAAAATGAAGAAATTATCACTATTGAAGAAAAAGTTAACCAATGGAAGAACATGACCCATCATAGAAGACCTCCCCATAATCTGAGCAGACTAGATGTTGACAAGGAAGCATTTAATACCTGGTTTAGAGTAAGAGATTTCTTCACAGAAACAGAGGAGTTCTTTGTGGCAATACAGGACCAGGTGGTTAGCACAAAAAAAAATAATAAAAGACCAACAAATTCAAGATGTTCAGTGTAGAAAATGCCAAGAAAATCCAGAGATAATCCAACACGTTACAGGATACTGTAGCAGTTTAACTCAATCTGTTTACTTATGCATGCACAATTAAGTGGCAAACATCATTCACCAAAATCTTGCTTCAAAATGCAAATTCATAAATACATGTCTGTTCCAGTATTGGAGTCAGAATCCCATAAATTATATTATGAACCAATCCTTTTTTACAGATAGGACACTCCATAATAACCGTTTGGATATAATATTAACCATATAACAATTACAGCACGGAAACAGGCCATCTCGGCCCTTCTAGTCCGTGCCGAACGCTTACTCTCACAAAGATAAACAAGCAAAAACAACTTACTTCATAGATATAGACACTACAAACACACTTAGTTTACAGAAATCAGTAAATGAAAAATCACCAGAAATATGCTGAATTAAAAGAGGAAATTGAAAGACTTTGGAACATGAACATCTTCCCAATAGTAATATCTACAACAGGTATTATCCAGAAGGCACTACACAATAGCATTAAACAATGAAGTCGACACAGTGATACAGACGTAAACCTTCAGAAAGCCACAGTACTAAGCACCACTAGACTAGTCTGAGAGCTCCTAGCAATTGACATTTTGCCAGGTTGAGCTGAGAACAGGAGATGAAAGGTCCTTGAAAGTGAGTACATAGGTTGTGGGAACATTTCAGTGATGGGGCAAGTAACATTGAGTTATGTTACTTGTTTTGGTTCATGAGCCCGATGGTTAAGGTAATAACTGTTCTGCATTCTGGCAGTGTGAGCCCTGAGGCTCATGTACCTTCTTCCTGATGGCAGCAGTGAGGAGAGACTATGATCTGGTTGGTGGAGGTCTGTAGTCTGTATCAAGCTAATGTTGGTAAACTGTACATTAGTTCATATGATATTGTTTTTATGAACCCTTTCACACAGTCCTTCAATTTTTGCAGATTTTATTTCCATTGCAAGTTCAGTGTGATCATTGTTACATATAAAAAATTTGCATAGCTATCATAAACACAAGAGGTTCTGCTGATGCTGGAACCACAAAGTAACATGCACAAAATGTTGGAGGAACTCAGCAGATCAGACAGCATCTACAGATAGGAAGTGTTGATATTAGAGCTCAAGGCCCTTCACCAGAACCAAAATGAAAGGGAGAAGCCAGAATTAGAAGGCTGGGCGTGGGGGTAGGGGAAGGAATACAAGCTGGAATGTGATGGGTGAAGCCATGTGAGGGGACCAGGTACAGGGAGGTGAAGTGAGAAGCTGGGAGGCAATAGGTATAAAGCATAGCTATCATATTCTCTTGAGCTGGGTTCTGATCATTGTTACAGATTATGTGCATCTGCACCCATAAGATTAATAATCTTCCTTTGTTAACTCGTAATTTTTATTTCTCCAAATATATATCCAGTTCCTGGATACCAGAAAATTACTTACTGATAGAATAGACTTAAATTCTCTGTCAGGACACTGGAGCAGGGATCCAATCACAGACCCAGTACTGTGCAAACAGTGATATTAATTGAGTAACAAATCCCGAGGTGCAAACAAAGTCAGCGTCAAAGTTCAGGCAGAGATCAAAACATCCAGAGAAATCCAAGAACCAGAATTGGGAAACAGGCAGAGTCAATATTCAGACAGAGTACAGATGCAAATACTGGAAAGGCTCAGGAAAACTCACTGGCACAATCAGGCAACAAACAGGTGAAAACACAGGACTGAAATACACTGAGCAATAAACAGAGAGGCAGATGATAGGTGGAGCACAATGAGACACAAGTGGCAGCAATACAGGTAATAATGGGAAACAGATGAGAGATGGAGTACTCAATAATATGGGCCAGAGTCGAGCAGCAGTGGGGACAGGAGCATATGGCAATACAACACCACAAACTGACAGCTAAAACAGAGTTCAACTGGAGGTACTGACATTCTCTGATTATCTCAATGTGTATCTTGTGACTCCAGAGTGGTACCATTGGTTTTTAGATCAGTTATGTAAATAATAAGCCAAATAATGGTTACACACGATGAAACATACATCACCATCACCCCACCCCACCCCACAATCATGGAAATGTTATGGATATTTTTGTCCAATTCAATGATCAGCCCTGACATAATTTCCCCTTTGCCATTGCTGTTGAAATATGAAGATCTGAGTCGACATCAATAACATGATAATTTTTTAAGAAATAAGCAATTCTGTACTCATATCAATATATATGGATCCCAAAAAATGGTCTAATACTTTATTTACCCTGTCTGTCCACCTGTATGAAACACAAGTTGGCTGTTCACTAGAGATATCATAGACCGTAAGATGTTGAAGCTGAATTAGGCCATTTGGCCTATTGAGTCTGCTCCACCATTTCATCATGACAGATCCTTTCTCCTCTCAGTCCCAATCTCCTGCCTTCTCCCTGTATCCCTTCATGCCCTGACTAACTAAGAATCTATCAACCTCTGCCTTAAATGTACCCAATGACTTAGCCTCCACAGCCACCTGTGGCAAAGAATTCCACAGATTCACCACTCTCTGGCTGAAGAAATTCCTCCTTGAGTCTGTTCTAAAAGGACACCCCTCTATTCTGAGACTGTGTCCTCTGGTATTAGACTCCACCACCACTGGACGCATTCTCTGCACATTCATCCTAGTGAGGCCTTTCAACATTCAATAGGCTTCAATGTGGATCCCCCTCAATTTTCTGAATTCCAGTGAGTAGAGGCTCAGAGCCATCAAACACTCCTCAGATGACAGACTATCAATCCTAGAATAATTTTCATGAACCTCCTTTGAACCTTCTACAATGTCAGCACAACCGATTTTAGAATATGGGGCCCAAATCTGATCACAATACTCCAAGTGAGGCATCACTAGTTCTTTATAAGCCTCAGCATTACATCCTTGTGTTTCTATTCTAGTCCTCTCAAAATGAATGCTAACATTGCATTTGCCTTCCTCGCCATCGACTCAACCTGTAAATGAACCTTTTGGGAACCCTGCACAAGTACTCCCTTGTCCCTTTGCACCTCAGATTTTTGAATTTTCTCTCCATTTAGAAAATAGTCTATGCTTTTATGTTTAATAGTTTCACAAGGGACTGCAGATGCTAGACTCTGGAACAAGAGTCAAACGGTTGCAGGAACTGAATGGGTTGAGCAGCACCTGTGGGAGAAATGTAATTGTTGATGTTTTGGGTCAAGACCCCACAATGAGTCTCAAATGCAGGGTTTTGGCTTGAAACATCAACAATTCTTTTCCTCCCACAGGTGCTGCTCGACCCATTCAGTTCCTCCGGCAGATTGTTTGTTGAGCTGTAACTGGATTTCCAACTGCTATGGGGAAACTTTTGTTTGGGAGTTGAATCTCTGTCACTTTTGGTGTTAGAAATATAAAAAAAAACACTAAAATAGAAAATGATCACTATACCCATCTGTAGTAATATCCTGATGGAAAGATAATTGGTTTCCATCCTATTTTAAAAACAATTTCTTTCTTTATCAGTCTGTTTAAAGTCTCATACAAAACAAACCATCCTTAGCATGCACAAAACACACACAAAATGCTGGAGGAACTCAGCAGGTCAGGCAGCATCAATGGAAATAAACAGTCGAACTTTCGGGCTGAGGCCCTTCTTCAGGTCTGAAAAGGAAGGGGGAAGATGTCTGAATAAAAAGGTGGGGGTTGGGGGGAAGCAGGATAGCTAGAAGGTGACAGGTGAAGCCAGGTGGATGAGAAAGGTAAAGTGCTGGAGAGGAAGGAATCTGACAAGAGAAAGGAGTGGACCATAGGAGAAAGGGAAGGTGGAGGGGACCCAGGGGGAGGTGATAGGCAGGTGAGAAGAGGTAAGAGGCCAAAGTGAGGAACAGAAGAAGAGGGGTGATGGAGGGAAACATTTTATTTGCAATTCCATTTATTAGTGTGAAATTTAATGCTTTGTTCCTGTTAATCTTGTTAAGCTAAGTAATCCCCTAGTTATCGCATCCTTCGAGTTACTGAAGTCGAGTACCGTTGTCTCCATTGTGGATCTGAATTGAGACAGTTGGCAGATGGCATTCACAACGCAGCTGTGTAGAGTGGGTTGGTGCCATGCGTGAGCAAGAGGCCAATGGAACCACACAATGAACAGATTAACCACACTGCATTTAAGCTTATTTGAACTTAGTTATAGTGATAGCAATCTCCAGAGAACATGGGGAAGTCCTGCATTTGTTTAGTTTGAACTTTTAGTTTATCTTTAATCTCTTTATTTTGCTCAAATTTGAACCATGGCATCTGTATATCTGTTAATCTTTTAAAAACAAATCAAGCTTTTCTCTCATGTTGGGTGAAAGGTGAACTATTTAAGGGGAATCTGAAAGGGCACTTCTTCACTCAGAGGCTGCTGCATATGTGGAACAACCTGCCAGTGGAGATGGTAAATAGTAATCAGCTTCAATAGTAACACCTAAGAGATGTTTGGATAGGCAAATGGATGTAGGGTGTATGAAGTACCATGGGCAGGGTGTAAGTAGATGAGGCTAGGCAGAAGGGCAGGGTAATATGGACTAAATGGGCTGAAGGGCCTGTTTTTGCGCAGTGGTGCTCTGTGACTCAATGACTCTATAAGAGCAAAATGAAAATAGAGGGTTGATTTCCTATACTTTGCAATAAGCAGTTTCATTGTAAATGTATCATTGGATTGAAGCAGATTATATCTCCACCAATATAAATTCACAAAGCACCACTGGGTAAATTTCAGGTATAACTGATTAATTCTTCTTGTCAACCTACTGTATGCTTAGTTAGAAGCACATAAGCAGCATCATGTTGATGTTTCCAAGTTCAATGTCAGCCATTTTGTAGCTCATCTTAATTTAAAAGGGGAAAAAAAAGCTAAATGTGGGCTGTTTTGTATCTTACCCATGAGGTTCTGTTTAGAAAATGAGCATGGAGAGGATGCTTTCATCTTCTCATCATGGGCTTCTTTAATCTGTGTGTGAAAATTTGAAGCTTTATCACCAAGGCATCCATCCTTTTTCCTCAAAAAATGAAACATTTGGTTTTAAACCAAACATTCATTTTGTTTGTAATCCCCCATTTCTGCCTTCATTGTAGATTCTTGCAGAACAATCACTCTAAATTTTTTCTCAGCAGTTGCCATGCAGGCTCTTCAATGATGCATTTTTGCCTAAAGTGTCAAGAGTTGGTGCTTCATAGCCATATGTAGAATAATGGCCGAGTGTGTGATCGGCTTCCTTCAAGAGGATCACAAGCTTCTTGGTTTGGAGGCTTAACTACCTCAATAACCCAGATAGCTATGCTAGATGGGATCGGGGACTTCTGCTTTGGCTTTTCGTAGGGTCACCCATGCCAATCAGGTCAAAGGTTAGAGGTCAGACTAAGGAGCAGTCCACTAGTCCTCCCGGTTCAGGGGTTCAGCTCAGTGTTAAGAACTGTGACTGGTCAAACAAAATTGTTATGCATACAGCAATGAAGAATCTTTCTACATCTGTGTGTGATGGTATGATGGCCAAGGACAGACAGAGATAGATGACCTTCATTGCTGCCCTAAATGCCAGTTGGCATAACAGGCAGTAATTGAGTAAGTAAGTGTGACCAGCTTCTTTCATGAGCAGATAGAAAATATCAATTGTGCATGTTAAAGAAGCAGTGTTGAATTTTACTGGGATGAGGATGGGGGTTGCTTCCAAAGCAATAACATCTATAAGTGATTAAGTAATGAAATTAGAAAACTATTTGTTTAGGGAAAATGCATTAAAGAATTTTTTAAAACTTTTTAATGCAATGAGAACAGAAAGAGGTTTCCTTGTTCAGGGGAAGTCCTACTACATCACTCATCAGGAAGCATTAGCTCCATTCTCTAAAATTTACATAAACTGCCAACTCAAGTAGGCTTTTGAAACCAAATTAGAACTGATAAAAGGGCTGGAAAGTTGTGGCTGCACTTTTCAGGGTCAATGACTTGAATTCATTTATTTTTCTCTCAAGAGTATTTCCCAGATGTTGTAGTGAGATGCTGCCTACCTACAGAACAAAGGGGTTAACTACATACACTTGCCCTTCCATTAAGATGTTCCCACAACCAATGATCTCACTTTAAGGACTCTTTATCTTGTTATCTTATGTTCTTGTTACACCTATCATCTTCCATCTTGCACAGCTTGTTGTCATTTGTTTGATCTGTCATTGATTCTGTTATAGATTCTATTCTATAGATTTCCTGAGTGTGTATGCAGGAAAAGGAATCTTAGAGTTATATATGGTGACATATATGTATATTGGCACTAAAATTTACTTTGAACTTTAAACTTTTGATTTCATGACCAGTTTGAAAGTGAAAAAAAGGTATTAAAATCAATCTATTGTATGGGGGTGGGTAAAAAAACAATTGAGCCAATGTGGGAATGATGCATTAGTAAGTCTTTAAATTGCTGGAAGAAATAACCAGCCTAGTGCAAAATTAGATTTTTTTTTTGGAAAAGATGATGAATGGTTGCTGTGGTGAGGAGAAACCTTTTAAAAATATATAATCCATGTGGTGGACATGAGATTGAGTTACAAGGGGTTCTCAACATTTTTATGCTATGGAGCCTTACCATTAACTAAGGGGTCTGTGAACCCTAGGTTGGGAACTCCTGTTGTAGACAGTGGGAATAATTGAATCCATCATTTGATGCTGAAAGACATAAGGAAGACATGGTAAATGCTGGAAGAATTCTTCCCTAGAAGATAAAAATCCAAAGAATCAGAATTAGGTTTATTATCAATATCATTTGATAGGAAGTTTGTTGATTTGTGGCAGCAGTATAGTGCAAAAACATAAAACTACAAATTACAAAATGAATAATAGGGCAAAAAGGGAATAATGAGGAAATATTCATGATGTTTAGAAAACTGACAGCAGAGGAAAAACTTCTGTCACATAATCATTGAATATGGGTCTTGAGGCTTCTGTCATTCCTCCATGATGCTAGTAACAGGAAGCGGGCATGACCCAGATGACAAGCATTCTTAGTGATGGATGCCACCTTCTTGTAGATACCCTCGATGGTAGGGAAAGATGTGCTCATGATGGAGCTGGCTATGTCTACAACCCTCAGCAGCCTCTTGCAATCCTGTACATAATGTTGTGAAGAAGAAATTTGTTTTAGGCAACTTAGTTGTATGCATTGAATAGTGGCTGTGCATTTTACATAGACAAATTCATTTTTGTTACCTTCAAAGCACCACAAATATCAGAAATTTTACAGTGCACATCTCAACTTTATCATATTCTGTCTGGCTAGACTCCAACTGGACATCACAAATATGGATCTCAGAAATTTCACCCCTCCCCCTCTTCTCTCATTCTCCATTCCAGCTCCCCTCTCACCTCTTCTCTTCTCCTCACCTGCCATCATTTCCCTCTGTTACCCCTTCTCCTTCCCTTTCACCGAGGATCTATTGTCCTCTCCTATCAGATTCCTTTTTCATCAGCCCTTCACTTCTTCTTACAACAACCACCACCCCTCCCCCGCCCCCGCCCCCACCCATCCAACTTTGGCTGCACCAGATTTCATCAATCACCTTCCAAGATTGTACTCCTTCTCTTCTCCCACCTTTTCATTCTGGCTTGTTTCTCCTTCCTCTTCGCATGAAGGGGTCTCAGCCTGACAATCTATTCTTCATATAGATGCTGCCTGTCCTTCAGAGTTCCTCCAGGATCCTGTGTGCATTCCTCTATTCATGAAATTAACTCAAGTGACTGAGGACGAACGGGCAACTTGGTTAAAGAGTTGGACTCGTCCAGGAAAGTCTCCAAAGCTTCCTGCTTTGCCGTTTCACAGCCAGTTATCAGATGATTCTAAACAGACAGAACTTGCATTTGGATAACACCTATTTATACCATTGGGCCATACCACAATATTTTGTGAACAGCGACCTCTCTCTGAAGTGCAATGCTTGATATTCTGACCAAACATGACATGAATCTTTACAGCTTGATTCCTCAAGAGTCATAAGAACAGAAATAGGACCTGTAGCCCCAAATGGTCTATGCCAACCAATAAGTCCATCCAATCTAGTTCCATTTGGCACATATCCCTCTAAATCTTTCCTGTCCATATACCTGATAAAGGGAGTGACTGATCAGTTACCTTATTTGATGCTGATGATGACGGGTTATCAAACAGGGAATCGTTAACTTATTGTCTCCTACAAAACTGGCTGTTATTCATTGCCAATTCAATTTAAAATTTATTCAATATGTTTGCTGATTCACGCTTCACCAGCAACTCCTGTAAGCCCTCTGCATGGGTTAATTCCTTTTTTTACTACCTGTCTTAGACTTTGATTAGACTGACATCAACCTCATCTTCAACCTTAGCCACCAACTCCACTCCATCCCAGACCAATGTTTGAAGCAGACCCAGATTTTGTCAATCTTCAATGTTGTTTCAAATCACTCATCTCTTTCAAGGCTGATAATGTTTATATCTGTCTTAGTACCACCAAAAACTGTTAACATTTTTACCATGCTTTGTTAACCCATCTTAGTATTTTTCCAGTTTATCTCACTTAATCATATTTCATAGTTTGAGCTCATAATTATGGACTGTTCCACAATGCTCCATTCACTACTTGACTGTATTGTTTCCTTCTGCCTTCTGCATTCCTCATCTACATTACTATGCATCAGGACAAGATCTCAGTATTGAAATTCTCATTTTTGTTTTCAAATTAATTTCAATCTTTTTTAGATTTATTTAGACTTACAAGCCTCTGAGATTTCTCTGCTCCCCCAGTCTGCGTCTCTCACTTCTATCACTAACTATCCCAGGAATCCCCACAATTATCTCCATTTTACTGCCCCTTATTTCCTTATTGTTACCATGATCTGACTTCTTTTGGTTACTTTTTAGTCTTTCTTTATGTATATTTTTAATGAATTATGTTATATTTCCTTATTGTCCTGTAAGTTCTTGAAAGAACATGAATCTCAAGGTAGAATACAGTGACATATTTGTACTTTAATAATAAATTTACATTGAACTTTGTACTTTGAACCACCTTTACCATTCACCACATGTAGGCAGCATACAAAGGCTGACAGGGATTTCAATTTGCTTTTCTCCAATCTTCTGCAGATTTGTTTCAGATAGCATAGAAGATAGCTGGACACAAAAGCTTTTTAGTTTTAAAAATATTCTTTACTTACTCAAATTGTTTTCCACTGGTCACAACAGCAGAATGAAAAGAAGAACTGAGTGTGGTTTGGTGCCACTTCAGCCCTCTTCTGATTTGACAAGATAAAACGTGGTCAGGGGTTCCTTGCACTATTTCTGAGCTGCAGCATTTGGTTTAACTAGTATTTTTAGCTTAGCAAAATTTTTGCATTTTGCAGAGTTTAGGTTTAGCAGCATGAAAAAATGTGGTGCCATTTCCTGCCAGAAATACCTGATACAAGTAGCAATGATTCAGAAGCATGTCCCTTCTGAAGGGAAATTGCAATCAATTTTATTGATTCAACATTAATGACCAGCCATGTTTTAAGTAGGGTGTAGAACCAGATCCAGAACTGAAGGATTGAACCACTGTCATCCTGTGGAAAATCACAGTTTTCTTGCTTTTAACACACTCCTCTTCTCTATTTCCTTTCCTCAGGTTTGTGATTCCTTGTTTGAACTGCAGTATCCTCATACCATTTTACCCAGCTGGCAAGTTGAAGCAGGGTAATATTGGCAGTCCACCCCTCTTCCTTGACAACAATATTGGCGGCCATTTTTATTTTCTGCATGGTTTCACAACTTCACTTCTGATAAGGAGCCCAGAACCCTAAAACATTAATAGTTACTCTTTCCAAAGACGCTGTTTGATTTATTGAATGTTTCCACTTTTTTTCTACTTTTATTTCAGATTTCAAGCATCTGCAGATGTTTGATGTTCTTTCAACATCACTACTCACACTACAAAGCCCAGAAATCCGACATGACCTTCAATCATATTTTAAGAAGGGCTCTCTCTTTAACGATGTTTCCTGCACAGGAGTATGGGGATATAAATTTCTACATCAATTTATGGTTGTTATGTGTCTCCAGTCCTTCCTTGTCCCAGCTCCCTCAATTCTACCTTGGTGCATCTCTAGCATGTCTTGCTCAACTGTGTAACAAGTAAACTGCTGCCAACACACAGAAACTTCTAGAGAAAGTCAGCAAGTCAGGCAACATCTATGAAAGGAAGTGAAGAGCCAATGTTTTGTGCTGGGACACTTCATCAGAAATTATACAAAATACTGGAGGAACTCAGCAGGCCAGGCAGCATCTATGAAGTGGAATAAGCAGATAACATTTTGGGCTGAAACCGTTCATCAGAATGACGAAGCACTTTGGCCCAAAACATCAGCTGCTGATACCCCTCCATAGATGCTGCCTGACCTGTTGAGTTCCTCCAATATTTTGTGGGTGTAGTTCAAGATTTCCAGAATCGACTCACAATTCAGCAGGTTAGGCAGCAACTCTAGAGGGCAATGAAAATGGTGATATTATATGTCATTCATCCAGCAGCTTGTTTGTTCCTCCAGATTCCAGCAGCTACAGTCTCTTGTGTCTCCATTAAAATCAATGCCTCCAAATGACCTCATTGCAATCTCTGGAATTCCTTCACCTCTCCTCACTTCTTTATGATCCTTCTTCAAAACTCTGCAGACAGTCTCTTTGTTTGGGTTCAGATGGTTATCAGCTCTCTGTGATGTGCTGAAATGTCTACCAACTCGTAACTGTCCACTGAAGCAGATCGGCAAGCTTATCGTGAAATCACTAGTACTCTTATTTCCTTATCAGTTTTATGGGTGACTTGCCTTTCACTGTTCTTCAGGATGTGACTTTCAGTGGCAAGAATGGTATTAGTTGCTCGTGAGAAAGGGGTGTTGTTTACTTTCCTGAACAGCTGGAGTCCTTCTGCTGACAGTTCTCACAGTGGTAGTTGGGCAGTTCTACAATTTGGACCCAAGGCAAAGAAGGGGTAATAATATATTTCTAGATCTGGATGTGGCATGATTTAGTGGCGAACCTGCATTGATGGAGCTCCCAGATATCGGCTGCCCTTGTCTTTCTTGATAGTAGAGACTGTGGGTTTGGAAAGTGCTTTAGAAGTGCATTGTTTTATGTGGTCCACACAGAAGCCACTTAGCACTAGTGTGGAGGGACTGGATATTTAGATTGATTGATAAGTGTGTCAGCTGAATGGGCAGCTTTAATTTGTGTCTCAGAGCCATAGTGCCCTAGAAAACTACAGCACAAAAACAGGTCCTTTGGCTCATCTAGTCCATTCCAAACTATTATTCTGTCTAGTCCCATTGACCCGCCCCCTGACCTTAGTCCTCCAGACCCCTATTATCTATGTGCTTCTGCAAATTTCTCTTAAATGTTGAAACTGAACCCACATCTACCACTCACTCCATGCCCTGAATGAAGAAGTTCCTCCTCATGTTCCTCTTAACCATTTCTCTCACCATCGTGGCTGTACCAAAAAGGTTGAGGATTGCTTTTAATTTGTTTTGCAATCTTTAGGCGAAATCAGCCATCATCTTGCTGACCCACATTGATCTGCCATCTCCTCCACCATGTGTCTCGCGATCCTGATGCACCTTCTCCCAGTACCCTATGCTTCCATTAGGTGATGATCCTTATGCCTCCCAGATTCCAATTAGCCGAGCCTCACCCCGTCCCCAACTTCAATACCTTCAGACCTCTTTTTAAAATTGTGGAGCTAGCAAAGGAACAGACTTGCTTCTGACAATCCCTTTCATTCATGATATCAGGAATCTTATGTGTGATAAAATTTCTCTGCCTGCGCCCTTTGCAAAATCAGTTTAGTCTTCCACAAGGAGCTTCCACTCCCCTTTTGGAGGGTGTAAAATTTCTTAACCAGAAAGAATAAGAACAGGCTGAAACAATCAGTTTACCAGGAAAAAAAAATTAGCGTACAGATCTCGGGAAGGATATAGAATTTTTTAGTTTCCCATCACCATTCTATCTATAAAGTGCTGGGTAAAGAGGTGACAATGCCAAACAGGTGCAGAGCACTCTACTGAAGAAATTCACTCATAGGGGCAGGAATTGAAAGTATTTCTCAATCACATCAATCAACTACTCACAGTTCAATAAAAAGCATCACTTAGATCACTGCTTCCCTTCCAGCACTCTGCAATCTCCCCCCTCCCCATGACATAAACCCTCCACGCACATGAAGTCCCTTTTTACAGGGTGTCTCTAGAAACGGCTTATTAGCCCCCGGCTAACAGCCACTGGACTTAGCACCGAGAAAACCCACTTTTCTCCAGCTTCGTACCTCTAGGGTGCATACGGCTTTGATCCGGCCAAATCCGTGGGGTTGGAATGTCTTGCCCGCCCAAACCCCAGTTTTTGTGAATGCTGTGTGATTAACTGCCTTGCAATAGCCCGTCAGCATGAAATAACAGATCGCACATTCCATACAATTATAAAGTACAAATGTTAATGCTGAGAAGTGTGAGGTTCTACATTTTGGCAGGAATAATCCAAATAGAACATACAGAGTAAATGGTAGGGCATTGAGGAATGCAGAGAAACAGAGAGATCTAGGAATAACTGTGCATAGTTCCCTGAAAGTGGAGTCTCATGTAGATAGGGTGATGAAGAGGGCTTTTGGAACGCTGGTCTTTATAAATCAAAGCATTGAGTACAGAAGTTGGGATGTAATGCTAAAGTTGTACAAGGCATTGGTAAGGCCAAATTTGGAATATTGTGTGCAGTTCTGGTCACTGAATTATAGGAAAGATATCAATAAATTAGAGAGAGTGCAGAGACGATTTACTAGGATGTTACCTGGGTTTCAGCAATTAAGTTACAGAGAAAGGTTGAACAAGTTAGGTCTCTATTCATTGGAGCGTAGAAGGTTGAGGGGGGATTTGATCGAGGTATTTAAAATTTTGAGAGGGATAGATAGAGTTGACGTGAACAGGCTGTTTCCATTGAGAGTAGGGGAAATTCAAACTAGAGGACATGATTTGAGAGTTAGGGGGCAGAAGTTTAAGGGAAACACGAGGGGGTATTTCTTTTCTCAAAGAGTGATAGCTGTGTGGAATGAGCTTCCTGTAGAAGTAGTAGAGGCCAGTTCAGTTGTGTCATTTAAGGTAAAATTGGATAGGTATATGGACAGGAAAGGAGTGGAGGGTTATGGGCTGAGTGCGGGTAGGTGGGACTAGGTGAGATTAAGGGTTCGGCACGGACTAGGAGGGCCGAGATGGCCTGTTTCCGTGCTGTGATTGTTATATGGTTATATGGTTAACTTAACCAAAGAGTTAGTAAAGAAAGGAAAGGAAACAATAAAAAGGCCCATTATAATGAAACAGTCAAATGTGCACAGGTCGGAGCTCAGATCTGCCAAAAGCCATATTCACCGAGCCTCGGTAAATCTCCACACCTTAGCTTCATCGAACCGTGTTTTCCCATCGGATTCAATCCTATGACTGGATCTCTCCAGCATCTTCTGTCTTCATCCCCCCCGAACCAAAAGACAAAAGCCCACCACCAGTGTCAGTCACAAAGCCCTCCTCCCCAACCTCTCCCCATTCCACTCTCCTGATTGGATGATCTACATTTCAAAGCATCCCTTATCCCAACAGCAGCCCAAATGCTGCTGAAAGACCATTACATGAAATACCCTATATCATTAGCAGCAAAACCTTTACAGGGCGTTACACACACATCTGTGAGGGGGAAAAGATCCTAAATGAACACACACACAGATTTACAATGTATTGGGACTTGAGTAGGTATACAGAGAAGGTAGGTTACAGATCCCTGACAGGAACTGGCACATGGATGATATACTAGAGGGTTACTGTGTGCCTTACAAAGGGCAGCATGGTAATGTAGCAGTTAGCAAATCACTATTTCAGCGCCAGCAATCAGTGTTCAATTCCATTGCTCTCTGAAAGGAAATTGTACATTCTTACAATGACTGCATGGGTTTCCTCCAGGTGCTCTGGTTTCCTCCCACACTCCAAAGATGTATGAGTTACGGTTTGTAAGTCGTGGACATGTTATGTTGGTGGCGGGAGCACAGTAAAACTTGCAGGCTGTCCCCAGCACAGCTTCAGACTGTGTTGGTCACTGATGCAGACAATGCAGTCACTGTGTGTCTTGATGTTCGAAGTACAGGTACCAAATAAAGCTAGTCTTTCTTTACCTCTAACCAGTGAAACCTGATGCAAATTTCTACAAAAAATAATGAAGGTTTCAGAAAATATTAGAGTTCAGAAATCTAGGAAGTCAGTTTTTTCAATGGTCTCTTGTGATTGTGCTTTATTGCAGACTGAGAAAGGGGTTCCAGTGAAGAAGTTCTCATGCCTCATGGATCTGATGTTAAACTACCAGCAACCATACCAAGGACTGGTGACGCCATTGCAATATCCTGTGGAGAGAGAAACGGAGAAAGAGATCATAGATGATTTGTCAGGTGGCCCTTTTTTCAGCAATCACTAATGAATGAGCCCGGAAGAAGGTGGGAGGGTGGGGCTGAATGGAAAAAAACAGTTACGATTTGATGGGAGAGCAGACTTAATGGTCTGAGGGGCATAATTTCACTGCTGTGGTTTTGCGATCTTATGATTTGTTAACATGAGTGATGTAAGACCCCGGGAAGTGTTATTGAATGGAAAGACCTTGGAGTTCAAGTACATAGTTTCCTGAAAGTGGCAACGCTGGTAGATGGACTGGTGAAGTGGTGTATGGTATGGAATAAATACATGACATTTTTAGTAGATTAGTAGTGTGAATAGATGAATAATACAAATGCTGTTTTTTTCAGGAATTGCAGAGTGATGTGACTATGCATGTTGTTCCCAAGAGCTTTCTCACTCACATAGATCATGACCGCCGGAAATTATGCAAGTTTCCTTTCCCTTGCAGATGGTGAAGATGAGAAGCCAGCCTTACCCCCTCGCCCATTCAGTGCTTCCATCACCAGTGCTTCCGAGGCAGGGAACACCATAGTTCAACAACTGCAGGAACGTTTGCAGGAAGGATCTTTGAAAAGGTATTGCTCTTACAAAGTATTTTCAGCGTTGAGATTTGAAATAAAAACACTTCTGGCTTAACACAGAGAGGGAGTAGCTAAAGGGATAGTGTCTGTTAATGCATCCTGCTTTAAGCAAGCGGAGAAGTGATACTCCGGTAACAAAATAAATCAGTGTGAAAATTAAATTTGGGATCGCTAAAGTAATTTCATGATGCATTTATGGTCCATATTGCAATGAAGGTTTCCCAATTTGGATTAGAGTACATGTAAGCTAGCCAATAAGCAGTGAAGCTATTGTGAGACTTAAAGAAAGTCAACTAAAGAAAAACTAAAACTGTAAGAAAGTAACTAACATCTAAGTACAGAATATAGTTGATTGATAGATATAATAAATCTAATGCAGAAAGTTCTGGAAGAGACTAAGCTAGAGACATGGAAAGAAACTTGTCGACAATAAAAGTGAATCTGAAGATTATATAGTATTAATGAAAAAATATCCTACATGTTCAAGGAGGCTGACCCCGGATAATAACAGGTACTGCTAAAGTAAACATTAGCTTTACTTGTCAAATGCACATCAAAACATCAAAAGATAAAATGAAGTACATATTTGTTTCAACAACCAACACAGTCCAAGGATGTGCTGGGGGCAGCCTGCCAGCGTTGCCATCCTTCCAGCACCAACACATCATGTCCACAAGTTATCAATGCTTACGTCCTTGGAATGTGGGAGGAAACTGGAGCACCTAGTGGAAACCTACACAATCACAGAGAGAACGTACAAACTCTGTGCAAACACTGATTGGATTAGAACCCAGCCTGTTGGCGCTGTAAAGCTTTATGCTAATCACAGCCCTACTGTGCTGTCGCGGGCATCCCTGTCCATTTAATCCATAGATCTGTAGGTCTCAAAGTCGGCTCGATAGCCAATATCTTTTCCCAGGGTTTAATACTAGAGGGCATGCATTTAATGTGAGAGCAAGTAGGTTAAAAGAGAAGTTTCGTCTAGCGAAGCGGCCATTGTCAGAGCTTGAGAAGGAGAGGATTTGCGGGCTTTTTCAGTTTTTTTAAATGGCTAACCAATTGGGAGCGGAAGAGCTGAAGACAGTGGGTCAGCTAGTGCACTATAAAAGAAGTTTCATCTAGCGAAGTGCTGTCGTTGGAGTGGACTGAGTCAGAGTGGGACGGCTTTGGCTCAACAGACTTCGGCGTGAACAGGCAGAGGCGAGGGTAGGTTCCAGTAAGTTGTTGGTGTTGTTTTTTTATCTCATTCAATTTCCTTTTTAGCTAGTAAGTTTAGAGAGAATGCCAGGCAGGATGTTGGAATGCTTCTCTTGCAGGATGTGGGAAGTCAGGGAGACCTCTGGTCTCCCAACAATGACACCTGCAAGAAGTGCTTCCAGCTGCAGTTCCTAACAAACCACGTTAGGGAACTGGAGCAGGAGCTGGATGACCTCTGGATCATTCAGGAGAATGAGGAGTTTATAGATAGTAGTTTCAGGGAGGTAGCTACATCAAAAGAGCAGGGCACATGGTTACCGTCAGGCAAGGGAAGGGGAAAAGGCAGGCAGAGCAAGGTTCCCCTGTGGCCATTCCCCTCAACAACAAGTATACCGATTTGGATACTGTTGGGGGGATGACTTACCTGGGACAAGCTGTGGCAGCCGGATCTCTGGCACTGTGTCTGGTTCTGCAGTGCAGAAGGGTGGGTGGAAGAAGAGGAGAGCGGTAGTGATAGGGGACATGATAGTTAGAGATACAGACAGGAGGTTCTGTGGTCGTGACAGAGACTTCCGGATGGTTTGTTTCCTCCTGGGTACCAGGGTCAGGGATGTCTCTGATTGCATGCACACCATTCTGAAGTGAGAGGGTGAGCAGCCAGATGTCATGGTACACATCGGTACCAATGATGTAGGAAGAAAGAGTGAGGAGGACCTGAAGGTTAAGTATAGAGAGCTCGGTAGGAAGTTAAAAAGCAGAACTTCGAGGATAGTAATCTCAGGATTGCTACCTGTGCCACGTACCAGTGAGGGTAAGAGTAGGATGCTCTGGCAGATGAACACATGGCTGAGGAACTGGTGTAGAGGGCAGTGATTCAGATTTTTGGATCATTGGGACCTCTTCTGGGGCAGGTGGGACCTGTACAAGAGAGACGGGTTACACCTGAACTACAGGGGGACCAATATCTTTGCAGGGAGTTTTGCTAGTGCTATAGGGGAGGGTGTAAACTAGATTTGCTTAGGGGATGGGAACCAGAGTCCCAGAGCAGATAGTGGAGTGGGGTTGAAAATAAATTATGTTATAAGTTCGTGCAAAGTCAGAAATAGGAGGGTTGTGTGTGGCGATAATAATCTTCTGAGCTGTGTCTATTTCAAAGCGAGGAGTATTGTGGGGGAGGCAGACGAGCTGAGGGCGTGGATTGACACATGGAACTATGACATTATAGCCATTAGTGAAACTTGGCTACAGGAGGGGCAGGACTGGCAGCTTAATGCTCCAGGGTTCTGATGTTTCAGACGTGATAGAGGCAGAGGAATGAAGGGTGGTGGTGTGGCATTGCTAGTCAGGGAAAATTTTACAACAGTGCTCAGGCAGGACAGATTAGAAGGCTTGTCTACCGAGGCCATATGGGTGGAGCTGAGATATAGGAAAGGTATGACCACATTAATGGGGTTGTATTATCGACCACCAAATAGTCAGTGTGAATTGGAGGAGCAAATCTGCAGAAAGATAGCAGACAACTGCAGGAAACATAAAGCTGTGATAGTAGGGGATTTTAATTTTCCACATATTGATTGGGACTCCCATAATGTTAAAGGTCTAGACAGGTTAGAGTTTGTAAAATGTGTTCAGGAAAGTTTTCTAAATCAATATATAAAGGTACCAACTAGAGAGGATGCAATATTAGATCTCCTATTAGGAAACGATTAGGACAAGTGATGGAAGTGTGTGTAGGGGAACACTTTGGGTCTAGTGAACATAACTCCATTAGTTTTAACTTGGTCATGGATAAAGGTGACCAATCTGGTCCTCCAGTTGAGGTACTAACCTGGAGAAAGCCAAATTTGAAGAAATGAGAGAGGATCTAAAAAGTGTGGATTGGGACAGGTTGTTCTCTGGCAAGGATGTCGTTGGTAAGTGGGAGGCCTTCAAAGGAGAAATTTTGAGAGTGCAGAGTTTGTATGTCCCTGTCAGGATTAAAGGCAAAGTGAATAAGAATAAGGAACCTTGGTTTTCGAGAGATATTCAAAATCTGGTAAAGAAGAAGAGAGAGATGTATGACAGGTATAGGCAACAAGGAGCAAATAAGGTGCTTGAGGAGTATAAAAAGTACAAGAAATACTTAAGAAAGAAATCAGGAGGGCTAAAAGAAGACATGAGGTTGCTTTGGCAGTCAGGGTGAAGGATAATCCAAAGAGCATCTACAGGTATATTAAGAGCAAAAGGACAGTAAGGGATAAAATTGGTCCTCTTGAAGATCAGAGTGGTCGGCTAAGTATGGAACCAAAAGAAATTGGGGTGATCTTAAATAGATTTTTTGCATCTGAATTTACTAAGGAAACTGGCAAGCAGTCTGTGGAAATAAGGCAAACAAGTAGTGAGGACATGGAACCTATACAAATTAAAAAGGAGGACGTGCTTGCTGTCTTGAAGCAAATCAGAGTAGGTAAATCCCCAGGACTTAACAGAGTATTCCCTCGGACCTTGAAGGAGATTAGTGTTGAAATTGCAGGGACCCTGGCAGATATATTTAAAATGTCGATATCCACCGGTGAGGTGCCTGAGAATTGGAGGATAGCTCATGTTGTTCCGTTGTTTAAAAAGTCTCTAAAAGTAATCCAGGAAATTATAGGCTGGTAAGTTTGATGGCAGTAGTAGGTAAATTATTGGAAGGAGTACTAAGAGATAGGATCTACAAGAACTTGAATAGACAGGGACTTATTAGGGAGAGTCAACATGGCTTTGTGCGTGGTAGGTCATGTTTAACCAATCTATTAGAGCTTTTTGTAAGTGGATGAAAGGAAGTTACCAGGTAAGTGGATGAAGGGAAGGCAGTGGATGTTGTCTGCATGGACTTCAGTAAGGTCTTTGACAAGGTCCCACATGAGAGGTTAGTTAGGAAGATTCAGTCGCTAGGTATACACAGTGAGGTAGTAAACTGGATTAGACATTGGTTCAATGGGAGAAGCCAGAGAGTGGTAGTGGAGGATTGCTTCTCTGAGTGGCGGCCTGTGACTAGTGGTGTGCCACAGTGCTGGGTCCATTGTTATTTGTCATCTATATCAATCTGGATGATAATGTGGTAAACTGGATCAGCAAATATGCTGATGATACAAAGATTGGAGGTGTAGTGGACAGTGGGGAAGATTTTCAAAGCTTGCAGAGGGACT